>NW_020925579.1:0-338266 GCF_003984885.1 Neopelma chrysocephalum
TCCCTTCCCTTCCCTTCCCTTCCCTTCCCTTCCCTTCCCTTCCCTTCCCTTCCTCTGGTGGAAGGATTCAGAAATGAGTCTGGGGACTCTTTGGGCATCTTTGATAGTTTATGACACCTTCTAAGACTTGACCAGCTGTCTCTCACATCAGGATAATTTAGGCAGTTATTCCCCACCAGAACTGAGGAATACCCTCGCATGTCAAGGTAAATGTCCTGTGTGAATGTGACCTTTCCAGAGAGGGGGAATGAGCAGAGGGGAGTGTAGTTTTACAACTAAGCCAGTTTGTGTAAGGGAGGACAATTGGCATGATAAAAAGCACCATTCTGTCTCCACAGAGAAACCTTCTCCTTTACCTGGCTCAAAACCTAGAGCCTCCAGTGGTGAGTGCTCATCCCCACTGTCTTATGCCAATCAGAGGTTTTGCCACCACATACATAAAAACTTTCCTCCTCCCTCTCAGGAGTGCAAACTCGTCCCCAGCAAAGAACGTTTCCACCTCTGCAAATGACCAAGTGTTTGAACAATCAACATTCCAGTTTCTCAGAGACGTTACTTTGTGTGCAGATTGTCTCTGTCCTGGACTTACCCCCTTTAGAGAAGTCAGTTTTAAGAGTAAATTGGCCACCTCATGCATTCCCAGCTTTCAAGACTGTAGATTTCTTAAGTAGCATAAAAGCCAAAATAACAGGAATACATAGAGAGAGACACCAGGTTTTCAGTTGACAGAGAGTCTGTTTACGGTGTGTGATACAGAAACAACTTGTGTCCTGGTCCTACTATAGACTGTAGATCTCTATAATACAACTGATAGTCCTTAAGTGAGCCCACAACCGGATGCCAGCCTCTTCCTTTGCTGTCCATGCCAGATGGTGTTGCACAGGCTACAGATTTAGCCTAGTTTTCATGTGATCCACTGTCTTCATTTCAAAAGTGTTAGGGGAATTGATTTGGGCAGTGGTTAGTAGAGTGACAGTTGAATAAAAAAGAGACTACCTTGGCATCAAAGCACCACACAGTGAGGACAGAGAGATACCAGGAAGCAGTGAATGTTGGTCACCAAGGAAAGAAAACTGAAAAGCAGGTACTTGCATCTGGTTGCTTCCCTGTACAACTGTTTAGAGGGATACTTTGATCACCTATGCTCTGAAGACACTAATACGGCAAAGATAGCAAGAAGTAGCCTAAATTTCACATGCTGAAAGAAAAGTATGTTCTTAACTTATGACATTTAACTTGTTTTAGTACAGAAGAATGAACATTTATTATCCCAAGTGAAAAAAATGAAAGCTAGAAAGAAGAGATCCGCTGCTGCTATATTCTCAGGGTATTAGCATTCACCTTCTACTTTGGCTTCGATAATGATGAAATTATTTCACTGAAATGAATGAGCAACTAACTAACTAATGTGTTGGATTTGCATGGCAAGGTTTTGGTAGTGGTGGGGCTGCAGGGATGGCTTGTCTGAGAAGCTGGTAGAAGCTTCCCCCATCTCTGACAGAGCCACTGCCAGCTAGGTCTGAGACAGACCTGCTGATAACCAAGGCTGAGCCCATCAGCACTGGTGGTAAGGCCTCAGAGCTAATGTATTCAAGAAAGGGAAAAAGTTGCTGCACAGAAGAAAACAGCAGACAGAGAAGAGAAGATTGAGAATATGTCAGAGAAACAGCTCTGTAGACACCAAGGTCAATGAAGAAGGAGAGGGAGGAGGCGCTCCAGGTGCAGGGATTCCCTTGCAGACTGTGGTGAAGACCATGGTGAGGCAGGCTGTCCCCCTGCAGCCCTGGAGGTCCATGGTGGAAGAGATACTCGCAGCATGTGAAGAACCCAAGAGCGGAGCATGTGGATGCTCGAAGGAGGCTGTGACCCCATGGAGCGGAGCCCGTGCTGGAGAAGATTTGCTGACAGGACTTGGGACTCCATGAGGGACCCACAGTGGAGCATTTTGTTCTAGAGAGACTGTACCCCATGAAAAGTACTCATGCTGGAATAGTTAGTGAAGAACTGCAGCCCACAGGAAGGACTCGCTGGGGAAATTCATGGAAGTCTGTCACCTGTATGAGGAACACTGGAGCAGAGGAAGGGCTTGAGGAGTCCTCCCCTTGAGGAGGAAGGAGCAGTGGAGGCAATGTGTCATAAACTGACCATAACCCTCATTCTTTGTGCCCCTGCGCTGCTTTAGGGGAGGAGTTGAAGAACTGGGAATAAAGCTAAGACTGGTAAGAAGAGAGGGGTGGTGGAAAGGTGGTTTTAAGTTTTGGGTTTATTTTGCATTATCCTATTCTCATTCAATTGTACTAATGATGAGCCTGCTTTGCCCATGACAGTAACTGGTGAGGGATCTCTTCCAGCTTTCTTGCTCTTAGGGAATAAATCTGTAATGTAAAAACAATGAAAAGGCTGATTTGTTTTCTTTTACTAAGAAAAAATTTTGAGTAAATCCTGCCTTCATAGTGTAAACATAACACACATTTGACACTGTGGGAGGGAGACTATGGGGAGTCTCATTTTTGTGGTATTTTTTGTATGTATTCACAACATGTATGGCCAGTCTTTGCGAACAAAGATTTTGGGAAAGGTTTTTTTTTTTACCTTTCGAGCCTGCGCAATGGATTTTTTAGGTGAGACACAGCCTGCGCTGAACTGAGCCCACCCTTTAATCCTAAGGTTCATCTGCCGGGGCCAAGCAAGCTTGGACAATGGCAGTGAGGTCCTCAGGACGTAGGTTTGTTTAGAGTGTCCTTCTCATAGATGGATGGCCACACAGGGCTAACGACCTCCATCAGGCCAGGAGACCGGGGACTCGAACCCGTGGTCGCAGCAGTGAAAGTCCTGCACGCTAACCACTAGGCCACCAGGGGTCTCACAACATATCATTCTGTCAAATGACTTTGGGTTCAGTAAACAGTCTTCTGAGAATGAGCTTCCTAAGTGACATTGGCTACTCTAGAATGACTCCACCTTTCCCTTCTCTGTTCTTTTCTTAATACTTAAATTGGAATTATTTTTGAAATAGGCATATCAGCAAGTAATGCTTCTACTATAAAATAGATACAAATTGTACTCCTGTGTGAACTTTATTGGTATCTAATTTAATTTGAGAAAAGGAATTTTGAATGAGTAGGAACTTGTAACATTTTGTGAATGTGTGAATCTAATTTGAATGATGTTTTCAAATATTTAAAGATTATATACTTCTTAGAACATTATTTTAAAATAATGGAAGTATAGATTATTAATATCACAGAAACAATTTGCAGAGGAACACAAAGGAAAAATCTGAAGAAGTTTTGCTGCTTTGAGTAACTATAATATAAGGTATGGTTTTTAGTGTGAAAATTTCAAATGAAAATATGTAAATATGTCTTATTAAAAAGTATATTTTTAGAGAATGGGAGTATGATTTTTTCATATTCATTAATAATCTATTTAGTACTTTTGGCTTTGCAAGTTTAAAGGACTGTGCAGACGAAGATAGCAATTAATAGTACTGGGAGATACTCTGTTGCACTCCTGTACTTGATGATAAAAGCATGGGTTATCTAGTATATAGAAAACAAAAGAAGCACCGTATTATTGGTGTGGAGCTTCAAATATAGTGACTACTTTTTCAAATCTTGTTAAATTTGGAACTTTAAAACATTCTTAGCTTAAAAATATTTAACAGATTTTGAGCCTCATTTTTATTAAATCCTTTACTGTTTTTAAAAAGAACATGGAACTGTAGGGCAGTCTTCCATCAGCACTTCATCAGTCTATTGTTACAGGGAGATTTTAAAAGGATCAAGGTGAGTCACCTGCCCAATTCCTCTTATTAGGGACTTAATTCTGCATCTTCATGCATAGGTTTAATAGGCTATGCTAGTTCACAGTTACATGATATGTACAATTTGGATCCCTGAAAGCCTAATCTGTACCATAGAATCCTAATATAGTTTGGGTCGGAAGACACTCTTAAAGGTCATCTAATCCACCCCCCCTGAAATGAGTGGGGGCAACTTCAACTAGATCTGAGACAACATGAAAGTCTATATCTGCATGTAGATATATCTGAACTATGCTTATCTGAGTATTTTTGCTTCATCCAGTATCACAGCTTCCAACACACTACATTGACTAATGTTTTGACCTGGTGTAGGCTAAATGCATGTGAAACAAATGAATTACACAGAAATATGTGTTTTACCTAAAAGTCCTGGCCATAGTACCACATTTCAAGGACAGTTTCAGAGATGATTCTGTCTTTGTCATTATTTGTGTCAGCCAAACTCTGTAGCCAGTACGGGCTAATCACACCTGATTAAACATTTGAGTGGTGATTCTGTACAGGAAAAGGAAGTAGTTTGAAATGCAGTCCATTACTGAAACTGTGGTTATTTTAATCTCTTCATTTTTCGTGGTTTCAAGGTTTGTGAAGGTCTGCTACATTCATTTCCTCTTCCATGAAAGTGTGACTTCCTACCTGGTGTGTCACTTCATCCTCCCATCTTCCCTGCATACATTTAATGTCATGCCTGCTTCTTTTGTTGATCCTGCATATTTCTGCTTCTGCTTTGCTTCTTAACTGAATGATTTCTGTTCTTACTTGTTGTGTGTTGTGCTGTTCTTTTAACAATCCCCCATGTTGTAGCCTGGGCCCTTCTGGTCACATCAAATTCCCTAACTGATGTCAATGACTTTCCGTAATGCCTAGGCCTTGTCAGCATTTATATCAAGACTGATTCCCTTCTTGTATTTACCAGTTTAACCGAATATTATCCCTCATCTCTCTGGCCTCCTCTATGCATCTGGATTTCTCTTCTCAACCACTAGCATGTGATGCCCTCAAGTACTCAAAGAAAGGTTTCTTTGAATATTACATTAATTTTCTCCAAGCATTTTATTAGTATTTCCTTAATCCTCATCCAATGCTGTCACCTTTGTGACCTGTCAGTGGTCATGACCACTCCATCCTCATGCTGACCCCTTACTTCAGAAACATCACCATGACCAGAGACAGATGTTTAAATATCAGTTTTCAACTGGTCTGAGTCAACACCAGCCCCTGGAAATACTCCAGTACGAGAGTGCTACACTATTTCTGGGGCATCTGCAATTAAAAAAGAAAAAAAAAAGGTAGTATTCTTAAAGTTTATTCATATCCAAAATCTAGCTTTTAAGAGATCTTCAATCCCCTCTGGATGTAAAACTATGTCATGGAAATTGACCCTCATCCCACCATGAATTCAGTAGCAGTTGTACAGGAACTGAAATGTGACCTTCATGCATATGGGCCAGCAATGATGGACACATTAATTGGTAGAAACGTATGGAAACCAACCCATTTGATGTATCTAGCACTGGTGTGTTTGTGGGTCATTCTCAAACACTGCAGTGTATTTGTCTACCAAAAAAACCCAAACAAACCAACCCTTCTATGTTTTAGCTAAGTCAGAAATATTGGAAAAGAAGGTTTTTTTGTTTCCAGTAAACACATTTGTCTACTCATCTATATACACTCATGAAGAAATTTCCCGTCACTCAAGTGTCCAGGGTGTTTGAAAATGTCTGAAGTCTCTTTAAAGAGCAGATTAGCATGTATCCTAAAAGTTAGACTGCAATACTATTTAACTGCTCTATTTTTCCATTATGGACCTGTCAGCAGGAATATGTTGCCCTATAGTACATGACAAGTGAAAACACTAGTAACATTGTTTTTCATAGACAGAAAAAATACTAAAGAAGCAATTTCTTAGCTAAAATGTCACCTGTTAGATGTATGAGGCTCACTATATTTTTGTTGTCTTGGTAACGAATGGTGTAAAATGACTCCTTTGCACAGCTCCATCAGAATGATTGCATCCTGTTTCTTCCATCATTTTACAAGAGGCTGTTTTCATTCTCCCTTCCTGACCATATTAAGTGTAAAGAGATTGAATTACTGTGCTGTACACTCTCCATCCAATGTGGATTTAAGAGTTGATATTGATGTACTGAGAACTGCATTCTTCTTCAAGAAAAAAAAGCTACAAATTATAAAGAATTTGACTTTTATGTATCGACCGCTCAAGTGAAGTAGTGCTTTTGCACCCAGGGGATAGACATGGCATGATCAGTATTTTTCACTTGAAGGAATCCAATTGATAAAGCAATATATTCAGTGTCACTTTGCTTGATCTCCAGGTTTAACAGTAGTCATGTTAAAAGTAGATACATTACTCTATAAATTTCACTTATAAAAAATGTGCTAGCCATTGCTTTATACAGTTGCATTCTTTCCAACTTTTCACTGAGCAGGGCAAGAAAAGATGAACAGAAATATTGTGCCGAGAGCATGTAAGTGTGGGCAAGTGACTGACGTTATTGGAAGTACCCATGTATTTACAGCTAAAAAACCCCAATACAGCACCATCAGGTGGGTGGTGACTAGCCTGTCTCTTAGCACATGTGCACCTTGAGACCAAATGCCACCATTTTCACGCTGATGCTGCACTGCTGGACAGATGCAGATTTAAGTAGGGAGTCATTATTTAAGTCATCAGAGTACACAGGAACATTTCGAGCATTTCTGAACATTACGGTGCCTAATTTTCTTTGTTATATAGAGGATTATTATGTGTGCCACTAAGATACAAATATTATATTACCAAAGATTATCTTAAAGAGAATGATGTGTCATTTATCCAATTTAGAGAGAATGAGAGGTGCAAAGAAGATGAATAGCAATTTTTTCTTATTAAACAAGCAATGGAATATTATAATTAAAATTTTAATTACTAAAATTTGTGTTAATTGTAGTACAAGAAATATTTTTTAAAAAAACCCTATGTAATTGAATTTTTTACACAGAATATATCTTCTCTAACAGTAATGTTTTATTTAGAATTATAGTCCAGAAACAGTAAATGTTTAGTGCATGTGTAAAAGTTGCTCATGACACTAAAATAGAGGGAAATTGAGATGATCTATTTCCAGCTAGTTTATTGTGTTCATCCGGGGGGTTAATCCAGCAGAGAAATTTCTTGAAAGATATGTTTTAAGGGATCCCATTGTTTCTTTTAGAAGTTTCAAAGTGCTGATTCTAAGTCCTAGCAAGTTAGGAGAAGAATACAAGATTTGAAAGCAATGATTTCTTATTTATGGTGCATCCAGAAATGTAAGCTGCAGGTCTCTGACCTTGAACTTTATTGGCAATCTTTAACTTAAAGCCTTGCAGTTCCGCACCTTGGGTTGTGCGATTAATGAAAGTCACCAATTCATACTCAGGCACAACATTATTTAGACACCAGATCTCACAGTGGGGAGAAAATAAATCACTCATTTTGAGTTGAACGGAAATTCACCAATACTCTATGAAAGCTCTGGGAAATGATGACCTGGACCTGAATGGTTTCTCCAGCTTCAGCATTTCTTGCTACTGCTGCTTGAGATGGCCTTGCTTGGTCACCTAGCAGTTGCACCATAACTGGGCTGAAATGCCCATGTAAGGTGATAAAAATGATTTTGTTGGGTTACTGTCTTTAAGGGTTCCCTAAATGACATGAGGTTTCCCACTATATCCCTGGAGAGTTTGTAGATCTTCTTTGTACCACTACAGTACTTGTCAAATCAGAGCCAGATAGCTGAACTTTGTTAATTTGCAATTTTTTCCACCTTCTGAACTGCCTGCCTGCCTTAGTCACATCTTCCTACCCGTTTTTGTACCTGAGAACTGGATCATATACCCTTCCAGCCTCCACCCACGCCGGAGCAGCGGCCGGAATTTCCACATTCCCTATGGATGCCGAGCGGGACGAGATGACGTCACCTACCCCCCAGCCCTGCAGATGCACGGCACCCGCGCGGCTTTGCAGCTTTAACCCTTCGCAGCCACCTTCTACAGCGTGCACCGACAAGCAAACAAGCCAACAGTTTCAGAACAACTCCACGGACAGACATCAGACTTCTTACAGGGTACAACTGGCTGCAACTGATGCAGCAGAACCAGACTCATCAAACAACTTTAATGAATTTTCTCCCAATAATCCATTTTCAAATATGCCAAATGATTTTAACAATTCTGTTTCTCCAACTAACCCTTTTCTTTCTTCCTAAGGAACCAACCATGCCAGTAATTATAATGGTATTAATAGTATTGCTAATCATGCTAATGGTTTAACTTTAATGCAGGCATTTCCAGTATTCTACACCCCCAACGGACCCCCTGTTTGGGACCCCTTAGCCATACCCATTATCAAAGATGCAAAAGAAGCAGTGACTACTTATGGTTTAAACTCTGCCTATGCTATGGGAATTCTTTCGTCCTTATTTGCCATATTTCTAACAAGGGACCAATGGAAACACCTTGGGACATCTTCCCAGGACACTCTGGCCCGAGAGATAAGGGATTTACAGTGGAGGTATAGGGGAAAACGCAGTGGCTCTGTAAAGAGCCCTCTTAACATGAGTTTAAACAACATTAAAAACTTCTGCTTCATCAGTCCACCTTTGGCAGGATTCTTTCCAAACATCCATTGCTACAATATACAGCATATTTTGGCACACCTCAGTTGTGTTTGAGAAGGATAAAAATCTCTGCTTAAGGAAAGAGTCAGTTTGCAAAACTTATTTCTGTCCTCACAGGCCATGCTGTCTCTTTTCTCCTACTCTACTAAAAACCAGGCATCTGGAGCAGAAGACTCCACCTAGTGAAGGCAGATGGGTTACTAGAGTGGGGTTAGCAGTCAGACCTGCATAGTGCCTGTGGGCTCAGAACCTGGTGCCTGGCTTGTTACCAGATCATGAAGCACAGCCTCGAATGCTCAGGAAATTTTAGAGGAAGGACAGATGAAGATTACCATTTGCTTAGCAAAGCTGCAATAGTAGCAGTAGTAGTAGTAGTAGTAGTAGTAGTAGTAGTGGTGGTAGTAGTAGTAGTAGTAGTAGTAGTAGTAGTAATAGTAATAATAATTAGCAATAGTAAAAATAGCTTTATAAGAATTAGCAATGTCACAATGTCCGGCTTTTGAACTGCCGATGGTGAGCACATTGCTGTCCTCAAAAAAGCTGTATTTGATATAAAGTACCGGGGGATTTTTTGTTTGTTTTTATTTTTGGTGCGGGTTTTTTGTTTGTTTTGTTTTTGTTTGTTTTGTTTTTGTTTGGTTTTGTTTGTTTGTTTGTTTGTTTGGTGTGGGGGGTTTTTTGTGTGTTGGTTTGGTTTTGTGTTTTTTTTTTTTCTGTGCTATAACCATGGTGAAGAGGATAATCTTCTCCCTTTGGGAGAACTAGTATAAGGGCTCTTTCATTTTGTACTCAATCACTGAAACCATTCCTCATCCATATTTTAGGGAAGGTAAAGGCTGCCACGCATTACTGCCCTGTAAAAATATTTCCTTTGCAGAATTACAGCAGCAGAAGGACCTAACAAGCATGGAAAGTCCTTTCTGGAGTATGTCACACCTAGTGGGCTTGGGCAGTCAGCAGAGAAATTTCAGGGTGACCGGGAGTTTGGGAGATAGGGCACTTATAAGGGAAAGAAATGCTGTGAATGGTTGGAGAAGCAGAAAAAGCGGAGTCATGGTGACAAATAATAACCCGTTCTAACCTCCCTCACCTTTGAGATGTTGCTGCTGTTGCTCTCCTGGCTAAAAGAAGCTTCTTCCCTGTCTCCTCGACAGTACTATAAATGCAGTGATTTATGTTTTGGATTCATAAACACACTGTACTTAGACCAAACTGTACTTCTGCCCTCTTCAGAAGTAAGTAGGCTGACAGCCTCCTTTATGCAGTTCTGGTTAAATTTCTCATTATCATTTTTCCTGGGCTGGCTGGAGAGAATGAGGTGGGGACAGGGATGTGGGAGAGAAAGGTGGGATTTTTTCCAAAGTAATTGGACCACCTGCCTACAATCATCTCTGACCTTTGCATAAACAGAGGACTCCACTATGCTGCGCTCACACAGTCCTTCAATGCTCATGAGCATAAATAAGATTTATTTAAGAAAAGGTAAATCCCTCTGTAAGGATAATTAAATGGTGATGAGAACCCCCACCATAGCAAAACTTCTCAATAGAAATTAACTTTGCCTCCCTTACGTGTATCTATGTGCATATGTGAGGTAATTTGTTGTACAAACACATTGATAAATATAATCTTTCTTCACCTCTATTCACTGTAATACTTCACAGTGAGGCAGTACAATTGTCTTCCTGAAACCTCAGTATCCCTCTCTTCTATCCTTTTTCCCCCTGGGAGGTCATTTTAAAATCTCTTTTGGCAGTCCTAACTGATCTTATCATAAATCATCCAACATAGACACACAGGCACAGCACCTAATCAGGATGCTGCTGGCTAATTTAGCCCTGCTGATTTGATACAACTGGATAGAGTTTTATGATACCCTGTGACTGTAAATACATCTGCTCTCATTCACAGCCTGGGAAGGCTGGAGGGCCATTACATCTTAATTGGGTAATTTCTTTTTAAATATCTGCAGGCCGGGTTGCTGCTTCCACAGCAACCAGTCCAGGGCATTGATCTCAGTCCCTGCCTGGCTCCAGAAAATTCTGATAATATGTCTCCCACCTATTCTGGCTTTTTGGGGATATAAACAACTGGCTTTTTGGGGATATACAATGTGGCAATGGGGACAATAGCCTGGAAGCAGATTCATGTTTAGACAGAGCATGTAACTGCACCTAGGGGTCCAAGGAACGGGATGGACTGAGCTGTTTAGATGGAGAAAGTAATCAAGAACATTCACATACCTGTGAGGGAAGATGATTGGAGTTATTCTCATGTTTTCTCATATCAAGACTTTAGGAAGAGACTGCATTCAGCCTTCTGTATGGAAGGACAATGATTATGGACTCACATTCCTCTAAAGTAGCAATATTGTGTTTAGAAAGAGAGATTTTTAAAAAAATCCAATAATATATTTATATACATGCATATAAGCACATGTATGTATACATTTTCATATACATATTTTTCTTTATTTTTGGATGTATGTAAGAAAAGTTTGCCCAAAGGAAAAAAATCCACAGAAAATCCAAGGATTTATCAGAATTATTATGTCTTAGGTCACTGTTACAGAAAATGTTTTGCTGGCATTTCTATGCTGAACACTGTTTCTCTAAAACTATTTTTTGCTCCAACTAAGTCTGGGCAATGCTCGAAAGGCTATTGATGAGCTACATAGTATGGTGCTTTTAATTCATACTCTTTGTGGCAGTTTGAGCCACGTTAGAAATCTAAAATCCAATTTTCAGGCTTCCCCCACCCCTTCCCACAATTATCCTAATGCCGGAGAGAAACTTCCAGATCAGAGGCTTCTGTAGGGGAAAGGGGAAGTATATACATTTATTTACACAAATAAATACTATACAAACTGAAGACAACTATATATATATTACATTTCTATCAATCAGTCCTTTCAAGCCCCTCCTTTAAGTTTAGTCCAGAAAAGAGCCTTTTCAAGGCTGGAAAGTAACCAGTCCCTCTGTGGGAGTGTTCTGGGCCTGAACGCTCCCCCCTCACCAAGTTCCAGTTGTTTTGTTGTAGTCTCTCCTCCTCGTGAAGTCCAAGAAGATAGCTTTGAGTCCTTGCTCTCCTGCCGCTGTGTGATCTCTCTCTCTCTCTCATACCTCGGTTCATAGGCTGCTGCAGTGTAGTTCTGCTTGTCAAGCGTCCACATCCTGGCATGTGGATTTCTCCTCGGGTTTTCAGTTGTCCTGCGTGGCAGAGACATCCTCCGGGCCCCCTTTCTCTCTCTCTCTGGGGGTCCGTCTCTAATTTCGCTTGGGACTCTTCTCCCGAGCGCCGGGCCTACCTCCACGGCCCGTCCACTTGGCTCAGCTTCAATGCTGAGCCTCTCCTCCACTTTCCAGCGGAGGGAAAGGAAAAGCCCCCCCTTCCACAGCTTAGCTGTAGAAAAGGAGGGGGAAGAAGGCTCAGCTGCAAAGCCTGCCTCTCTCCTCTTACCTCAAGTCAGGTGCTGTGAGTCTCTTCCCTCACTGCACACACTCAAAATGCTGCCTCTAACTCTGCTCTGGCCTAGGCAGAGCTGGGGGGGCTGCAGGGCTCCCCTCTCCCCCCCAGAGGGGGGAAAAGAAGGAGCCCAGCCACCCCCTGGCCTTTCACACCCACACACAGCAGACACCAACAGCAGAACTTGCCAACAGTTTCCAGTGCTGTGATATATGATTTTTTTAGCAGAAGCAAACAACATGAGTGGTGATTGGCCCTCTAGGGAACACTGTCCCGGCACCCAATCACCTCTGAGCCCCTCAAACTCTCAAGGGGGGCTGATTTCAAACTATGACACTCTTGTAGATTAAATTTATGCCAGTTTAACAGCAGCCACTGTCACTTGTTCCAGCAGGGCTTTTTTGTGGTCTCAGTCCAGTTTCAGGTAGCTACAGAAATGCTTTGCTCCAAGCACAGCCACCACAGTTTGCACTTCAGATTAAGAGGCTAAAACACAAGAGGCAGCAGTGGTCCGACAAACATCACTCTCTGATGTGGTGCCTCAGAGGGGAAAAGGTATAACAGTGCGTCAGGATGAGGGAAAACATCACAAATGGATGTTAAGGACAAGAAGTCAAGCCTGTCCAAGTGATACCCATCACTGCAGATTAATTTCTTTGCCTTGTTTTAATGTTGATTTGAACCAAAAAAACAAAAAGGGCACAAACCCCACTCCACCAGCCCCTCAAAATCCAAATCTATAGTTATTAACTATTTTGGATTATATGACTAAATCTAGCCTTTTGAATGCGTCAGGCTGCATGGTAACACTGCCAAAAGATGAGCGGAAGAGTGCATGCACTGCTTTTGTAAGAAAAAAGACCAAGGAATAGGAAATCATGGGGTGTGGCTCTGAATCTACTCAGTAAATTTTTTTTTTCTTTAAAAAGAGGCAGCAATCAGTGCTGATTATAATGAAATTTCATTTCTCACCCATACCAGAGTAGCAGCCATTGTTGGTAATGGTCTCCTTCAAAGCGGCACAGTCATTGCTGCCTTGTGTGGTACCATGTGAGGCAGAGGCAGGCAATCCTTGTAGAGTTTTACCCAGAGCTTGTCTGCCTGTCCTAAGGAAAGGCAAATAAGCTATGTGTATATTGTGGGAGCAATGAATAAGACTTGATAAAGTGCATTTGTATTTCCAAACTGGCAATTTGGGTAATTTTACTTTGCTGTCCAGGTACCTGGACATGGTATTGTGTACACATAAGGATCCATTGTTTTTGACATTGATTATGCTGGACTGTAACTTGTTTTGTGACAGGTCAGTTCAAAACCATTTTTGTTTGACATGATATAACACAACCCTGTGGATGAATCAGAAAAATTGCTACCTTAGAGGAACACTGAATGAGAAGCACACATGCTACTCTAATCACTCATAATAATTTCTTTGCATTCAGTACTGCTATTGACCTGCAATAAGTAACGGGTGATTTTTGTCGTTATTGGATAAGATGCAAAAATAAGGTCCTTTCCTTATTTAGTTCCAGTTTAAAGGTTATTATTTGCCAGGAGGGTTTCTTAGTTTCCCATGTGATTAAACACACAAATGGGCTTTGAATGACAGATAATGAGAGAGTATATCTGGCTGTCATGTTTTCAGTCCTGATAATCTATAGAGCTTCCTGCATCAGCTCCAAGATTCACTCCTCCCTGTGAGTTTCCTAAAGAGATTTATGTAAACCAGTGATTTTTGTCTCCCTCTAAATCCAGTTCCCAAAGAATGAAAATATCCTAAAAACCAGTAGTTTTTCTCAGTGTGCAATGTGCTTCAGCCCTGTAAAACATTCTTTATAATCTTCCTATTTGCTTTAAAATGAGGTTCCCTGATGGACTTGGGTAGGACTAGTACATCCCATTCAGCGGCAGGAACTCAGAACCCATAGTGGGCTACTCTGGATCCAAATGAGCTGCAGTGGAAGAGCAGAATGATGGTAGAACTTGGCATATGTCAAAAATCAACATCTATGTATCAGCCATAGAACACCACATGAAATGAAGAGGTTTTTACCAGTCATTGGGCCCTGACTGCTTTGCCTGCTACAGTGGCCTAGAAAAGGTTAGGGCCATTTGTAAGTAGTCCTAAGTGGGATGGATGCAACAACATTCACACCATCTAACCTTAGGCAGCTATGGGGTGGATGCCTATAACCCAGAAAGTCATCCTTATGTAGTGAGTAGAAGGAAGATGAATTCAGGACTATCTCATTTTAGTGAAGGCTTAAATAGGACAGAAAGATTTCTCCTTATATGTGCTGCTTTCTCTACAGGGACTGAAAAAGGAGGCCAAAGAATTAAGTTTGGTGTACATACACACAAACACACACACACAGACACACACAGACACACACAGACACACACTCACTTTGCAAACACCTACAGTTAACTGGGGTGAATCCACCAAGGTTTTTGCTGCATGATTCCAGCTAAAATCAACAGGAATGACATGGCAGAAACTTACCTTGACAATGTACTGCTCTAAGAGATGTCAGAGTAAATTAGCAGCAAGAGAAAACATTTTCATAGCACTGGTGTCCTGTCTAAAATATTGTAAGCCTTAAAAAGCCACCATACAAAACTATAAAGGCCAAACAAAAACTCTTGTACTGGCATATGAATATTTAAAAATAGTGCTGCTAGAGATGATTTGACTGCAAGCTTAAGTAATTCTGACAGAAAAGCGAGGCACATGAAGAGTTTCCTGACTAACAATAGAAAATTGCTTGGCAACACTTTTATATTGTAGTCGTGTTTTGGTTTCCATTTGAGTAGAAGGGCAAAGATGCCTTTAAATGTTATGCATTAAGGAATATGTCTTCATCCAGAATGGGGATTGTCCCTTGTGCATTTCAGTAACCACACTTAAAGAGAGATCCAAGGTCCTTGGATCTCCTTTGTGAGACTATGTCCTGCTTGAGAAATGCAAAACAAGAACCGATGGCTAGACCCTGAAATAATTTCAAACCAGAAATAAATCACACATTTCTAATAATGAGGGTGATTAATGCTTTTGCCAAAATACAATTTATGTTTCCATTAGACATAAATTAACGGGCTTAGTACATAGATAACTAGATGACGTTTCAAAGTGCGTGACACAGGATGAGGTGAGATGGAATGATCTAGTGGATCATTCTGGTTGTGTTTCTTCAGAGATGTAATACTACCTATTAGGGCAAAACCTCTGAGACAAATTTTGCTTCTTTCCTTGATCTTCTTTCCTCTCTGTACACAGTGTCTTACCAAACAGTGTCTCCCACATTTTAAAATAGTGGATTCATCGTTTGATTCTGTTCCCAAGGCAGCATAGCAAGTGCTGTGTAAGGGGTAACATTTATTTTCCATGTTCTTCCTTCGAGGAAGCCAGTCAGCCCTGTTTGATGATTTTGCCAAATTGCCTGTTATAACTTGTTGACTTTCACAATACTGAATCAGAGCTTCTAGAAGCAATGTATTGTCTCTCAGGCCGCATCATTTCCTGAGACACTTAGCGAAGAAAGTTTAGGACATAAGTGGGTAGAAATCTATTGGTTGTTTCCCATTATGATGACTGGATCCTTGTGCCTTCCAATGTTCAACTCCTGCATTGTTTTCACATCTAAGTGATCCAGAATTCAGGTGCCAAGGGTCAATTTCCTCCAAAAGAAGAGGGAATAATGGAGCTGCAGAGCAGTGCATTACATTTAAATTATTTGTGCTAGGTGAAGAAAATAGCAGTTGAAATTTATCTCCTCACGTAAAAAAAAAGAGAACAAGTTTCTATGGCTCATTTATTAATGAAAACAGTTCCAGAAGCATGATGGCCATTAAAATAGGGTACTCTATTTATCTTGTACTCTTAGGCTCAAACAGGGGAGATCATAAGAACAACACGGAGACAGAATTGAGAAATTCTTGAGATATCATGTTGATTAATTTTCTGGGCCAGATGTTTGAAGTCTTTGAAGAAGTCATCTTCTTTGGTTTGTAAATTTGACATAGATGTACTGACCTTTCTGATTTATAGTTAGCCTTAATGAAGGTCAGACCATACTTTCTCACAACAACCAAGGAATGAGACAAAACCTGTGAGGTACACTTTGTCTAGTACAGTCTTCCATCAAGACAGCAGGATTTTTGTTTGTGCTACTGGTCAGATTTCTATTTAAAGTATTGTCAAAAAAAGAGGACCTTCATCATGAAGAATTTTTTCATTTGTACTGTCTTTGTGCCTTTTTTTTTCTCAGTTCTCCGTATGTAGAAAATAGTTTCCACATGTACCTTTTCCCTGATACCTGCCTGAAACTGCTCAAGGCTGAAAAGGGAACTACAGTTCCCATTTTCTCATGGAGCTTTTCTGTACACACGGCTCCAACTCAATGAAAACAGTGCAGGAACATGTGTGCTAGATGTCACTGAGCTGGCTATTTTGTTTGCCAGGAGCTAACTGTTTTCATTGGGTCCCTCACAGTGCAAATCTAAAGATGCAGACTGGCGCTGAATCTTTAGCTAGTCAGAATATAATTCTTCAAATTAATTGATCTCATTTCCTGCCAGGCTTCTGTGCTTATTAGCCAATGTGATGCCAGCTGTAGTTCCTTAAGTACATCAGAAACAAAGGGCTATTACTTCTGGCTAAATTCCAGTAGGCTCATTACCTTCTGCTTCTTTTAGAATTCCCTCTGCAATTCTACTGCATAAGATTTTTTTTTTAATTCCTTATATTGTTTTTTGTATAGCTGTGTTCCATATGTTATCTTCCACACCAGAAAAGGCTTCATTTAACCAACAAAGAAAGTAATCTCTCAGAATACAGTAATCTGACATATAGTGTTTTTTAATTTTGAATTTCACCATTAATATTAGCCAGGATTATAATCATTTATGTATAATCAGGTCTGCCCTGCATTTCGGACTGATTAGATGAAAGGTGCTTTATAAATTTCATTAGATGCAAAAGCTGCTTCTGAAGGTGAATGTGTAAGATGTCTAGAGGAGTGAGCCTTTCAGATGAGAGCCGGCCATCTCTTAGTTGTCAAATTAACTTCTCTGAGAAGGGTTGGTGGTCAGTACAGCGTGTTCCAAGAGAAAATTTCCCTCCCTTGCAACAGATGAATTTGTTTCCCCCTATTAAAAGATATTTTTAAGCAAAATATATAATATCTGAATTAGATTTTACAAAAACAAGTTATGCCATAAATAATCATGTTACTTCAGGCATGATGAATGATGCTTTGTGTGACATTATTGTTTTTAGCTTCATGGACTACGTACAGGCACACAATGCAATCTATAATTGAACTAAAGCATGTGAAATGGTTTCTTATGAGGCTAATACGTTAATGAGTATAATCGATGAGTTTGCTGAAAAAAAGCTCCTATGAGTGTAGGAATATATTTCTTGCATTTTTGGTGACCTAAAAATAAAAAAGGGAGGGTAGGAATCCTTGGTAAATGTGGTTCTAAGCTGTGCAATGTTCCCTCACCCTTTCCTTCAGACCATCTCTATGCACCCAGATTGTGATTTGGTGCCCGAGGTCAGACTGGCCACAGCACGCGTCGGGGAGTCAGCAGAGGGCGGTGCAGAGCTAAGGCTGAGCCGCAGCCTCAGCCCTGGCACTAAATTTTACCTGTTATTAAATAAATTCATAGGGCTAATTTAGCCTCAGAGGAAATTAAACTGCTAATTACACATATATAAGCCACTGAAAATGGGCTCAGTTGTTGCACCAAACAATAATCTTAAAAAAACCCTGCCCCACTTCGTCTCTCATATTTGAAATATGCTATTATGGTCATGAAGATTACTTTGAGGAGACTTTTTTAGTATTTTATGCATGTGCATGCCTGTGTGTGAGTGTGTGTGTGTGCACGCGTGCATGTGTTTATAAGACCATGTGTCTGTACGAGAGGGTAATCTAACCATTTCCACAGTCCATCTCCTGCTGAGTAAACAACAGGGCTTTTTTTTTCTCATTCATTTATCCAAGCCAATGTCTTTATAAACGCTAGGTAATATGCCCTTGGGTAACATAAGGGCAAAGCTCTAATTGAATCAGGTCAAGACTCCACACATTATCTGTGATAGCAGTTTTAAAATGTAGCTTCCTCTGTCAGATCATCTGCCTCTGAATCACTGTATTGGAGATAATTCTGACATTAAGAAATTAACATTGGGGCTCTTATAAACATACAGTTGCAAGAATTATTGGCTGGTGATGTCAAGCTTTCACTGATCTGTTAATAATCCTTACAGTTGTTAAAAACCATCTTGGCAAGATCAATAGATGTCTTAAGACTCAGAAATGCATGTAAGACATAAAGAAGGATAAACATCTGATGTTTACATCACTTGAAAGACTTTGATATCACAAAATGCCTATTCTTTTCACATGCCTTTTCCTTTAAGACATTTGAAAACAGAGCCCAAACCACAGTGCAAAGAAGCAAAACAGGTTTTTTTATTCCATGCCACAGATTTAGCAGCCTGCACTGCTAAAACATTAGACATTGAAACAAAATTGGTCACTCACCCTTGCATCACCAATATGAAGCTGGTCTGATTGACACCTGCTTTTAAAGAAAATGATTTGGGAATATCCTATCCTCACAGTGGCAAAGGGCTTCTGATACTGAAGTTCTGATTTTCCTGTATGTCCCCGTTAATAGCTCTGACAGTTTCATGCCTGGAAAGATCACCAGTTTGTATCCACAGACAGGACTGAAGAGGCACACTAAGAATTTTCAAAAGCACGGAAATGCATTGTGTTTTGGTATACTAACCAAGGTATCCCTTCGACATCCCACCTCATGTAGTTTAGTCATGCTGGAAACAAGAGATGAATCCAATCAGCACCATAAGATTGTCAGGGTTATTTCTTAGGTTAAAAGATTAACATTTAACACTCTTTTGGTCTCAGGATGAGAAATTTTGTCATCTGAGAAGTCAAAAGCTCTATGTATGTCCAGATATGCTGGAGGTATATATCTTACACATATATTTTTCAGTTTGTTCTTTCAAGTCTTTTAAAGGTTTTTTTAAAAGATAATAATGATCCATTTTACTTATCCATCAAGAGCTTTGAACTGAAGGCTTTTTTCCTGAGTATATAGCTAGAGCATTAAGGGCAGTATGGGTAGAACAGCCAATCAGAGTAATGAGTCTCCACTGCTTGAGAAAGTGAGATTAATCTAAATCAAATACTTTTCACTATGGCAATTTTAACTAATTCCCTCATGAAAGTATAAAAGATATTTGAAACCCCTACAGTCAGCATAAACCTTGTGGTAGGGCTAGACAGGTAATACCTTCTAAGCTTGTTAATGTCTTATCCTGCTGGTTTCTACAACTGACTCAAAGAATAGCTGAGTACTTCTCAACCTGTCATTACAGAGGAAAGCAACTTTTAGCATGAAGATGGAAAGGGTGATGTTGTGTTTTGTATATCATGGCTTGATAATAATAGCATGGCTAGTGTCCTCTAGACTGATGTAATTAGTGCCTTCATTAGTTTTCCCAATACATTTGTAACACATAGACAGAAATACTCATGGAGGAAATTCTTTCAAAGGGAAAAGCTTATTTATTTATTTACCTATCAGTTAAATGTTGCTTTTGAACCTACATGTGTGCAGGTCTGTTCACAAAAGGGACCATTAGCACACTTGGCCTATGTGTAAACAGGTGTTGGATATGAAGAAGATGGAAGTACTACCTTGCAAGACGGGCTAGTTTAGCCACAGTTCCTTCTATTTTTGCTGGAGGTGTAATTTCTACCTGGCTAGTTAAACGTCTTGCAGTACCAAAATGCATGGTTTGGCATTGTTTTTACAACCATAGTGTTTTATGAGGTCTGTGCCCCAGAGTGTCAGCAGTTGTACAACAGCAGCAGTGGAGCTATAACTGATCTACATAACCTGAGAATCTGTCTTCTTCTCCTCTGAGTTTCTTCTGATCAGTGTTAAATGAAGATTAGCACACAGAGGAGTCTTTGCAAATCTGAACATTACAAACAAAGGAACAGGAGAGAGAAAAGGTTAAGAAATACAGTCAAAACCATGCAGACAAAAAAATTAAGAGTGTATCTTTCATCTCGTGATTTTTCTTATTCCAGAAAAAAAATCAGTCAGGATGCCTCTCCAGAAAAAAGCAGTACAGGGTATCTTACAAATGTGAAAGGTGCTCCTTTCACTGCAGTAGACGTTTCACCCATTTCCCTTCTCATTTTCAGTCAGTTCAGGTTGTCTCCAATCCTGTCATAATGGAACAACTCCCTGTTGGGAGTTGGTCATGGCCCTGCTGATGCTGCCACTGAGCCCTTCTGCCAACAAAAACTGTTGGGGTAATATACAAAGCCATGAAGAAAGTGCCTAAATGGTTGTTAATGCTTTATTTCTTATTGCTTCTAGTTTAAAAGGGGGAAAAACGCTTATCAAGAACTGAAATATTTGCTCCTATTAGCAATGCATGTTATTATCCCCAGGTTCTCTAGTTATGGTGGGGGGGGAGGGGAGAGATGTGTTGTTTTATTTGGGGGGGTTCGTTTTGTTTTGGGGTTTTTTTTTGTTTATTTGGGGGTTTTTTGATTCAGAGATAATTGGAGGAGAGCATTATTGAATTCCTGTTGTTTTTCTTACTGCTTCTGTTAGACACAATGTCTCATACTCCAGAAGAAACTCTCCTACAGACATTTTGATAATACTAGGACAGACTTTCTGTGCTAAAAGAAAAGGTATTATCAGGTAAGGCTAGCAATTTAGCGAAGTAATCTTTATAATGGATATTGTATCAGAGTTCTTACAGAAGAGAGTTTTTAGCCATTAAATTTTAAGATATTTCTTTGTCTCTATCAACCATCTTGATTCTTACAAATGTGTTAAATAAATGTCTCTGGTTCTTGCAGGACATGACTAGGCAGTATGTAAAGTCAGAATAATTTTAAGATTTTAAGCTATTGAGACATGGATAGATAGGTAGATAGATAAATAGATAGATAGATATTCCATGTCTATTCCTTCCTTACTGAGGGAAATTATTTATAAATCCACTGTGAACATATAAGTGCTATTTAAATACAATATATGCACCACCACTTTCTTCTTTTGCCTTATAATGCTTCCAAGTGTAATCTGCTTAAAATGCAGCCACATAGTGGTTTGGGAACAGGTTTAAAACAGGTTTAAAGTCTGTAAAAAAGCTCCTTTTCTTGGACAGTAAAAAAAATGAATTTTGTAGGAAAAGAAGGGTCTGGATGACTGGGTATTAAAAATATTCAGAATAGTTCATCTCTGTTGTTTCCTTGGATAACCTGTATTTTCGGAAACTACCTGAACCAGCATATTCATTTCTGTAAGTATCATGAGTTCTGCTCTCAGAGCTCATCCAAGAGAGACTGAATGCTTCCACCCAGCCTTTAGATCACAGTCTTCAACAAAATACCTTAAAAATCTACCAGGACAACGTTCTTCCTCCCAGCACCCTAGCAGTCCTGCCATGCTTTAACCTAGAAAGAGCTGAGTCAGATGGAGCTGCTGTCTGCATTTCATACACTTCATCTATGTCTTGGTATCAACCTCTTTTGTTCCTCCCAGACTAATTGAAGTGAACTATTGTTTAAGAGCCTATGGACCTCATAAACGGCCCATTCAGGAAAAGACTGAAAGATGTTCTTCCAAATAGCTGTAGGCAAATCACTAAACTGCAGATAGTGACTAGGACAAATTCATGTGTATTTCGTTTCAATAAGAATCATAGGGAGAAAAAGTAGGTGAATCCAAGTGGAAAAAGATAATTTAATATAAGAGGATATCTCCTTCTGCGTGTCAGACAATATTGCAGGGTAAGAGAAACAAAGGCCATAAAAATATACTTGGTTATGTCTTCTGGAGAAAACTAGCTAAGGGAACTGGTTCATCACAGAGGCTACGGAAACTAGGGCATATAGGGTCTGTTGCTGAGAAAATATTTTCCGTTTTTTAATCACAGAATTCTGGATAAGTCGAAACAAATGTAGGCAATGTAAAAGGCTATTGAAAAAATTAGTTTAATAGAAATATTTCAGAATATATTTCAGCCATGTTGGGGAAACCTAAACCTGGGGAAAATAAAATCTCTTGATACAGTTGATACATTGCAGACAGTTCTTCTGCCAAAATGATTTTACAGGTTTACTAAAGAAAATTGTGTTGCTTATGATAGTAGTCTTACAATCAGAATTATTCATTTTAAAATAAAATTACATCTTCCTGTGGTATCAATAACAATTATTGGCTGCTTTACTTGCACCAGCTATCTCTATTTGTAACACAGCATACAAAGGGGACATGGGTTTTGTCTCCCTTGATTCTTCAGATGATGTAGATCTTCTCTTGGGACATGTGTCCATAGATTACCCAAACTGTATTAAAACTTTTAAGTTCATATTTTAACTTTAAGACAATGAGAAACAGACTGAAAAATTCAACTCCGTTAGAGTAAATATAGGTCTTCAATTAATTGCATTTTTTCCTTCTATTTCTTACATCTACCTATAAGCTACTTCATACTCAGGATTAGGTCTTTGCCAACTGGAAAACCCAGGAAGAAGGTTTGCTTTCTTTTTTGCATCTGTTCAAACTCCCAAACTCTTTTTGTGTCTATGATTTTTCTGAGGTCTCACTATGTCAAAGATGGTGCAGTACTAATGACCTGGAAATTTATTGCTCATTAGACTCCTAGTGTGAAATATACATCTCACTTTTTGTGCTTGAGCTGCTAAGATCATTCCTTGGGATTGTTCCTGACTGGTGAACCCTAGACACACATGCAGATACTAGAATATTTTTCTTTTTATTTTCTAGGACAAAACCTCCTTCTTTAACTGTGGCTTTTTCAACTTCCCTATTTCTTACCTGTCTGCATAGTTACCAATACATGAAAAGTGGTGTTTTGTCCTTAATTTTTAAATTACAGCAAATTTGTAGCTAATTTTTCATTGCCAAAACTGTGGCCCAGAGAAATTGATCACTGAAATTACAAGAGAAGCCTTTGCCAAAACTAGAAGCGTAATGACAGCTCTTCAGCCTCAGTTCACCATCTCAACCACAAGGCAATCATTCCTGCCTCATACAGAATCTGTTAAATAGCTGTAATTAATTGCTGCAGTAGTTCCTGGTTTATCAAAAGCAATAAATAAATATATAAAATGCACATTTCCTGAATGATTGAAATCCCACCTTTCAGTCTCAATGGGTAAATATGATGCACATCATCTTACTCTGAGTAGTTTTATCAGGCATGATTGATTTGATAATAGGTGGGTTTTGTTTTAATATCAATGACAATGGAGGGAGAGTGGAATAAGAGAGTGGTACAGTATATCAGATAGTTAACAAAGACAGCCTGAAAATCAATAATAATCCTTCACTGGTGGCTCAAATTTTCAGATAACTTAAGCGGATGAATGGCCCACAATGTCACTCAGTAGTATTTGTCTGTTCATAGGCTCACTCTTCCAGTAAATGAGAATTGTTGTTGATTAAAAATCCATTCTAGGCATGCCCACCAACATATTAAGTAGTTCTCATCTTCCCAGTGGAGCGAAAGTATTCATCTTTTTTTTTTTTACCCTTTATTCAGCACAGTTGATCTCTCAACACACCCTGCTTTATCTTTATAATCTCCATGGGTTACCCAGTGTGAAGTTCTCCATGCTGTTCTCACTGGTCCCATGTGGCCATCAGTGGACACAGGAAGACTGCTCTGGTACAATGTTCTTCATATCACAAATGAGGCAACACTGAGATACACCATTTAAGGTACATAGGTGGCCTCTGTGAAAGCATCTCATGTTCCTGAATGGAATTGTTACCTATGAGTCCTGGGGAACGGGGGGGAGTGGCTGATACACCTGAAGGCTGTGCTGCCATTCAGCAGAACCTTGATAGGTTGGAGATTTGGGTGGAGGTTCAACAAGGCCAAGTGTAGGGTCCTGCACCTGGGGAGGAATAACCCCAAGGGCCAGTACAGACTGGGGGCTGACCTTCTAGAGAGTAGAGCTCTGTGGATAAGGACCTGGGAGTCTTGGCAGATGTCAAGCTGACCATGAGCCAACAGTTAGCCCTCGTGGTCAGGAGGGCCAATGGTATTTTGGGGTGCATCTGGATGAGTGTGGCCAGCAGGTTGAGGGAGCGGATCCTGCCCCTTTAACTTGGCTCTGGTGAGGCCACATCTGGAGTACTGTATCCAGTTCTGGGCTCTTCAGTACAAGGAAGAGAAGTAGCTACTGGAGAGGGTCCGATAGAAGGCCACAAAGATGATTAGGGCACAGCAGCATCTCTCTTATGAGGAGAGACTGAGGGAGCTGGGCCTGTTTAGTCTGGAGAAGGGAAGACTGAGAGGGGATCTCATCAATGCATACAAATACCTCAAAGGCGGATGTCAAGAGAATGGTTCCAGACTGTTTTTCAGTGGTGTCCAGCAACAGGACAAGGACCAATGGCCATAAACTAAACCTCAACATGAGGAAGAACTTCTGTACACTGAGAGTGGTAGAGGACTGGAACAGGCTGCCCAGGGAAGTCGTGGAGTTTCTATCTCTGGAGATATTCTAAACACAGCTGGATGTGTTCCTGTGTAACCTGCTCTAGGTGACCTGGTCTTGGCAGGTGGGTTGGACTAGATGATTTCCAGAGGTCCTTTCCAACCCTAACTATTCTGTCAAATTCTGAGATCCAGTGAGGACTAGAAAAGAAAGAACAGAGTGGGGGGAAATAAAAAAATTAGGAAAAAAAAAGAAAAAAAACAGATGGCTAACAAGAACAAAGCACAAAACTTTCAGAGCAATTGGAGTAAGACACTATGCTTTGTAAAAATGAGCATTGATAAAAACATGTTCAAAGTGAAATGATCAGCCTTACCAGTTATGAATAAGTTCCTCACCCAGGTTCATGTTATACTGGAACTGTGTGAGCCATGAGTATTTTCAAGAAGAAATTCACTTTTGAAGAGATCATTAAGTCCTTTGTCTCTCATGGGCTTATAAACCATGAGCATTTTCATTACCTGTATGTGTTTCTTTTTATTTCAGTTAGATTGCTTGCATAAGTGAAGTTATACAGAGCTGTGAGTTTTTGAAAATCTGAACCACTGGGGAAAAGATGCAGCACATAAAATGCAAAAGGAAATATAAAATGAGGTGAAGGTGAGGATGGCATATAATGACAATAGATGGGTACGTGCTCCAGTTATGGACAAGTAGGTGGCAAGTTTCAGTTTTCCTCCAATAAATAAGTAAACACAGATGATTTTGTTCCTGACGGTCTGACTGTTATCATTCAGGCACTCACTGAATAGAGTGGCTATCCTCCAGAGCAGGTTCTTGAGAGCTCCTGCATGAGTGAAGCATAAAACTCTGCATAAATAAAGAGATGGAAGAAAAAAGTATTATAATACTGTGAACTAGAGTAAAAGCAGGGATTGGTTAATGTAATTTGGATTGTTTCATATTTAATTAACTAAGAGCTAATTGAAAAATTCTGCCTGAAATAGTGGTATTCAACATCTCCAATAGCCTGAGTGCTTTTAGAATGTCTTAATCTGTCTAAAATCAGAAAAAAAATCAATACTTTTTTTCCTGACAATGCTACTTATTGATCACACTTCATTTTGAATTTTTCTACTCTTCACATTTTCTTGTCCACCTCCAATGTCAGTTTGCCAGTTGCTCTTGTGAGTTATCAATAGCAGCCAGGAGGTTATGATAGTTCAAGTGGAATTAATGTGGCAAAGGAAGTCTATGGGCTCAATGAAGAGACAAAGAGGATTCAATTATTAACGAGGAGATGGTGGTCTCACCCCCACACAGTGAATTCTGAATCAAGTTGCTCTGACAGCAAAAGGCAAGATTAGTGCTACCTCTGTTTTTGCTATCAGCCCTAAACCTTTCGCAAACAATACATTCACTATTACTGACTCAGGGGGAAAACAAAAGAGAGGCTTCAGCTGTGCATTGAAATTACTTCCTTGTCTATAGCATAAAGTTGGAAAAAGACACTTACAATGGCAGTATATTAAAAATTAAGTGTGCTGAAAGAAGTGTTGAAACAAGTCAGGTGTTCGGTGAACCATGAGCTTATAACTTTTTAGCTACATTGGGAGGAAGGAGCAAAATCCATACTGGTCACTACAAGAATTTTTAAATAAACACAGCATGTTGACACAGGTCAAGCTCTAGTAAATCAGCATTCTAACTAGAAGCAGAATCATGTGTGGCTTAACTCAGTTTAATAATGCTTATTAGTAATTTGCAAGTTTGAAGTGTGATAAAAAATCAAGGGTTCATTTCTGGTAAGAGTTGGAGAACGCACATGAAATGAAGACAGGATCACAGAACAACTGATCGGCAGTGTTTAGCCTGTGAAAATTGCATAGGGTCCACAGCTCTTAATAAGTTTAAATAGGGGAGTTGCTCACATGGGGCCAAGTTGTATTCTCACCTCTTTGTTTGGTGGGGTAACCTTTGCATGCTGGAGAACCTATATGCCCACCTTTTCAGTGTTTCAGAGAGCAACGAGTCCTTTTGTCAGTACATTGGCAACATCTTGCATCTGTGCTTCTGAGGGAACCAGCTCTATAGAACTCAGGGAAATTGAGAGGTATATATTGAGAGGTATACCTATATCTTAGGTAAGTTAGATTTCTACCCAGTTTCTGCAATGAGTCCAAACCCAGTACTTGGAAAAGGCAGCACTTACTGTGACTGGTTAGGATGTGTGTGTGCTGCCTTGTTGACAAAACAGGAGAAAAATTCTGCCCATGTTTCGTCCTTTCCCTCAGGAGATGATAAGCTCTCTCTCTCTGTCCAGATGCCAATTTTCATGACACCTGTAGGAACCTAAATGCCTTCAGACTCAATCCTGTTGATCAGTTTCAATTATATTTGACAGAAGGGTATAAAAGTTGTTAGGAGAGGGCAACTAGACAGCAGGACAGAGACTACAATTGAAAAATGTGGAATTCTTAAGAATAACACAATGCCTGCTGTGAGTACATGTGAATTTTCAGGTAAAACAAGAATTAAAGCAGAGGCATAAATTGATAGATTGATGATAAATACTATGGTGGGTCTTTTTGTTTGGAAAATGAGGAATTGATAAGGTAATGTGAGAAATTCTATAGCAACCAACCCACCTTTTGTTTTGCTCCTAAGAAACAGATTATATTTCGTTATGCAATTTCCAAGCCATCACGAGCACAACAAATTATTCTTAGTTAAAAATTTCACAGCATTGGCAGACTCGAATCAGAGGAACTGAACTGATGAGCTTAATCGTGATACCCCATTTCTGGGTCCTGAGTAATTGGAATAAGAAGGAATTCAAACTCTTGTATGCTTTCTCAAAAAGACAGAGAATGGATTGTGAGCAAGGAAGGGGTTCCAATGGATAGATCCAAACAGTCCTGTGCATTGACTCTGAGAATTCACCCCAAGTTTTCATATAATAGTGATTAAGGAAAGTTGGAAAATTTCAATTTTACCATTTCATTATCCTTGGAATTATGTCTGTATACTACCATAGTACTAGCATTGGAAATAACCAAATAATAGAACTATTCCTTGTAATTAAAAAAAAAAGAAGAAAAGAAAGAGGGAATAACAACTACCTGATCTGGACCCTGAAGCACTGGGGATCTTATACAGAACCTGTTGATTCTTAGCATGTGAGGAACTCAGCTCAGCTGAGGTGTGTGGCTGTAGGAGATTGATATGACTTCAGAAAGTATGGAAAAGCCCTTTTGTAGTGGCTTTTTTTGGAAAAAAAAGTAAAAGGAATGCAGATAAAAGGTACTGCCCATTAGGACAGCACAAGCCACAAGGCATACAATGACGAGATATAAAAGAAGTTCTTATTTGCAAAATCCTCACAAGAAGGGGTGTATCAGACTAAAATGGGGATTATTGGATTAAGACAAACAAATCTGTGGTAGAACTTCCAAAAAAAAAAAAAAGAGGTGTACCTACATAGCAACTTTTCTAATCTCCTGACTTAGATAACTGTTACTTACAGTGGCAATAACTTGTTATAGAAAAATTTAGGTTACAGACTTCTGGAGTTGTACATCTCAAAAGCAGCAGGAAATGATCCGTTTCCTCAACATGGGCTGAAAAATAAGTCCAAGATAGTGGAAGACTTTTATCCCACTGTTTTCACACTGATTCATTCATCACAACTGCATTTCTCAAACCATACCTTTCCCAGTTGACATGCTGTGGTTTCTGTTTACTAGATTCAGAAATGTCGTGTCTTGTAATCCTCCAGTCTTCATGTATAATCCTCTGCTCAACATAAATGTTTCCTGATTGTACTGGATGTTATCACATCCTACCGAGTGCATGTGTATGCAGGTATCTCCAGGGGTGTTCTCCTTATGCAATTAACAGCTTATTTGATTCAATGGTTAATGGAGGTCAGGTTGTGTGAGGTTTTGTCCTTCTGGTTTGGATAGTTTTTTTTCCCTAATATAACTATTTTAATTAGTTCTAGATATTAGTATGTATTAATAATTTTATCATGGTCATCTATATTTTAGAGTGTTTTATTGGATTTACTTAGGGTTGTAATTGTTTCAATATGTATTTTTGTCTAATTTCGGAAGTTGCATTCAAAGTTTTCACCTTTCTTGGATGTTACTAATTTGCTAAGGATTGTATTTTCTCTGTTAGAATTCAATGGAAAATCTTAACTAAGTTTCTAATGCTTTGAAAAACAGTTGTTCCTTGTTTTTATAATTATCTTAAAGCAACTAATTGGTTATGTTTTGTTTACCTTCTGTTATTGTTTTCAGTTCTTGCTTGGGAAAATGTCTCCTACAGATATGTTCACAGTTTCTCTTTTCTTACAGAAAGATCTGCTCAGCTCAGAATAGCACAGGTCTATTGTTGGGTGTCAATCCCAGTACTACAATCAACTATGCATTAGTTGATGGGACAAATAATGGGAGAGATCCTGAAACATCTTATGTTTTACCTCTCTCTCTATAAAAACTAATTTTAAAAAGAGGTATTATTTACATTTGGGATTTGACTGTTCAGGAAATGATATCTCATACAGCTGAAAGTAGCCACTTTGGTGTTTTAGGAATGGTATTTCCCAATTTAGTATTCCCACTAAAAACCCCGCATGTCTACCCCCCTCCAATTGGAGTCACAAAGGGCAAAGATCACAGGTTGAGATAAGAACAATTTACTGGAAAAATCAGATATAAGAAAATGAACTGTAACAGCAACAATGTTAATATCAGAGGGCATAAGAAAATGAAATATTCACACAGAAAAAAACACACGATAATAGACAATATTGGACGGCTCCCTCCATCACATTTCCTCCACTGAAAGGAACACCTTCTCCCCAGAAAAGAGTCCCTGTCACCCATCCCTAGCAATGACGTGAGGTGGTACAGGTGTTTCTTGCCTATGCCCCCTCCTACCTCCTGCAAAAATTAACCCTGTTCTGGCCATAACCAGGACAGCCGCGTTCTGTGAGACCTAGCATCTCTCTTTTAATTTATTTTTTTTTCTTAGATAGAGAATTGAATGCCTTTTGAAGCCTCTCATGAACTCACAGTTTCAGACCTGAAATCTTAAGAAAATCACCAAATGTTACAAGATAGATGCTAAACTCAAAATAATGGAAACACTATGGAAATGTAAAATGAGTGAGTTTTTCATGCTCTATCACAGAATCACGGAATATGTTGAGTTGAAAGGGACCCACAAAGATCAGAGTCCGACCCTTAGCCCTGCACAGGACATGTATACATTCATTCATCTGCACAGCTGCTAATATCATTGACAGGTAAAACGCTTTTCTTGTCCACAGACTTGTCCATACTGACATCTGAAGAAAAGGCAGAGTTAACACAATCTCTATCATGTTTTCACAAATAAGTTATTCTGGCCATTACTGACATTGTTTCAATTTTTGTGTTTATAAAACATGGTAAATTAAAAAGAAATTCTACTCTTCGCTCGTGCAATATGAATTTTCAGAGTGCCACAAGAGAATAAATTGCATCAGAATAGATTGATTTTCTTTGGAAATATCCCTACAGAACATCAGGATGGGCCATAACACTGCTTGAATTCAAGTAATTTGACATCAGTGAGAAAAGATCTTGTTCAAGAGGTTTTAAATATAACCATCATATTGTCAACCTTTATAATGTAAATTTCATGACAATTTGAGCTTTGCAGCAAATACTGTCTTGTCAAATCCATTTCTTGGAGTATATATTAAGGAAATGCATTTTTGTGTAGAAGGAACACTCAAGGAGTTAACGAAATTCTTTTTTGTTGCTTCTGATTTAAGGCACTAGCCTTTGCAGCTGCTGCAGGGGTAACTGAACAGCCTACTCCAGGTAACGGGTTACACAACACAAGCTGGTACATCTTGCAAAAGTTTGAACAGTATGACATTTAACTCAAGAAAGCAAATCACTGACCTCGTGACCTCATTCATCTTCAATGACAGAGGTTGACAAATTTCTTTTGCTGAGTTGCAAACACTAATCTTTCTCTAGATCTTGAATCAGCTGCCAAATGGAAACCTTGTCGTAGGCTCAGGAACTCTTTGTATATTCCATTCACTCCCTGCTTTTTTTTTCTGAGGCTGCTTCTTTTTCCTAGCTCACTTGCAAAATACTGTCTGATAGTCATGTTCATGGGTTAACCTCCCTAGTTTAGCATGTTTCTTTTATACTTTTTCTTATATATTTTTTACTGGTTTTGGTCATTTAGCTGCTAAACTATGATTGGTCATGTGTGGAAGTGTTAAGAGTGTGGAGTAGTAGACAGTGACTGTCTTTTTTATCTATGTGTTTTCCTCAGTTCGTCCCTGGGGCTCAAGAGATGTTGGTTGTTATTATAGCACTTCCTTCACAAAGAACATGATTGTCTTCTCTCTGATAAATGTGAAAGGCAGACAGTAGCCTGTGCTTTGGTTTTCCCACATTCTCTTTTGGTCTGCTGATCATGTTGTACACCTTCTTGCCTTTAGAGGTGGACATCCTTAGCTCATCAGAGCAATAATGACCTCAGAGTTCATGGCTCCCACAACATGCAATGTCTCAATGCTGTTAAATCTTAAAACATTATTTCTTGTTCTTTAATAAAAATACTCCCACATATAACTCATTATTCAAATTTGCTACTGCTTTAGGTCTCAAGCGTGCAGAAAATAAGAGCAAAAAATATACTGACTTCTCCTGAGTAAAATCAGACCTTTAGTAATGATCCTGTGGCTGGCTAGGTTTTGTCAGAAGGTGGAGTAATTTGGAATTAACAGATGAGCAAATATGAAATGGAAAAGTAGCATTCAAGTGCCTACAAGCTGTAGCCTCTTAGCTTTGTGGGCTGTGAAACTAGTACTTATTCCACTGTTATTCACAGTGGGTGGCACGTGCTATATTCAGATGTTGATGCTCTAATTTGTGCTGCACATTTCAGATACATTTCAGTCTTATTTTATACTGTTACTTAATAGTCTACAGTTCTTTATCTTTAGTTCTTTATTTTTAGTCAGGAGGCTAACATAAATTTTCATAAGAATACAAATCTGTCTTTTTTTCCCCCAATAACATAATGTCAAATACTAATCAACAGAAGTAATACTGATTAAATCATTAACAGAATTTAATTAAATTAATTACTTAAGAGAATTGAATACTGATTGAGTAAAGTACAGAAAACAGATCTGTGATTGGTCCTATTTACTACATAAAAAGTGCTAAAGTTAAGTTCTTGCTTAAGAGTCTCATAGGATTGTGTACCTTAACAGTCACCTCTTCTTCCAGCCCATTGTAAGTTTCTTTCTTTTGAAATGCTAATAATAATAGTAACACCTTATAGCCTCAGACCTTATACACTCACAAGGCATAAAATATCAACTAAGAAAAGGTCAAACTGCAAGTGAATTAGAAGGGGGTAATTGAGTTCACAGGCCAGTCACAACTTGTTTGCTACACATCATCCATCACCAAAGTTTTGTTTTATTCCATTGAGAAGTCTTTTGGAGCAAACTCTTATCTTCCTGAAGAAATTCAGTGCTTATTGATATAAAATCAGTAAGTCAAGTATGTTAATAGAAATTTAAATGAAGTACTAAACTTCTGGTAAATATCAACGTGATACCTAACACATAAATAACTTCTTATTTAGCTAGTTAGTTTTAGCTCCTGTAGGAGCCTGTTGATTTTTAAACAAACTGCAGTGTTTTAAATATTCCAAAAGAAATCTATTGTTATGAATATTAGCCCTCTTGTAGCTGATCTTAAAGCCAAGTTTAATTTTCATGTTACGGTGATTAAAATATGAACTTCGATGTTCAAACTGCATGGTATGAATTTAGAACAGGACATAAGCAGATCATGTCTTCTGATGGTGACAAAAAGCAAAGTAGTTGTGAAACATCACAGCCTGGCAGTTCATTCCAGCTGATCCATGAGGTAGTATCAAAGTACCTGCTAACCACTGACTCACTCTCTGTTCACTTGAGTGGTGCCCAGTTAGATGAGAAGAAAATGAACAGAACGATAAAGTGTGAAATATACATAAACCTTTAGATTATTTGGTTTCTAAATTTCCCAGGCTGCAAAGCAATATATGCCACATCATGCTTATGGAGGAATGGAATTTACTAAGATAGGAAAATAGTATTTTGCAGTAATTAGGTTAGTTTTCTTTATGAGAGTCAACATTAATGTCCAAATGCTGAAAATACAGTGTATTTTTTTAAGTATTGCTGAGCACCCCCAGCTTGTTCTAGCTACTTAACTGGGTTAATTTTTTTCCAGTACTGGATTCAGAGTTATCAATCTCTAGCAGTTTAACAGGAAAATCTCATTGCCAGTGCTGCAAAATAAGAGCTATGATATCTCAGAGTATACATTTTACACCTTTGTTAGTAAATGTAAGAAGAGAGGAATGAAAGAGTAAACAAAGCCTTCAAAAATCACTAATGAAGGAACTGACATGCAGTATTTACTGACTTAAGTATCAGCACCAGATTTTTTGCCCATAGTAGAGAAGGGCAATTATCAAGCCAAAGGTTTCTTTCTATTTCTTCACCTATTTCAGCATGCGCTGCCGAGATCTTCTTAGCTCATCTAAAGTACTGCTTACAACACAGATGAGTTGTATTTTCATTACTGCTAAGGAACAACATATTAAAAAAGTTACCCCTAACACTTTTTATGGATGTTTGCCAAGTGTTACGTTCATTATGAAATGAGTATTAGTAAGACCAGCTTCAATGAACAAAGCAGGAAATGTGTGAGATCTTCACAAACTGTTATTAAGAGCTATCTGTGTGCATTTGTCCTTTCTGTGTTCATTTAACAGACATGAAGAAATTATGCTGTATCTCATGGTTAAATATCTTGTCTGGAAACAAATTACAACTAGATCATTAAGGGTTGAGTTTACAATATGATGATATGCAGCACACATACTTGTCTTAAAATACTTATGTAGACTTTTCTTTAAGATAAAAATATCCTAATTCTAAGTTGGGGAGCTATGATTCCTCTCTTCTGCTGAAATGAAGAATCCTTTTCTCTGTTTACCCAAAATGCCATAATATTTGCAGAGGTATGTGTGTGAAGGACATAATAATTATGGCAGCCTTGTCAACACTAAAGATATTTGAACCTCTTCAAGAAGAGGAAGTGTTTGAGAAAACCGATGATCTGACTAGAGTTATCTTCATCCTAAATCTGAGTATGCTCTGTATAGGTGAATCATGGAATCATAGAATCAGAATGACCTTGGTTGTACAGGTCCTTAAAGATCATCTAGTTTCAATCCTCCTACCATGGGCAGGGACACCTTTCATGAGACTGGGTTGATAAGAGCACCATGCAACTTGGTCTTGTACACTCTAGGGATAGAGCATCCACAACTTCTCTGGGCAATCTGTTCCAGTGACTCACCACCCTCACAGTAAAGGATTTTTTTCCTAATATACAATCTAAACCTACTCTCTTTCAGTTTGAAACCGCTCCCCCTTGTCCTGTTACTACTAGCTCTCCATGTAAAAAGTCTCTCTACATCTTTCTTGATGGCTCCCTTCAGGAACTGCAAGGCTGCAATTAGGTCACCCTGAAACTTTCCTCCTGGCTGAACAATCCCAATTCTTTCAGCCTTACTTGACAAGAATGGTGCTTCATCTCTCTAATCATCTTGATGGTCCTCCTCTGGATTTACTCCAGGAGCTCAATGTCCTTCCTGCACTGGGGACACCAGGGATGGATGCAGCACTTCAGGTGGGGTCTCACCAGAGCAGAGGGGCAGAATCACCTCCCTCAACATGCTGGTTGTGCTGCTTTTGAAGCAGCCCAGAGCAATGTTGGCTTTCTGGGCTGCAAATGCACATTGCCAGCTCATATCCAGCCTTTCATCCACCAGCATCCCAAGTCCTTCTTGGCAGAGCTGCTCTTGATCTGTTCATCCCCCAGCCTGTATTGATACTGGTGGTTGCCTAGACCCAGGCGCAGCACCTTGCACTTGGTCTTGTTAAATCTCATGAGATTCCCATTGGCCCACTTCTTGAGCTTGTTCAGGTCCTCTGAATGGTATCCCATCCTTCAGGTGTGTCACCTGCAAATTTGCTGAAGGTGCACTTGATTCCTTTGTCTATATCATTAATGAAGATATGAAATAACACCGATCCCAATACAGACCTCTGAGGGACATCACTTGTCACTGGTCGACAGGGACTCTGAGACATTTACCACATCCTCTGGATGTGACTGTCCAACCAATTCCTTATCTATCTAACAGACTTGTGAGGATCCAAGTTGCTCAGCAGGTCACTAACTGTTCCCTCCTGGATTACAGTGGGGCTATTTGACTTCCTGTCTCTGTCTACCAGCTCCAGAGGCTAGTTGTCCTGAGGACAACCTGTCTTACTGTTGAAAACTGAGGCAAAGAAGGTGTCAAGTGTCTCAACCTTTTCCTCATCTTTGGTGACCAAGTTCCCCTCCATGTCCAACAAAGAATGGAGGTTTTCCTTGCCCCTCCTTTTGCTATTGATGTATTTGTAGAAGCACTTCTCGTTATCTCTAACAGAAGTGGCTAGATTGAGTTCAAATCGTGCCTTTGTCTCTCTAGTTTTCTTTCTACAAAACCTAACTCTTCCTGAGTAGCAAGCCCTTTTTTCCTTAGTCAGTAAGCTCTCTTTTTTCCCCTAATTTCCATCAAAATCTCCCTGTTCAGCCAAGCTGGCCGTCTTCCCTGCTGGCTCGCCTTTCAGCACACTGGGACTGCCTGCTTCTGTGTGTTCAAGACTTGCTTCTTGAAGCATGTCCATCCCTCCTGGACCTCCTTGTTTTGAAGGGCTGTTTCCCCAGGTACCCTCTGAAACAGTCTTCTGAGTAGGCCAAAATCTGCTCTCTGGAAGTCCAGGGTAGAAGTTTTATTGAGGGCTTTCTTTACATCCCTGAGTATTGAAAACTATTATTTCATGGTCACTGTGCCCCAGGTGGCCTCCGACCACCACATCTCCTACCAGCCCCTCTCTGTTTGTGAACAGCAGGTCTAGTGAGGCCCCACCCCTGGTAGGTTCATTTACCAGCTGGAGCGGGAAATTATCCTCTATACACTCTAGGAATCTCTTGGACTGTCTCTTCTCTGCTGTGTTAAGTTTCCAGCTGACATCCAGCAGGTTAAAGACGCCCACAAGAACAAGGGCTGGCGATTTTGAGACATCCACCAGCTTCTTGTAGAATAATTCATCACCTTCATCATCCTGATTCGGTGGTCTGTAACAGACTCCCACCAGGATGTCACCTTGTTGGCCTTCCCCCTGATTCTGATCCACAGGCACTCAACCTTATTGTTACTGACTTCAAGTTCTACAGAGTCAAGAGACTCTCTAACGTACAGAGCCACCCCTCCACCTCTCCTACCATGCCTGTCCCTTCTGAAGAGCTTGTAGCCATCCATGGCAGCACTCCAGACTCCAGTCATGCGAGTCATCCCACCATGTTTCCATGATGGCGACTACAGCACAGCTTTCCTGCTGCACAATGGCTTCCAGCTCCTCTTGTTTGTTACCCATGCTGTGTGCATTGGTGTACATGCACTTCAGCTGGGCTGCTGATTTCACTTCTAACTCTGGCTTTCCACCTCCAGGCTCATCTCTGGAGAGCCTGGTTTCAACCCCTTCCCCCTTCAAACTTAGTTTAAAGCCCTCCTGATCAGCCCTGACAACTTAGGGGCTAGAGTCCTTTTGCCCTTGCTAGACAGATGAAGCCCATCTGACTCTAGCAGGCTTGGTACCATAGAATTTGCCCCGTGGTCCAAAAAATCAAAATTCTGCCAGTGGCACCAATCCTTTAGCCATCTATTCATAAGAGGGGGTTTCCTACTCCTCATTCATCCCTGCTACTGCAGGAACTGAGGCAAACACCACCTGTGCTCCTGTCCCATTAACTAATCAACCCAGTGCCTTGAAGTCCTTTCTAATTAGCCTGGTACCTCTCTCATTAATGTCATGACTGCCAGCCTTGACCACCAGCAGTGGATAATAATCAGAGGGCTGGATTAGCTCAGGGAGTCTCCTACTAATATCCCTCACCCAGGCCCCAGGAAGGCAGCAGACTTCCCTGTGGGATGGGTCCATTCAGCACACAGGGCCCTCAGTTCCCCTCAGAAGGGAGTCACCAACTACCCTTCTTTTTTTCTTTATAGCTGTAGTTGTAATCCGTCTGGTAGACGGGGTGCAACCGGAAAACCCTCCAGACAGATCCTCTTCTTGACTGCCCTCTGCCTGGCTCTCTGGGTCCAGGGCCTCATACCTGTTCTTTAAGGGCACCGTGGGAGGTGATGGGGGTCAGGAGGGGATTCCTTTACCTCTTTGATCAGGGACCTGTTTCCATTCCTCCCCATCTACTTGGTTTGCTCCATTTGCCTGATGGCAGGAGGGGCAGGGCTTCACCATCTCCTCCTGGATTTCTTTTGGGGTCAAAATGGTATGACTCCACCAGTCTATCTCTCTTTCACTCTCCCTAATACTTAGCCTCTCCACTTCTTCCTTGAACTCTGCCACTAGGCACAGCAAATCATCAGCTCGCATCATATGCAGGTGTCTGTCACACTGTCCTGTGGTACTGACGCCAGGCTCAGACACTCTGTGCAGCCAGAGACCTGAACAGCTGCATCCTTCCTGGAGGGTTCTATCTGGGTTAGTGCACTGCTCCTGATAGCAGCAGCAAGTGGTTTCGCTTGTTTGGAAACCATTGCTGGGTTGAGTTGAGTTGGGGTTGGGGGGATTAAAAAAAAAAAAGTACCCACAGCCACACACCTACCTCACAGCCCACCAGAAAGAGCTGGGAGGGTGGCTGTGCCCTTCCTGCACAAACTGCCACTCAAACTGCCGTGCCATGCCCTCACTGCTATGCTACGCCCCGTTCACCGTGCTCCAGGTCGCCTGTGTTCCCTGGAGCAGTCTAAAACTCCCAGCAACGACCTTGGCTGCACCCCCTGGTCAGCTGATTGGGCCTCGCAGGACAGCTGGTCTTCTGTGTATTGGTTGTGAGATGCTGCATTATTATACTAACTATTGGCTTGGACCAACTCAAGTGTGTGTGTGGGAGGGGAAGGGACAAGTCAAATTTCGTGCGGTGAGGTGCTGCCCTGTCCATACCCCAGCCCCTTCGAGCCTCCTCAGGCAGCCCCAGAGCAGCTGTCAGTCACAAGCACATCAGAGCATTCCTCCACACCACAACCCCTGGAGCCCTTATCCCAGCCCCAGAATGGCTGGCATGCCCAGAGCGCTACCCCTCAACCAGCCCCAGAGTGGTCAATGGGCCAGAAGTCCCACGTGGGGTGGTGTGGCCACAGAGTGCTAGAGCAGATAAAAACAAATATATGTGGTCTCCATGTAGCTGGACCCTACCATCTGGACATGTGGAAACTGGACTTGCACAGGACTCTGGTTGGCAGTTATAATTCTTTCCTTTTCTCTCTCTTTCTTCTCCTAATCTCCTTTCTTGATATTTTGGCTAACGTAGAGCCAGATGGGCTGGATTTTGCTAAGTTGTGTGGGTTTGCATGTGCTCAGGGAATGCTTTGTGGAATGCTTTAGTTTGGTTCAATGTTGCCCTTAACTTTTGTCAGGTTCCCTTGTTTTCTGAAGTTTGTCAGTAAAAGTGTGTTATTTTACCTCCTGAGAAAACATGTGTAGCATCTTCTCTATTGTGCCCTCTCAAGGTATAGAAGAACTGAAGGTCCTTTTAATAAATTTGGTAGGTGAATTCTTAGACCTTTGTATATTTTTAAAGTAAAACCCCTTTGCTGAGTTGTAGCTGAAGACCTGGGGTCTTACACTGGTATAATAACATTTTAAATAACTACATCAAGTAATTGAATCATCAGTGCTTTGCTTTACAAATTTTTTTTAAAAAGAGACAAATCTAGATTATAAAAATTACTATCATCTTTACTTTAAATGTGCTGTATAGCATTGCTCTCTCTGCAGGAAAAACAAGGATGAAGTTGTTCTGCTTCTTAGTCTGGTCTAGATTCTGCACTTGAGTAAAGGTGGCTACCACTGCACTCTAGAAGGCTGCTTCATGCTGATTTACATGACCCAAGCTGAGTTTCTGCTCCTCAAGTGTTGATAGTGGCTCAGACTTCACCTGGAACAGGATCCAGTGAGACACTACAAAGGCATGAAGCTCATCTATGATTTGCTACCTACCGGTGAAGCAGCAATTAATGATTTTGTCAGAGTCTTTACATGGTCACTGCATTCATTTCCGGGAGTGGTCTAATAGAAAGGCAAGGTTGATATGAAGAATTGTATTGCATTAATCTTTTTTTTTTTCCCTTGTCTATTGGAACAAGTTTACCACTGGAGGTATTTCCTTATAATAATAATAACCCTGAATATATGGTAAATCTACAGGATACTATTTGGGATTTTATTTCTAGTTAAATTTTATCAGTGTTTGGGCCTAAATCTCATTATTAGTTACCAGGATTTGTCAATTAAACTTATGTACCTAGAAAACATTTCCTCCATTAAAGTATAGTCTTTGTACATTGCTAATTTATTCTTGTGTCATGACTTTTTTCTAGGAGGTAGGGCTAACCAACAATATTTTTAGTAGCAATGTAAATTCATGCATAAAATTTATTCCGAGTTGTTTTAATGTGTTGGATCATTGACCTGAGTTTTTGTTCGTGGTTTTCTGCCCCTCATTAAACATTCTTTAAGAGAATTTCACTTGAGTTAGAGTATTTAAATTACTGTGCAGTAAATCTATTCTTTTAATGAGTTTATTCCTGTTTTAAGGTATTAATTAAAGCAGGTTGTGGAAGAAGTAGATACAGCAAATGGATAAAGTAGTGTCCAGACAAAAGGTTAAGGATTTGCTGTCATTATACAGAATGAAAATCTTTCTAGAGACACCTCATTAATGGAAAAACCTTCCTCTCTTACATGCACCAACAAGAAGTTCATTACTCAGTGAACTTCTGCTTATCAGGGACTATAAGTTCCTTTTTTCTTTTAGAGAAAATTTATCCTCTAGTTACTAGCACATCCCTGCACATGATATGAGCTTGGCTTAGCAGTGTGAAGTAGTAATGGGTTCAGACAGTTTAGCCAATGGATTTTCACACTGGACAGAGTGGGTGGGTGTAAAAGAAAAAGACGACGTCGGTGGAGTTTTGCTCATTCAAAGTGAAAAAAATTCTTGCAAATTTAATTCACAGATTGGGAATGAAAATGTCATTGCCTCGCTCAGAGGGTTAATCACTTTCTAATTTAAACTGGCAAATTTTTTAATGACGCTGTGAAATTAGCAGCATTTTATTTTGTTAATTATCTGCAGGACACTACATCATTACTTCTAATAAATGTAAATGTGACTGCCTCTCCTAGGACAATATAGAGGCAAGGTGAATTTTTATTGGCTATTTACTCAATTTGAGACAAATTGTTCCCCCCTGTCCTCCCACTGCATAAAGCATATTCAATATGGTTTAATGCACTGCCTTGTTTTCTGTGTATTGTAGTCAATAAAATATATGGGAGTATTTTAAATGTCACTACAGCTCCTTGCTCATTTAAGCTAATTTTCACTTAAAGTCAAGGCTAATGGTAAAAATCACATTCACTGTATTAGAACTAGGATGTAGGATTGTAGAGTCCAAGTGTATCAATAATTAAATATTCAACTTTTTTTGACAGACTCAAAATGCCTACTAGGATGCACCTTTGTGAAAACAGACAAGACGGTGTTTTTCCAGTGGGTTTGTCACTCAACATACTTGATGCTGCAATATTAGGCAATGCAACAAATGACATAAGAGGCATTTACAAAACTTTATCAAGAAGTAAATAAGTGGAGTATTCTGCTTTGGCAGAAAACTTTTTTCAGCCAAAGATATATTAGATTATGAGGCAACAGAAAATACAGGTTTCATACCCATAACGTGCAAAATTCAAAATTCACCAATGTGAAACTAGGGTCAGAGTAATTTCCTGGATATATACTTTTCTTCAGATAAAATATATATATTTATCAATTACAATAGGTAGGCAATCTGATTTTTTTTTTAGTATCTTTGCCATTATATCAAGATCCACATTCCTAATCACTGTATGTAAGGATGGAGCACGTCAAAGGCCAGTATGTTCCAAGGCAAGATTTTTGAAGATGTTTCTGAACTTTTGAATATTCTTTGGATCATTCTGGCTACTATTATTTTCAATAAAATAATAGTAGTATGGAGAATAGCTGGGGAAAAGAAATAAAATCAGAAAAAGAAATCTTCTGATCATAGAATGAGAAAGTGCGTGGATAGCACAGCCCCTAAAAGAGCCTGGTGTTCTTCTTGAACCACAATCACTTCCCTCCCACTTGTGATCTTTAATGATGTCACTAGCAAATGACTCCTTAAGTTTGCCCGCGCACTTGCTGCACTGTGAGCAAAGACACCTCTAAACAGAGATGCTAACCAGCCTAAGCCCTGAATCTGCTATCTGCGAATGATACTCATCACTGCTTTATTGATTTCCTGTGATCATAACAATCTTTGGTGATCTCTCTCTTTTTAGGTGTCATTACATAGGTAAGCATTTCCTGAGCTGCCATGCCTTTTAGGATATGCAGATGGCTTCTGGCTCACCATAACCAGTTCCCCAGGAATTACCTCCTTAAGCTTTTTCCCCTTGAAAGCACCTGTAAGCCGTTGAAGGTCATGATTGTTCCCTCCCAGATCAATACACCATTAAATTATGACAGAAAGCACTACCACACTATTAAGTCTTCAGTCATACCCTCAATAATCCTGATAAAATGATGAACTATTTTAACCTCACAATTCACCTTGTTTGCTTTTCACCCTTGTCTGTATTAAAATAGAGCCACACACCACCATTCAAAGCTAGGTTGAGTACAAGGTTCAACAGAGGCAGCTTTGCTAAGATCTCCCAGTCCTGGACTAACTTCCTGTCAGTTTGAGGTCTCCTGTAACTGAATTACTCTCTTCTAACTTGAGAAGTGGTGATGTGTGTGTTCAACACCTTACGACATCTTGGAGTAAAGAGGGTTTTGGGGTGAAGAAGAGGCCACTAAAGGGAAAATGCCATCACTTTACTCACATGGCAAATCCTATTGTGGTTGACACAAAAGGAAATATAAATTATTACATTTATTTCTCCCTCTTACATCATACCAACATGCACCATATTGGACAAGATACTGGACAGCCCACTATCAATGCAGGTTTATTTAATAAGTCCCTAAAAGAGAAAACAAACACCTTAATATTATCTGATGTTCTGGCAGCTCAGTAATATCCCACTCCCTATCAGTTTTACCTATCAGTCCTCCCTAGCCGGATCTCCCTAGATCTATTAAGAGCCTAAATGTAGGAAAAAATAGGAAACAAAAAAGCTTCAGGTCAATTAAGGCTTCCACTGATCTACTTGTATATCATATGTAATCTCTTGGCTGTATCCTAGATACTGTCCTAGATGCTTTAATTAGAGACCCTGTTTTAACAGTACTAATAACCTTATTTAATTTATCTTCAGGTGCTTTTTTAGAGGACAGGAAGAGGCAGTATTTAATTTCATTTGCACTTCCCTGACATTTCTAGTATTTCAGGTCATCAGTCTTTTACCACACTGCAATGCAAGCCTGGAGCATGCAAGCCCTCCTATTAGGTAAGGTACAGAGTTCCTGAGGAAGAGGGGAGAAGAGTGACATTTTTTTGCAATTCAGTAAGCAATTCAATAAGCTACAATACAATACTGAATTAAGAGATGTGATAAACACACTTTCCACTAACATGGAAGAATGTCACAAAAGGCACTGGAGCTGGCCACAAGCAGAAGGTCTGCATCCTCTGCAGACATATCTTAGTGAAGAGATTGACAGAATTTTTTAGTCTGAACTCTAATCAACATTTCACCTAAACTTTTTTCTTTTTTTTAATACACAATAGCTTATTTAGCACTCACATTGACAAATGAAGCCAGAATGAAGCAACACACATGACAAAAAGTTAAAATATTTGTGATAATTATTATGCACTGTCATTGGGTTGATATGCCTAATGTAATTGCTGGGCTTGGAATTCACTGTACAAATCTTGCATTTAAAACTATATAAATGAATAAAAGAACTAATCCCAAGGATGCTTTTTTCTCTGCCTTTGTAGTAGCTTCTATACTACTTTCTGGTATTCTAAATTAAATTCTGTTTTGCAAAGTCCTCTTGAAATCTTGTAACAGGATGTCAAGCCAAGTATCTGTGATCTGGCATTGGATTGTTTCTACAAGGAAAGCTTTGTCTACAAATCACACGATAATTTGCAGCATTAGCCAATACTTCTTCAGTGTATACACAAAACAGTTTCAAAAGACTTATTACTTGTTTACTTGTCATTTCTTGAAATCAGCACAAGCAGATGATTGTGAATGAGAACTTAAAACTGTAAGTTTATGTCACTCTCTATTTATATGAACAAAAGTCTATTAAAACTTTCTTAAAAAGAGAAAAATATTTATGCCTATATTTGGAGAGCTGACATACCAATTTAGCTACACCATTTTTTTTTTCATAAAGGAAACAAATAGAACCTGAACTCTGTCCTTAGAGAATATTTATGTAGGTTTCAAGTAATGGAAAATGGAGTTTAAAAACCTCAGTGTAATCTTAATGTAAGTGGTGTCATTGGATAATAAGGAAAACAATTATTGCTTTACATTCCTTAAGGCTTATTTTACAGGAAGCCTTATTTCACTAATACTTGTTAATTAGGAAATTAAAATGTCCTATTCTATCACAGATACTGCTTTGTAGAATGCAGTCAAACCGTAACACAATAGAATCAGTACATTTAAAACAATTTTATCTGCATTTTTTTATTTCTGCAATCATGGGTCCTCCCTCTAGTTGTTTCCATGTATTATTGTAGATTTCTACAATTGAGTCTTAGTCTCAAATAAATGACACTTTCCATTAGGTTCTAAATTAAGAATGAAGACATTAAAAGGAAAACGGTGATGTACATTTAATTTATAAACAGAGTCCTCTTTTGCTCAGAATACATTTCTCCCACTAACAGTTCAAACAATATAGTGTCATGATACACATATACTTTTGGTACAAGGACCCGACCTGGAGTGCTGTATTTTGCTCTGGAGTCCAGAGGAGGGCCACAGAAATGATCAAAGGGATGAGAGAGCTGGGGTTCAGACTGAAGAACAGAAGGCTCTGGAAAGACCTTATTGCAACCTTTCAGTACTTAAAGAGGCTTGTAAGAGACATGGAGACAGACCTTTTAGCAGGGTCTGTTACAACAGGCCAAAGGGTAATGGTTTTAAACTACAACAGGGTAAATTCAGACTAGATATAACAAAGCATTGGCTTACAATGAGGACGGTGAAAGAGTGGAAGAGGTTGTCTAGAGTGGCATAGATGCCCCATCCCTGGAAACATTTGTGGTTGGGTTGGATGGGACTAAGCAAACTTGACCTAGTTGAAGATGGCCCTGCTCTTTGCAAGGGGGTTTGAACCAGATGACCTCTAAAGGTCCCTTCTAACTCAAACCATTCTATGATTAGATGTAGGGCCTGCTAAAACAGAACCAAATGATGATTTGAATACATTTCTTTGTTAGCTCCTTATTTCAAAGAATTCCATGTATAGATATGCTACTAACCTTAATTTCCTCAAAAATAAGGGATTTGTTGTTTGCATTATTTTCACTGGTCAGACCAAGAATTGCATTCTAGTTCTAGCACAAAAAGGCTGCTAGATATGTTATTTGCTTACTGTCTCTGTACTGTGATAAGGCTGGCCATCTTACAAAATGCAAAGCGCTGTCATTTCCATCTGTAATTTCTCTCCTGAAAGCCCATATCTTTTTTTTTCAGTTTCTCTCAAGCTCAAGGTCATAGGCAGGAAGGAAGAATATTTGCCGCTGATTCCCTTTTCTTGGCAGAGGATCACAGGTCACCAGCTTTGTTCCTGCTATTCTGCAATGAAAAGGTAAGGGTCAGGTGAAGATGCATACTGTGCAATGGTTCTCTTCTATGTCCTTCACCTTTCCTTCTAATGCAGAATAGGATGACATATAACTTTGGCATCTTTCTCCTCTTCCAAAGAAAAAGGATGCATTGCCAATTGGAAAAAGTAAAGCGACATGAAAAATGAAGCATAACAAATGTCACTTTTTTTTGCAAATTCTCACTTGGAATAACAGCGAACTAGGAAGATGATGGGATATCACTAATGCATAACTGAATGGAAATGGGCAAAAGGGGGTTTTAGGACTCTTTCTGTTATTCAATGATGCATTTTGGCTGAACGAGTTCTCTTTGAGCATCTTATTAGCAGTGGGCAAATCTCAGAATCTTTGCAATTTTGCAGTACTTCTGAAAACATTTTATAACTCATTAAAAGAAGAGTCAGAGAAAACACTACATCTTTTCTTTTTGGTGTGTGCTTTGTTTCAAAAGTAAATGGCCGGTTAATTCTATGTATTAGGATAGAAGCTTCTATATGCTACCATTCCAAAACTCAAAGTTCTCTAAGTGCTTATTGTAGTTACACAGCATATGTGTGTCTACGTTTGTGTTCCTAGGCAAAACAAAAATATCTTACAAATGCAAGAATAGACTGCATTTATCTTTTACCCAAACTTTTCCCAACTTCTTTTCTCATTACATCAATTACCTCAATTTTTATGCCAATTTTTTGCATAAGAAGTGGTGCATGGGAGAAAAAATTCTGTCATCAGTTGAATATCAAACTACAATTGCTTTTTACCCTAAGGATAAAAAAAAAATCCCTTTTTTTCTACTTCTTTTTTAAAGACAAAAATAATTAACATTTTGTCTGGTATTGTACTGTATCCATAACTATAGCCTGCCGAAGATGCATCATTTCACAATCTTATCTGCATTGCTAAACAATATTTGCAATACAGCATAGTTCCTTTGTTATAAAATAACACTATCACCCCCCGCTCCAAACTGTAAGTTGCTTCTTCTTTCTGAAGGATTTAAATAATTATTACAACTACCTAAAAGTCTGCTGACTCAGTCCTTGATTTGAATGCTGTCTGGAGCTCTAATAAGCTAAAAGTGCATTTTGAAAATTGGCTATTTCTGAGAAAAGTAATTAACAAAAAATACATAGCTGTACATACATTGGCTAAGTGCAGAACCTTAACTGGATTGATGCTATGGCTGAGGATATCTGCTGTGTCATAATATCACCATGCCACTGTTTATTTAGAAGTTCAAAGAAGTAAAGTAGGTAGATGTCTTTGACAAGTGATTGTGGTCTAGCTCCTACTGGTTGTGTTCCTAGACCATTGAAAAACTAGTGTTACATGGCAAAAAATTAACATGATTAGAAATCTCTCAGTGGAGTGCCACTCACTCAGTGGAGTGTCAGATTGGAATAATAGTGATACATCAGAAGTCAGGTCCAAAACTCAATTTCTGAACTGTGAAGGAAGGTTAGCCTGATGTCTGCTCTACCCTGTGTTATATATGGGTGAGTTCACTTCAGTTAAAGTAAGAAATTATCCAAATAATCACCCCTTCCTTCGAGAGAACAAAGAGCATCTTAACAAACATCCCTGTCACAAAAGAGCAATTGGTTACTAACTTGCTCCTGTGGAAAAACAGAAGAGCTACTGAGTATGGGAATCCAGTAATTTTTTTTTATAGTGCCCATGGTAGCCCACACCTAGACTATAATCTTCCAGATTATGCATTTTATGTAGGAATCATGTCACTTCTCTAAAATGGAGCCATCTGGGGGCTTGAATGTTGTTCCAATGCTACAGTCCGTTCGGTTACGTATTAAATCTGTTCTTTTTGCTCAAGTCAAATTTGTTGCACTTCTCTGCATCTTTCCTCTTTCTGCTATTTTGTATTGGAAGTAAGGCAACCAGATAGAACACTTGTCATGGTTTGAGAGCCCCAAAATCTAATTCCTGAGTCCTAGCCCTCCCTCACATCTCAACCCAGTGTGAGATGGGTTTTCCAGACACCACACGAGACTCAGAATGGGGGGAAAGGGTTATATTACAATGACTTTACAAAATAAATACTACAATACATTATATACAATCTTAACTATTTCTATCATGACAAAACAGTATTTAGAATGGATCAAATCTCTTCTTCCTCCAAATAAAAGTCCAGGAGGGAAGAAGGAAGAGATCCTTTCCACTCTCAGAGCAGCAACCCCTAGGGCAGCAGTTTCTCTTTCTCTCTTCCATGCAGCAGCTGTAGCTGGATCTCTGCCAGTACACACGAGGGGGTATCCAAGCCCCTCGGCCCTTCGTCTCCAAGTGAGGGTCTTCTCTTCCGTGGGCTGTGTTCACCCGGACAAAGGTCACTTCACCACGGTCATATCAACGAAGTACAGAAGCCTTCGTGACGGTCCGTATCTTCAGAGGATTCAAGCCCCCTTGCGGAGCTTCTGGCTCTGATCTCATGCTGCTAACTTCTTTGTAGCTGCAGGGAGAGGAAGCCCAAGGTCATCCCCCCACACACATTCCATTGGCCGTCCTGGTCCAGCTTTCCAGGACACCTGAGCTTCTTAGCTCCTCTTTCAGCAGTACTGCTGCACTTTAGGACTTCCATTCAGGAGGAGTTCACCCCCTCCATTTTAGGAGGGATCTCAAAGGAGTTTGGGGCTTTGGTTCAGTTCTTACCCAAACTCTCTCTCCATCAGACAACTCTGTGTCTCTCTGGTTAGTTGCGTGCTTGGTTTGCTGCTGCTTCTTCAGTTCTTATCTGTTGGCTCTCTGCCACTTCTCCTCGGTCAGTGCTGTTCTTGCTGCCGCTTCTGCTGCTCACGGTGGAGAAACATCCCCCAGCTCATAGCTACAGGTACTTAGCCCAGCCTTACACTGTTCCAAGTCCCTGCAGCCCCCCAGCCAGGGGCTGGGGGCTGTGGCCCCCAGAGGGGCTCCTGCCCCTGCTCCTCGTGGCTCTACAACATGGCTACTTGTCCAACTACAACTACAACTACTTTCTTTTCCGTTCTAATTGTGACATGTTTATATTTTGCAGAAGTGCTCATTGGCTCAAACCCCAAGGATCACCACCCCCTGGGAGTTTACCATTTTATAGCTTCAGGGGGAAAACTGTTTTCCCCCCACCACAACACGGTCTTGTCCATTGGTATAATCATAATATTTTGCCATGTTTTTTCTTTACCCGTTTCTCAATGCAGCCCAAAAAGTTTGTTGACATTTTTTAAATGTTTTTCTAGTTGTCTGTGTTCAGTTTAAAACTTCTTCACATTTATTGTCTTAGGACTTTTTCTTTTCACTGTGCGCTGCCTTGTGAGTTTCTGTACCTGCTATTGTATTGACTACACATGTCCAATCTAAAAAGGTAGAAAACTTAGCGTGTCCTTCAAATTAGGCAGATGCACTAAGCAAATAAACCGTTAATCTTCTGAATGAGAAAATATGCATGCATGAATGAAAATGCTCATTATTTGTTGTTCACTGTTTTACTGTTTACTCTACTGAGGAAGTACAAAAATATTATAAACTTTAACAATCAGAAATATCACAAATAACAATTATTCATATTAGAGTGTTCTCTTGAATCATTCAACAAACTGGAAATTACTCAACCAAATTATTTAAAAATATAAATATTTATTACAGCAGGCAAAACAAGTATCTGATTGCAAGTTATTCATTAACTGGGTCTTTTCTTAAAATCACAAAAATGCTTCTCAAACAGATTGATGAGTTCTACTTTTACTATCTTCTTGATTGCTTCTTTTTCTCTCTTATTTGAAGTTTTAGTCTCAAATTTAAGCATTAGAAGGAAAATGGATAAAAATTTACAGTGAAATGTTCCAAACATATGCACTATTTCCCAGAACCTCTGTTTCTTACCTCAGTATAATCATCAGTGCTCCTAACTCCAAGAAATCAGGTCTTACACAAATCACAGGAACACTACAGAAAACTCGGGCCTTTTCAGTTCATGACCTTAATACTGGAAGAAGTCTGTCAGAATCTAGCAAGAAAAGTGTTAAACACAGTTACTAAGGAAAAGGGTTGTTCTATATATTTCACTAATGAAAATATTCCAGTGCATGTTTGTCTGAAATGGCTGAGGATGGTGGATATTCAGACATCAGATGGAGGAGGCAGCGTGAACATCAAATTGTGAGAACGCTTTTCACTTTTCTGTTTTAATCATAGGAAAATGCAATCTCAGATGTGAAATGAGAATGCAAACTAGCAGTGAAGCACAACTTAAGTATGGCAAATCCACATCCTGAATGGAAAACTGCAAAAAATCAGCATAAGCTGGAAAGTCTTGGCACAGTCAGTATATTAGATGTCCCCCTGAAATGTATGAGAGTGTGTTAAGTTCTGCCCAGAGGGAAATGGTTTGTATAACAGGTTTAATTGGAGAAAGCAAGTAACACTGATGCAGGGTAAGTCACTCTAAAGCAGCAGTATAAAGTTTCATAAAAGTAGTAAAAGACATAGAGAGAGATCTGTGTGTTGACATTAGCAGAGAGGAATCTCAAAAGGCACAACATGGGAAGGGAATTGAACAGAAAAAAACAAACCAAACCTACCAAGCAGTTAAATAAAAGATTACCTTACAGAATCAAAAAGAAAATATATTAAGTGAAAAAGAAATCAGAAATAGGGCTATCAGGTAAAGAAGAAGACTAAGGTGCCTATATTTGGATTTGAGAAGCATGGAAAAGAAAATAACTGTTGCTAGGATAACTTATTCAAAGAATGCAGGTAAATATTCAAAATATATGAGATAAAGTTTCATAGGGAATGAAAGCGGGAAATGTCAAGTAACTACAATCTTCTATTTATATAGTGACCTGCATTGCAACTGCAGCTAAAGCATTCTTGACTTTCTTTTCCAAATCAGTGTATACGCGCATATGAATGTGTGACTGCACAAATTGCGTAAATGCAGAAAGCTGTCGAGCAGCACAGAGCAGATGTTTAGAACTGCACAGCAACAAGGCATGGCACTTTAGGACAGGAAGTAAAGGAGAATATGGTATCCAACTGAAGCTGCAGAAGGGATTTTATGTCAACAGAATGCAATTACCAAAACTGGAGTATTTCCAGAACAATAGACCTAGCATAAGGGGATAATCGTTATTGCCTGAAATTGAATATAGTAAAGGAATTAGTTAGGCAGAGATAACTTGTTCATAAAAGAGAATAAGATGAGATGGTAGAAGAAATTGGAAAGGGCACAGTCTTCTAACAGTGAGTGATTGTAGATATAAACCAGGTCAAACTGAGTAATGGACACACGTCAAGCAGTTTTACAGATGTTAAAAATTATTTGATCTAAAAAAAGACAAGAATTAGGACCAACCCTTTCTCTCCTTCTTCATTCCATGAACTATGGGTGTATGAGAGAGAAAAACAGCATCTGGCTAATAAAATAGATCTGAATCTTGCCATAGCTCTGAGTAATGCATGGATATGTGACAGTAGACTCAGAGGCAGGATCTCAGCAAAACAACCACAAGCTGTTAAAGTTTGTCATTAGATCTGGAGACAATCCCTGCTCACCTCCTAAATTTCCCTGCATGCAATTTCAAAGAAAGAATACACAGAGGAAAAAAAAAGTTTCAAGATTTGGAAGTTTTAAGGATTAAATAATGCCTTGTTATTTTTCTTTGCAACAGAGAAGCTAAGGCTGACAACTATAAAAGCTAGAACCAAACCCAAAATTTACAGATACTTCATATATCTCATAATTTCATTTCAACAGCTTTATCAATGGGTAAAGCAGCAGCTTAATTTTTCAGCTACCATGACTCTCTGTAGCACCTCCAGTGTTACTTTAATCCAGCCAAGGGGCCGGAAGGACATTTAGCTATGTGCTTCATTCCACCTGTTCAGGCAGCCCTGTAAACACACCTTTCAATGGTGTGTGTCATTAGAAAGGATTGATAATACATGCACAGTGTTACCCTACGATATCAGAGAATAAATGTGATAACATTTACTAAAGCTGATGAGCTGTTATCATTCTGAGTCATAATATAAATCAGCCTTTCCTAACATATTTTTCATTATTTTGCTGTATATTTTAATTCTTCGAAACCTTAAGTAACTTTTACGTAAGTCATCAGAAAAAAAAGAAGAGAGGAAAAAAAAGAATGAGGAAGGCAACACAGAGGGCTCTACATGACACATTTTACTTAATTACACATAAATCATCTTGAGCTCATACAGTGTGGTCATGCTTAACACATCTGAAAGAACTGAGTAAGTATCTGAAAGGCTTTTCAGAGGAAAAGCTATGGACATATTTTACCTGGATTTTAGCAAAAGCTTTTGATACAATGCTATATATGAATCTAATCCACCAGCTATAAGATCCCAAGTCTTGAGCTACAAGCTCACCAAGGGAGTTTTACTTTAAAAATACACAAGGCTCCAACAATATCCACCCTTTGGATTAATACAGAAGCCTTCAGTTCTTTTAACACCTTAAGCGAGAGCACAAAGGAGAAAAATTGCACACATTTTCTCAGAGGGTACCTTTACTGGTAAACTTTAGAAAATAAGGGAACTTGTCAAAAGTTTAAAGGGTAACATTCAACCAAAAGCATTCCTCAAATCGTTGGCTTAGCACATGCTAATCCGTACAATTTAGCAAAATCCAGCCTATCCAGTCCCAAGTTACTCAAAATATTAAAAAAGGAGATTAGAAGAAGAGAATGAGAGAATGTGAGAGAGAGTGAGAGAGAGAAAGTTATATAGCTACTACTGGAGTCCTCTGGGAGTTCAGCTTCTACGTGGCTAGATGACAGGTCTCAAGCAAAGATGGAGAGCACACGTTGCTGTTTTTATCTGCTATAGCCCCTGTGGCCACCCCTCCCAGGTGGGACTTCTGGCCCATTGACCACTGTGGGGCTCTGGGGAGGGGTGAGGGGTAGTGTTCTCTCTGTGTCAGTCAGGCAGAGGCTGGGTTAGGGGTTCCAGGGGCAGTGGCGTGGGTAGTGCTCCTGGGCTGACTTTGACTGACAGTTGCTCTGTGATTGCCACAGGAGTCTTGTGGGCTTGCATGTGGGACAAGGCATTACCTCACCTCCACGAAATTCAACCTCTACACATGCACACAAACACACTCTTGAGTTGGTCTGAGTCAGTACAATAATCCAGTGTCTCACACCAGCTAATCACTAAATTTTTTATGAAGTGAGTTACTTCATAAAGTAACTAATTAAGATCTGGGGTGTGAGTTGATGCAGTTTAGGATAGAAAGACTTGGCGGAATTTAGCTAAGAAAGAGGTCCACTTGGTAGTGGCTGTCCCTCTCTGTTCTTGTCACTTGTGTGGAGATTTGTGAGAGACAAGAAGATCAATAAAGGGTGAAATTTCACCTTTCTGCTGTCATATATCATTATTCTTTCATGGAGGCATTAGAACATTTTCCTGTGAGCAAAATTCCTGAATAAGTCTTGATTTTTGAGAAGCTGTACTTTTTTATGTTTTCAGTAACAAAACATGCTGGTATTGAAACAGCTTGTACTTGCCTACAGAGTAACGCTTTTAAGGGGAAAAAAGAAGGGAAAAAAATAGAATAGAAAGACTTTTAAATAGTTTATTATTATTATTGTTCTGATCGCTCTAATTTATTCTTTGTGTTGCAGTTTTTCACTTTTCTCAGTGGATCTCTCACATGCATATTTATTGGGCATAGCTACTATGAGTACAGTAGAAAAACATTCATGAAACTAAGCACACTTCCAAAGCTGTATGTTTCCACTCTTGGAGCATTTATGGCTTCATTAAGCCAGTGGATGTTCAAGGTAGGACTTTGTGGTTTTGCAAGTGTATATGGTCCTTCGAGCTTAGAGATGTGCAAGTGTTTGCAAAGATTCCTATTGCATTATTTCTACTCTTCACCCTTATTTTCAACAACTTCAAAGATCAACACATTTTCATAGGTCCCTCATCACTTTTATGTCAATAGACTCGACCTCTCTTGATATTTGGAGATAGAGGTGGCAAACTTTTCTGTAATCAACCTGCATTTCCATGGATTGTGTGATTCAGTAAACTATTTCCACTCTTGCTTCCCCTAGATTTCCTCACTTCTTGGCTGACCAGGTAATGCCTTCCTACCGCATGGCTCCTATGAAGCCTGAACTGCTCATCAATCTCTTCTTTCAGACCAAACACTGGAAAATTTTAACTTTATACATGTATCATTTATGTCCACCACTGGTGAAAACCATAGGCATTTGAATGGGATTAAAGTGTTTTGCTTCATACATTAAAGATATGTTCCATGTTCCTTTGAATTCAGATTCTACATAGTTTACCTAATCAAAGAAGATCTCAGCCATAAGTCTGTGCTACAAATATCCAACAATCTACAGTAATTAATTATGTCATGTTATGTCTGTTCTTGGGATAATGATAAAAAGAGTTTTCAAAAGTGATAAATTCTATAAATTGTCAGTGTAGTGTTTCTTTTTGTATAAAGGAGCACCAAACAGAAATGAAACCGAGTATATACTCACTGTTCATTTGCATGTAACATGCTTAGAGATGTATATTTTCAAGTTTTCACAATATGTTTGAAGATAGGAATCAGATTGGAGCAAAAATCAAAATCAATTTGGGTTCCATTTCTGATAACCGTTCCCTCCCCGCATAAATTTGTCTTTAATAACGTCAGGGATTCTTTGCCATTGCAGGATATGGCTATCACTGAAAATTTTGTTCCTTAGAAAATTTGCTTGTGCTTGAACTCTTCTGACACCAAAGCACTTTTTTACTTCTTTTTTGTTGTCTTCATTTGATAGGTCAAGAAGAAAAACCCAAACACAAAACGTGCAAAATCTGAAAAAAATAAGTGTGGATTACATCATGCTCTGCAACCTGCTGAAGATGGCCACTGATACTAAGACTAAAGGGATCAGGCACTATATCTGGAGACGCTGCATAACCTCCTATAATGGTCTTCTTATGTGGTAGGATTTATTCTGTGCTCATGTGTTGTGAACATAATCCCTGCAGGAGAAACACTTTCTGATAGCAAGACTTGACAGAAAAATCACCTCTTACTCACCTGTAGAAATATTAAACAAGTCCTCAGTCTTACTTATTTATTGCTGACACCCACATTTCTCCTTCTTCCTGTTTCTTGACTGGCAAATTGATCTTTCTACAGAACATGAGCCTTGCAATTCTTTTTGGTATGGAAGCTCAAATGTTTTATTCAGTTCTTATATCTTTGCCCAAAGCACAAAGCAAGCCTTTAATAATTTAGTCTTACAGATGACTCAGAATCATCAAATCCCAGGCTTACTCTTAAACTAAAGCTATTCATGGACTGAACTTAGTATTATAGCTTTTAAATTCATGACTTTGGGAGCAGACAGTACTTATAAAATCACATAGTATATATTTTTTGTGCTAAATGTCAAATTATTAAGGTTTATATTTCCTAACTTTTCCATAGATTAAGGGAAATACAACTTAGTTGCTGTACTTCACGGAGCTGAGAAAGCTTGAGAATAGTTTTTGTGATTTCAGCATCTCTGCTGCAGTCTTTCTAATGCTGCAAGAAAATTACTTTGAAAGTACTTTTTGACAGTCTTTCTTGGATACACAGCAATTTCTCTCATGCATTTTATGCAACCATCCTATAGCACTTGGGTATATGTCCCTACTATGGTACTCTAGAAATCAGTTTCACAGATTCATCAAAAAGGATCACCCCTCAACAAGTGCTTTGCCATAAAAATCTTTGAAGAGATAATTCATTCTTTTCTAGCATAAATCTCTAACCATAATCATGTCTGGAGTCATTAGGGAAATGCATGAAAAACACAGGGCTCAAAACATACAACTTTTTCAATTGAGTGACACATCTCTCAATTCAGTGGCGTATCTTTTTCACCTGATCCCAACTAGTGATCTTTTTGTGCTGTGAAGCCAGAGGAATATTCTGTTTTTCTTATCACATGGACTTGCAGACATTACTCTCATCAAAATGTTTTTAGAAATATCCTGAAGTGTTCACTTAGTCTGTTTGGATTGATAATAATTAATAATTATTATTAATTCAGTACTTCACAAGTATTAACAAGTGAATGAGTTCTACAGGTCAATAATATGTCTGATCTAGAAGTAGAAAAAATCCTATTAGAGAATAGGTAGTCAGTTTGATGGCAAATTCCTGGGGGATTAGGGGTATTGTTTCTGATTTGTTTTTTATCTTACATGCCTTGTAGATGAACTGTAGCAAGATTACAGTCATGATTATTCACCAAAGTCTAAGTCTTTGGTGAACAACTAACTTTAACTTCCTATATTCATATCCTACAGAAATCAATCCTCTTTAATCCTTCCACTGCATATTAACAAGTCTTTTCAAGACAACCTATGTGTTTTAATGTCAGTGCAAGCTCACAAAATCAAAACTAACTGAATTAAGAAAGTGTCTTTCAAAATTAAACTCTTGTTTAGCTTGTCGCCTTGCAAACTAAGGTGGATGTTTACATTACAGTGGAAAGTGTTATCTAAATGTAGCTGAAATAAAGGAGAAATACAAAGACAGAAGTTACTTTATTCAAGCCATGTTCCTCTGTTTGCATAGATGTGAAACTACCATGTATTAATAAAAACAACTGATGTAAGGCTCTTAGTAGGTAGTACAGCATTCATAACGTGTCTGATGGAAGATTGAGAGAATATAGGCAGGCACTAATTTTAGCTGTGCATATGACTGACATGGCTCAAGTACTTAGGGCTAGAGCAAGCCTGTTTTTTGAGGTTTTTTTTTGCTTGACTTTGAATGACTGAGTTCTGTTTTGTCAGTACACTTCTGCCTACAGTCTGGCAAAAAGTGTGTTTAGAGCATGATGAAGTCTTTTTGACCATCAGAAGTTTGACTTGCTAAGATTTTGTGTAGCAAGTAATGAAACGAACATTATTGCTTTGAAATCAAGAAACCATTTATTAGCTAAGCCTTGCCTAGGTTTTTGGTTCATAGCATGAGGTTTGAACTGTGCTTCAGTAGACACTATAACTAATCAGAGGTTTTATTCAAATAGAAGAAAACCAACAAACCAATTAGGCTACCTTCTCAATCAGGTCAGGCTGAGAGGCAAAGGAAGACTGTAGGTACAGAACTAGAATCATCCAATCCCTTCTTCTTCTTCAATGGGAAAGTCACAGAAATTTCACAGGATGTGGCCTGCATTCAACATGGGATCTAAAGAACAAAACCAGTAAATTGGTCAGGTTCTGCAGATGTAAACTGTGATGGCTGTAGTTCAGGATATGCAATTCAAGCTGATCAGTGGGTTAAATAATATATATATTAAGGTGATGTTATAGATAACCCCCCAATATGCACATATTGCTTTACTAAGAGCATGGATTGGCCACTAAGTAAACTTGCTTGTGAATTGTCTGTAGGTGAGTGTGACCCAGAGTTAATCTTATCTGACATCAGACAAATTCGATGGTAGGATCCTTGTAAAGTTGACAGCATAACATGATAATCAGGGATGTGACGTGCTGTCTTGCTTTGTTCAAATTCATCCAAGCATGGAGGTGTGCAGTATGATAACCAAAAATTACTCAAACAAATATACCATGTCACTCAGAGCCATTTTTTTGTTACAAGCTGGTCTGATGAGTACCTGGTAACTAAATACCGTTCTATGACTTTCCTTATTTCTAATGTTTTTATTAAATCTTTTACTTATTGATCCAAAAAAAAGCTCATAAATTTAGTTCCATTTTATTATCTCAGTTGCACAGTAAGGAAGCACAGCTGCGCACAACCATGTTACTATTTATAATTTCTTGTGCAGTAGCAGGTGTTTATTTCCTTTTAAAAGGCAACATGCTATCTGAGGGTCTACTACATTTCTCTTACTGTTTTTCTGTGTGCTGCTGAAGCACTGAGTAGCAGGTCTGGTCTCCTAAAGATCTGGGTCTTTTGCAACCTAAATGATTCTATGATTCTATGTTCATAAAACAAAACAGAGTGTAGTTGCCAGGTGCACTGTGTCTTCAGCAAGTCAAGAAGCTAGACCGTACTTTTCCTTTCTTGTGTACAGAAACATAAATGTTTTTTAAGACAACACAATTTTAAATGAGAATAAGACATACATATGTCTCTTAAAATGCAAGCAATCAAAACACATCTTGAGGTGATGCCAGAAGAAGGCTGAGTGACAAAAAGTCTGATTTGCTTCCTGTGGCCTTTCCAGGAGAAAGAGCCAAACCAAGAGCTTGAATGAGTATCTTAATATTAGTATGTCTCTGTTTGTTAACATTTGCTTTACAGTTTTGTATAGTAATCTTTTATAAAACAGTTTATATTTTGAACGAAAAGTGAAATATGCTTACCAGATTAGAACTAGAATTAGCATATTTGTTGGTTATCCCTGGAAAGTTGAGATCAAACATTGACTTAGATCAAATAAAAGTGTGCTTGTTTTCAAAGTTTAGAACATTATCTAATGAGCTCCTTTCGGATTAAGGCAACAAAATTCAGCACTGTACAAGATTTCATCTGTAAATCCTAATTATTCAGGACACTGATTATTTTCCGTGAATTTTGCATCTCCTTCAGATGTTGGAAGTACAATTCAGCTCCCTAATCAAAGGTGTACATATATATTGTATCCTTATCTAAGATTTGATCTTTGTTCATCATAGTAAATGATTACATGATGTGTCACTGTAAAAGAAGAGATTGGACCTGGAATGTTTTATTTTTTTTACTGACAACTCCTGATTTCTGCAGATGAAAAAGCAAAGGAAATGATACAAAGAGCTGCTTGCTTCTGCTACCTCTAGTTCAGGCTAGAGCTGTGGTCAGAGTTGTTCTCTTTTGTGAATTCTAAAAATCTTTGGAGGATGTAAAAACCGACTGAAACTCCTAAAGAGACAATTTTTCCTGATAGCTCTCACCCTTGTGCTTGACAGATGGACTTAGTTTTTTTAATTTATTTGGAGGGAAGGGCTGCTGATATTCATCATTCCATTTGTATTATTTTACTTTCCCTGTCTTTTTCTTTGGAAGATTAACAAATAACCAGGCACTTATCTAGGACAAAAATAATAAAAAGGACATTGCAATTTGCTATTGCGTGCCTTGGTCCCCATTTTCTAACAATCCAATGTGTTGACTTGTTTTCATGTTTTCCTGAATATATCCTATAATCACAATCTGATAGTCTTTCACACATCAAAGGATTCAGCTACACATGCAGTAAGGGAAAAATCTCACTGCCAACTGTGATGTGCATATGGATGCTTGTGTGTATGTGTGCATGTGTGTAGTTGAGACTTTTCAGAATTGTTTAGATATTTGTAATTATTATTGTATATTAACTTACACTTACCCACTTTTTCTTATTGACACCCAAGTGGATGTATGGGCAACTGGATATGCACCTGCATAAAATCACAGAGACACCCGAATGAGAAGGAGTGTCAAGGAGCATGTAAATTCAGAAATACAGCTGGTCTTTACCTGAAAAAAAACTGGCCATCTCCTTCAACTATTTTTATAGTCCATTTTTCCTCTAGCTAATAAAATTTTAAAGTATCCAAACATTAGGTATCTGAACACTTCAATTTTATTAAGCTGGAGACAAACCTGATATTAATTGGATTCTGACAAGCCTTAGGAAATTACAGCTGCTGCATAAAAAAGGGATGGTTCAAATAAACAAATAATTCCTTTTAGATGGTTTCCAAACTTTAAATCACTTCCTCTTTCTCTCTGTCTTTCTCTTTTTCTTCCTTTCATTCTTCCCTTCCTCCTGCTCCTTCCTTCTTTCCTTTCTTCCTTCCTTTCTTCTTTTCTTCCTTCCCACCCTCCTCTCTTCCTTTTCTTTCCTTTCCTCCTTTTCTTTCTTTTCTTTCTTTATTCTTGGAATGTATTTTATCGTCTGTCAGTTTTGCCCTATGATATGTCCTCTTAAATTGGATCTGTAAGCCCTTCATAAAGTTTAATAAATCTTCAGCATTTCACCCTAAGGAAATTATATTAAAAACCTTCAAATCTGAAGTTGGGCCCACAGACACACAGCACTGGGAATTATATCACCATAATCAGCTTGTAATGAAAGCCTCTGTCGCTGTTCTCTCCCAATCATAATCTGCCTGTCTTTATGAAAAAAGGGGGGTTTGTCTGGGTTCATCTGCAAGCTTTAATTGGAAGATGTCTTCATTTCATTCCAGCCTACTGGGATAATAACTCAACCCCATGTTTAAACACAGGCCCTTGCCGCTGATATTTTTTCATTTAGTAAAGCATGTCTCTTTAAATGATTTAGCAAATCACCATGAATGCCAAGGCGGGATGATTGGCAGCTCATTGCTGGTGCACCATTTGCATGACATTTGTTCTTCAGCCTGGAAAGCTGTGGCAGGTAAACAAGCAGGCCCTGTACCAACTCCCTGTGAGTCCTTCCCTGTTTATTTTCTCATAATCGAATGACATTTATAGAGAGGCAAATGCAGCTGCACATATATGGAGAAAAAAATGCAATCAGGCCAAACATGATGACTTTGTTCAGGTGATATTTTGATTAGAGCAAGGACAGTTTTATGGCATAGGGTTTCCTGCAAGTGAAGTCAGTCAAATTCCATTTTACAATCTCTATTTTTTAATATAAACATTAGGTTAAATTTGATTGCATCCAATGGCACTGCCAGTACTATAATGCAATATGTAGAAGTGTAAATTTCTTAAAATTCCTGATTTTAAGAATTCTTTAATTCCTAAGGTGCTGTTCTACTCCCTTCTGAATCTTTTTTTTTTTTAAGGGTCAAATCTGACTTTCTATATATATTGTGTCACTGTAGCTTTTCCCGAAAAGAGATTTTGGAGGTGAAGGTTTCTTCTGAAGTTAAAAATTTTAAACTTATTTTCTAGCATATCACGGTGTCAAGAGGCTTGTCAGAAAACAAACTGAAAGATTAAAAAATGTATATAACATACAATATATATTGCATCACACCATTCTTGTACAGCAACTGATAGTTTCCTGCTGCTACACAAGTTTCACTTCTATTTCAAAGGCTGTTTAAGAACAGAAACAAAAAACGGCAATTACTGAGCAAGGAAGGGATTTGTACTATGAGGGGGTCACAGCTACCTAGCTAAACTCTGCTTTTCAGTTATTCTTAAGGCAGTATATTTTTATCCATTTGCCAAAGGAGGCAGACCTCTGTTTTTTTCTTGTTCTCTAAAAAAGATTTTCAGTGAGAGAATCCATGAAATTTGGGAGTCAGATGCTATGTGAAAGAGGAAAAGCAGAAGTATATGGTCCCCACACAGCTTGACCCAGGAAAGTTAAGAACAGAAGACAGGGTTTTTAACTACCAGTCACACCAGTCTTTTTTTAAATAATACCCAAATTATAGAATGGTACATGGAGGGAAGAGCAAAACATAGTTTCTATTTAATAGGGCATTAATAGTTTGAAAATCTACTAACAAAGGTCCCACAAAGAGGTTGCTGGAAGCTCCTCATGGTGTGAAAATTTGTCCAGAATAAGAGAAAAAGTAACTTTGACAGAGAAGAGCAAATATGTTCCATAGAATTGTCTTAATCTTACCTTTTTCTAGATGAAATTCTACTTGTATATTTTCATGCTGGCTTTTTCTCTTGAAAAGACACACGCTTCCAACTCTGAAACAACACAGAAGTATTGTTACATCAATACTCAGGTCTTCGTTTCCCTGAAGAAACTGGTTTTTATTGCATCAGTCTTTAAGGAGGAACTAAGTAACCTTTAGCCAACATCCAAAATCAGACTTACTAATTGGGCTGATAGGGTTTCTTATTACTGTAACAGTGTGCTCAGGGTCCTCACACAGAGCAGGAGACAACTGCTTAGGCACTTGCTATATTTTTGAGCACCTCAGACTTATGAGTCCCTATATAGAACATCTGACTTCAGTGTGAGAAAACACAATATACAGACTGCAGCATGAACTCAAAAGGAATCACTAAAGATCATTATTATCTTTGCTTGCTAGGTGAATGAATGTTTTATTTTCACAGATATTTGGAGAATGGCTGCTATTTGTAACTATTCATCCATTCACATGTGCCCAAGGTCTGTTATTCACTGTTTATGATACATAAAAATTACATTTCTTGGCCAGGGGAGAGAAAAATACTTTTAACTTCAGGGATATTACCAGTGTCACTAATGAACAAGTGAAAATTAAACAGCATGCAAACACCTCATAATTTTAGTTCTGTTTGTTCAGACTACACAGCAAACAGACATTCGGAAATTACACACTAGCTAAAAAATTGGGACCTAAATGTACGCTGCACAGTAACTGCTGGAAATGAATTGACCATCTCCTGCAGGAGGAATGAACACCTTGAGCCAAGTCAAAGCATCTATGATGTTGTATAGGACTCTCCATGTACAGGTTTGGATCAAATTCAAAGATCTTCTAAAGATGAGGAATAACTGGATTAGAAAATCTGTTTTCAGTTCTGCTTAGATGATTACAGTGATGTCCAGACTTGGACAAAACTTCTCCAGAGCATGAGGCAGGGGGAAAGGAAGGATGCAAAGAAGCTTAGGGAAGAGGGATAACAGAAGAATAAAAGGGAAAGGCAAGAGGGAAAGTGGAAAGGGAAAGGGGGAGAAAGAGCAGGAGGAAAGAGGAAGGGGAAATGGGAATGAAATTGAGAAAAAAGGAAAGGGAAAGGAATACATGAATTTTCAAAGCTCATTTTCTATTTCCTTCTTGTCTCTAGTGAAAACAGGATTGTCCTCTGCTGGTTTTATGAGGAACAGTACACACCCACACTTCTTTAATCTTTATTAAATCTTTAGTACAGAGAATTTAAAAAATAGCACAACAAAATTAATTTTAAAGAAGGTTCTTTAAAGACACTGATCCATAAATAAGTAACCTTTTATAATTTTAATATTTCATTTAAAAATCTTACTAGTCTAGATTACTGTTCTTTGCAACTGGAATTCTTTTCATTCAAAGAATCCACTTTCATCAAAAATCTATGTATTTGAATAATTTTCAGTGTCTACATTTGGTTAAAACAGTGTCATCAGGTTTTAGTATAAGCTGATTTGTATGAATTCTCAATGAGTACAAAAAGAAGAGGTCAAACTCTCATAATATAAGCAACTGAAACAATACAAGTATATCTGTACTGGTAGACATTATTGTAAAAGTTATGAAAACGGGATTTACTCATAAGAAATTTGTGCTTTAACTATACAAAATCACAGCAATGGATTTTCTCCTCTCTAATTTTTTTTAATGGCTGCATTCTCAGCATGAAAGTTTGTATTCTACAAGGCATCTTGGCTTCTAAACATTTGCAGATTTAGAAAACCAAAGTAATTAAATGTTCACAATTTCTGAAAACAGTGGATGACTATATGCAAAAAGGAAAGGGATGATGGTCATTAATTTTAGAAGACTAATGATTTCTTTTGGAAAATATTTGAAAGAAGTTTGAAAATATTAGCATGTAGAAAAAGATTCCAGTGTCCAGTTTCAGCTGGAATTCTTTGATTATTTTAGTTGGCTAAAAATCATATTGAAACAATATTCATAGTCTGCCAATAACTCATATTATTTTGATAGAGATGCTAGATGCATTTCAGGCATTTCAGAGAGTACAAGGGCATATATTCCTTTTAGGATAATTTGAACACTAAGACAGAGTACCAAGGAGATTGGCAGTGACACTGTCTAGTCTGATCTGTTCATAGCAAATAAAGCTGCTCAGCAATGAAATATTATTTTAATTGAAAAAAAATTATCAGACAAAAGATTCATCATTTTTCATGCATTTTTAACTGAAATCTGTCTGAAACATAAAAAATAGACTTTGTAGGATAATACTGCAAAAGCATAACACAGCATATCTAGTAATAGCATTATCTAAGACATGGAAAATTCTGGTAACAGTCCCCACATCTTAGATAGGTATTTTAAGACATTTCTGCTTCCGAGGCACATTCCTCTCAGCTTATTACAATGCAACTATTCCACTTGCCTAACTAACTAACGATTGTTTCTTCTACCATTTCTCCACAAACAAGTTTTACGTTCACTCACCCTATTGTTGCGTCCCCTCCCACTATGTCCCCTCCTGCTCTCCCTATTTTTGATTCTATGGTTGTTAATTTATACAAATCAAAATGGTTCAATAGAGAAGACCAAGAATCCTCTTTTCCCTTGCGTACTGTATCCATAACACCAAGAGATTCATGTCCAGGTCATGCAGCTGAATTTGGGTATCTGATGTTGAAGTTCTCTGATGCTCAGAGGCATAGCAGGGTCTGGAATCCAAGCCTCAGCAATGAGCTCTGTGCTTACAGTGGGTTCACCTTCTCTCATATCTTGAAGAGTATGGTTTTCACTAGCTAATGAGCAAGAAAACATTTGACACCTCTCCACTGCAGCAGTTTAGAATATGTCAGTGATCCTTCTCCTCTATGTGTTTGACCCTCTCCTGTTACAAATCAAGCCCCGCGTGAAATGCAATAGATAACCTTTGCTCAGTCATTTCTTTTCTTTTTCACTACAGCTCGAGCCGCAGTTGGCCCATACTTTCTATTTTATTGATTCAGTATGAATATTTAGAAAGCAATATATACTTGACTATAGGGTCACTTGCTTTTATTGCTCCTGTTTTAAACCATTATGTAGATATTGTACTTCATATATAGAAAGAAGCAAAGTACAATAGGGAAGCCTGGTTTGTGTTACCTCCCGACTAAGAAAATTGTGTCAGAACCACCTTAAAGTCTGTCTGTCTCCATTTGAATCATTGTGACCACATCCAGAGGAGATAAAAGAGAAACAGGGAAACACTGTTTATTGCCAGAACTGTAGTGAATAAGAAAGCTTATTTAAATAATGGACTATAAGGAAACAAAATCTGTAACAAACCTCTGTCTAGAAAAAGAGACCTTTGAAATCAGGAGAAAAAAGTAAGAAATAAAGACACAAATTGCCAAAATAAAAACCTTCAAGAGGTAGAGGGCAACTTGTAGAAAATTAGCTGGGTTACATGATATACTTAACATTAGGCAATTACTTATTAAATATAAAATTGTTCATGACACCTCTCAAATAAAAGACAACAGGTTTGTTCCACACTGAATTAAATCAATGGCAAAACATCAAACAATCTTGGAGGAAAGAGCAACATTGTCTTTCTGTCTGTCTGAAGATGTTCACCATGTAATTATCTAACAGTGTCAAAAGCTCATTTTCTTGTTCAGTTCTGGAGTGGTCAAGTCCAAAAGAACTCTGAGATATGTGAGGACTGCATAGGCAGAATTCATCACCATGACTAAGGCAATTGTTTTTAAGATTTTGGAAGCCAAAACTTATTCATTTCTTTAAAGTACAGGCAGCTGGGAATGATAATACAGCAATAACAAACGGAGAAAATAATGGTTATGAGCACAGCAGCAACTTTTTAACAGGATTTTGTGTAAATTATGATTCTAACTCTAAATTTTTTACTAGTTCTGGGAACAAACTTTAAACTCTTCAGGTCATTTCCTGAAAGTGCCAGGTCTACAAATAGAAGAGGCTCAATTATAAAACAGAAGTCATTAAAAAAAAAGTTACAGTCAGGTTGTGAATGAATGAAGGTTAGGACCAAATAGTAAATATTGTCCACAAGTACAACAAAAGAGACAAGTACACTGTCATAGGCAAACGTGTTCAAGCTGTTTGACATCTCTGGGCTTCTGAACTCCTTGTGGCCACCAGCTTAGGCAATTACCCAACAACACTGAGTTTGGCAGCTGTAACTACACTATTTTGCCAGGACGTTGCTTGAATAACTGTGTTATGTATGCCATGACATATGGGTCCTGGTCAAAGTACTGCACCCATTCACAGTCCTTGGCATTCTCACCTCCCCTAGTACACAATAGCCTCCATGGGCCTCCAGAGGAGGCTGTCTTACCCCAGCCATCCAGCTGAATCCCCTGCACTAGGCATTGACACCAGCTTGCCTAGGGTTCTGGCTCCTCACATGCTGGGCATGGCTTAGGGAGATGGCAGCACAAATGCAGGGAAGAGTGTGCCTGGAAAGGGTAGCTATGACAGTTAGAAGATGTTGGAATGAGGGGTAAGGAGGGAGTTTAGGGATAGAAGAACAAAATTTAGAGAGGAGTATGGATGTGGCAGTTGTACCATCTGATCATATTTAGATACTGCTATGTGGTAAATTTATTGCTGTAAATACCTGTGCACTTGCAGTTTCAGTAATGATCTATTGCTCTGTTGTGATTGCTTATCTAACAGGAGTAGCCATAGCGTGAAGCAGCTGGTCAGCAGTGGCAGCTTATCTCCATAAATAAGCAATCACTGCTGATGAAGATGACCACTGATGAGAAGGTATAAATAGCTCCTACATGTCCGCAGCTGAAGGATAGTGACAGCTTTCTCCAAGAAGCAATTAGTCACTGCCTTGAGCTAGGCAACACTAATTCCACAATAGAAATTTCCTCCTGATAATAAGAATCAAATACTTCTCCCTGCAATTTCCTGGAATTCAATACTTTTTGCATGTATGCTCCTTCCTGAGCATCCACCAAATGCCTTGGTTACGCACCAACGCCATTTACTTGCCTGGGCTTTCTGGTTGTCTGGAAGAGCCATTTGAGCTAGGCTGTGCAGGTCTGCTGTAAAGTGGAATAGAAGCACTCACGCAGTTAGTTACTAGGTAACAGCTGAGAGGATGTGAGGATCAGCTTCCCAAATTGTTTTCATATGCAAGTCTTCTGGGTAAAAGGTTTGGACCATTCCCAAGAAAGCTTATTTAAGTCTTGAATTCTGAGTGCTGGTTTACTTCATTGGTGACTGTAATTGCCCTGTGCTCAAGTTCCCATTATCCCAAGTTATCATTTTTGTTTCAAGAGCATTTGCTGTGTGGATGCTTAGAATAGTAAGCAGTAAATTTCAGTGCATTGACATATTGTTGCCATATGAAAATGCCTGTGCATTTATCCTGAAATTCCCCCTGCCCAGACCAATAACTCCTTTTATTTTCAGCGTTTTAATTCAATTCTTACAATAGCCCTTCCCAACTCTATCTCAGAGACAAAGCCACTTGCATATGGCACCTAAACTGTAAGTCCACACAGCATATCTCTCTCCTTGCAATATTTTTATTCTGGTTGTCTTAATGACACAGACCATGGCTTCGTACAGCTTTATGTATTCCAACTCTGCATAGCGTTAATTTCTTTTAATGGAAAGAAGGCATGAATTCTGTTAAATGAAAAACTGATTCTGTGAGCTTACATTCTGTACTCTAATATTCATCTATGCCTAAAGGAAGGAAATGTTTCATTTATTTTACGGCAAAATGACATTATGCAATAGAATTTGTCCTGCAGGACAGGAAGAATTTTCAAGTCCTGAGGCTGTAAATTCTCCATAGTGTTTCCACAGGGAAACTACGAGGGGCTGCTTTCAGCCAGAATTTTACTATTGTTTTCTATTGATAGTAATACAGAGAAAAAAAAAACAATTGGGACATTATTGAGTAGACAACTCTGATAGTGTTGATTCCAATCATCATCAGATGATACAAAATGAAGGACTAATGAATCAAGTTATTTATTAATGCAAGATGAATTGAAATGATTTTGAATTTGCTAGTTACCCCTTTGTCCTTATTGAGCCAAAAAAAAAAAAGAAGTGAAGCATGTCAGCCTATGAGAAATTTTAAATAACTCAGTCTTGATATAGTTTCCATTGTTGCTTCTGTTCTTTCCACAGTGATGACCAGATGTCTTTTATTATTATATTATGTTACACAGGCACTGCCTTTCACAGCAGGATTTTCTCACTGCTGAAGGGAAGTTACACTCACTTTCAATGTACTTTATGTCAATGGCCAGACAGGGAAAAGAAATCCCTACTTCCCTCTTTGTCTGCCCATGTGACACTCCACCTCCATTTGATTCTTGCCCAGAGAAAGGTGAAACCTTGCTTGTTCCTGTTGGAGCAATTACAAGGTGGTTTATAGTATAGAGATGTTTTTGTTACTTGTGAGCAGGGCTTACACAGGGCCAAGGCCTTTTCTACCTTTTGTACTGCCATGCTAGCAAGGAGCCTGGGGGTGCATGGGAGGTTAGAAGGGGACACAGCTGGGACAGGTGATTCAAATGGACCAAAGGGATATTTCAGACCGTGTGACTTCATGCACAGGATATAAAGCTAGGGGGAAGAAGGAGGAAAAGGGGCATATTTGGAGTGATGGAGTTTGTCTTCCCACGTAACCATTGCATGTGATGGAGCCCTGCTATCCTAGCAATGGATGAACACCTCCTTGCCCAAAAGAAGGTAAGGTTTGAGAAAGTTTGGGGAGGAGAGGGGAGGGGAGGTTTGGGAAGGGAAGGTTTGGGAAGGGAAGGTTTGGGAAGTTTTGGGAAGGGAAGGGAAGAAAAGGGGAAAAGGGAGAGGGGAGGGGAGAGATAGTTGTTCTTCAATGAACGCCTTATTCTACATTTCTCTGAGTTCGTACTTGATCTTGCACAAGAGTTTTGAATCACCGTATCTCCAGGGGTTTAATTGAGTGTATTTTCCTCATTTTCTGATACTAATTTAAGATTCCTAGATCTCGATTCCTAGAAATGCTGATCACTCACATGTGCAACTGAATTGATGGAACCAACATTTTTAAAAAGCTATACACTCTGGAAAAGCAAGTCACTATGTTTGAAGTTGGTTACACCATACTGATGGACTCTTCAATCGTTTAGGCTCTGTTCTCCGTGAATCTTGATTTATCATTTGTAAAATCTGTATGGTAATAATAACATCATCTTTGGTACTCCTTTAAGATAATGGACTAATTAGATCATATTTTCAACAAGTTAAAGAGCAAAAAAAGTAGATCAAAATGATCTTAAAATGCTTTTTTAGATATTTCACCTAGATTTTGAATATTTAAATGTACCCTATAATGTTGAATTAAATATTAACATTTAAACAAGATTTTGCAATTTTTTTAAAAATTGCTAATATTACATTTAGTAAGGACAAACTTAAAATTTTAAGTTTTTAAGAACAAATGGAGTTAGTTTTTAAATATCTCTCAGTAGAATATTTGTCTTTCAAAATCTGAACTTTTCCGAAAACCCCCAAATTTTGCCTAAAATATTATATGTAGTTCTAGCAACGTAATGCTTCACAGGAGTGCTGTGAAATTTGTCAACGCTTATGAATCAAGGGAACTAGACCTGAAAATGTATTTAAGGCTTCATTGTATTTTCATTGTTCCTACATTTTTTTACTTTTTTCTCAAGTTCTAAGGATGTGATCTATTGTGTTTCTCAAAACAGGAACTGGAATTTTTTCATGTGTTTTGTCTCTTCTTGCATTGTACCCAAGCTCACCACATAAATAAGAACCACAGATACCACAGTGGCATGGTCTTTCCTGTTTGCTTGTTTCAGACAGTGATGTTATCCATGGTGAGATGTTTCCTGGGCACTCTTGCCAGTGACAAATACAATTCAAGTGGCTCCCCTCCTTCCCCCTCTCTCACTTGTGCCAGAATGGTGTATCTAGCTGGGAAAATGATCAGTCAAATATCAGAAACCTCTCAAGGTCATCTGAAATCATGTTTTCTTCCCTTATACCAGACTATGCAAATATTGCGTTGAGACAGCTGAGGGAGCACTGGAGAAGGAATGGTGGCTCCAAAAGATAGCTGCGTGGTGAACAGGGAATGTGGACTGACAAATGTTACCTTAAACAAATGCCTGTGGAAATCTAGACTTAAACTAGAGGAACTGGGGTTTAGAAATGGTGTCTTTCTAGGAATAAAGTTTACCAATTCTTTTAAATAATGGATTACTTTAATGTTGCTCAGTGTAAAAAAAAAAAAAAAATATATATATATATATAGTTAGAGAACAGAGCTGTACATACCCTCAAGCAATTTCATATGGAAAAGGGAAACAAAAACAGAACGAGAAGTCATTGGCAATATGAACCTCTACAAATTAAATTTGATCTCATGAGCTCTGCTGGGAAACACACAAATACTACAGAGTAAACTTGCTTAAGAAAAAGTTGCAACATTTAATAAACTTTACAAAACTATGAATGGTCTTATTAGGACAATGCAAACTAGCACTTTCAAGGAAGAAAATAGCACACTACTTCTTTATTCCCATTATAAACCCAACAAAAATTTAGAGTCCAACTGTCCACAGCCTCCTTTTGTCTTAGTAAATATTAATGGCTCAGGTCACCCAATAGAGTTATGGTCCCCAGAGATTTTTTTAAGTGTACATGTTAAAGAACCTTTTACTCAAGGTAGACTTGTTCAAGGAAAGTTGTTTCCACGGTCCAGTATTCAAGATGTCTGCAACTTGATATTCAAATACTGCAATTTACCCTCTGTCGTGGTTTAGGAATGGTATTCCCCAATTTAGTGTTCCCACTGAAACACTAAACTGTGAGCCACTTGCTCATTCCCCCTCCCTCTCATCCTGCAGCAGGATGGACAGGACAATTGGAGTCACAAAGGGTAAAGATCATGGGCTGAGATAAAAACAAATTACTGGAAAACGGCAGTGGAATAAGAAAATGAACAGTAACAGTTACACTATCAGTAACAAAGGGAACCAGTGCTATACGGCCGCTCCCTCCACCACACTTACTTGATTGGAAGGGACCCCTTCCCACATCCCTGGAAAATGATGTGAGAAGGCATATGTGGTAGTTTAGTCTAGGCCTTCTTTGGTGACCAGTTTGTAACCAAGGAAGTGCCCAGATTTACCCAGTATTCCCTCTGATTTTTACGTAAGCCAGGGTATAAGAAGAAAGGAGGAGAGGTTTTTGCCCCTCTTTCCTTCTGGTGACTTTGGAGGTGTGGGTTTCCCTGCTGTTGAATCTGTCATGTTGGGGAGTGAGGCCTGGTAAGGCCTTGCCGACCTTGAGAGGCGGAGGTTGCTGGCGATCGTTCCAACGCAACCTTCTGTTGTCCCAAGGAGAGCAGTAATATATTCTTTTGCTCATTCTTTTAGTTGCTAGATCTTGACCTATTGATCGGAGTATATATATATTTTATTTTGGTTTTGTTCCTTTTTTCCCTTCTCCCTTCCCTTTCCCTTTTCCTTGTGAAATTGTGTATATATTTCAATTGTATATAACTGTAATATAGGTGTAAATATATTTTTATATATTGCTTTAGCTGTCTCTCTCTTGTTTCGGTTCTCTTGAGGTTGTTTTTCCCTCTTCTCCCTTGGTTTGGGAGCGGGGGTGGGGGGGGAGTCTTGTGGTGAGGTTTGGGGACTTGGCAGGGAGCCAGCTTCAAACCATATCAGCATAGAATAACCTTGCCGGTCCTAACAATGTTGCCTTCTGCCTGCTGCAAAAGTTAACCCTGTCCTGGCCAGAACCAGAACACTTTCTTTCAGCAAAATGTTTCTAATGGATAGTACTGAAATGCAGAAAGAAGATACTTACTCTTCATCTAAATGTACATCAACAGAGACTTGGAATACAAGTCTTCTCATTTTATCAATTTCTAAAAGAAAAAAAAGGAAAAAAGTGTTTTCCTCTATTATTTAGACTGAAAATATCTGTGATGTGTCAACGAATCATACAAAGTCAGAAAACAACGGAAAATACTTGATATGTGCGCATGAGTGTTATACCATAGCTCTTATGTTGGGCTGGCATAGCGTACCTTAGTAAGATGTTTCCAGCATCCTAACCTATACCAAAACTAGAATAATAAAGACGTATGTTCGGCAGAGATAGTCTGAAGGAAACATTTTCTCTGCAAGTGGAAATGTCTTGCACTTACTTCAGTTAAACTTAATAGAGTATATCACTGGTTGGGATTTTATTTTATTTCACTAATCTAAAGAATGTGCTGCATTCAGAGAAGAGAAAGAAGATGATTTCTTAAAATTGGATACTGTTGAAAAAGTGTGGAAAAGTTCTCTTCCTGAAAACAATATCCTATATCTAATGGTAAATCACCAGCAAATTCCATTACGCTTGTGGGCTTGGCATGTGGTACTTATTAAATGTAGGAACAAAGCCACTTTATACATCATAATGTTCACATTACAAATTCACTGCTTATAATGGTGCTGCAAGTGTGTATGCAATTTTTCTGAACTTATGAAATATATTTCTGACACCTCAGGTATTGTTGTATGCATGCGTGATATTGCCCCAGTGCAGTAGGGGAGACTTAACTGATGTCTGCAAGATTTGATTTATTACAAGTAAATATGACTGCCTTCATAATCTGATTTTATTATGTTTGGGGCTCTCGCAGGTAAACTTTTAGTAGAAGGAAGAATACCAGTTTTATTAAACCAGTCTATTTCTGCAAACCAAATTGCTTCTTGACAAAAAAGGAAGAGAAGAGAAAAAAGAAGTAAGATCAGAAAGGAGAAGGATAAAGGATAAATTTTTTATGCCAAACTTCATTCCCTCACGTGAATATTTTGGAAAGCTGAAAGTTACTTTCTGTCTCTGTTGGACAAGAAGGCAGAGAACCAATCTGTTTATGCCACTGAAACTCTGCAGAATCAAGAGGAATTATATCATTAGAACTTCCATAGTTCCACAGTTGCAACATTACTTTGATATTGCCTCAGAAGTTCTTGCTATAAAATATAGCATCAGATTTTAGAGTATTTGTTCAGCAGAAGATAATATTCCATACGTACTTTAATACAGCATGATTTTTTGTTTGTTTGGCGTTTTTAGTATATAAGAGGTGGTAAATTTGCCAAAATTACAAAAACCAATTCCTTCCTGAGTGGGAAGAATGGGATTATATATATTAACCCCTTTATAAAAAAAATAAAAAAGAAGTATTCTGTGTCTTCTCATACTGGTGAGCCAATTTTTATCCAAGTTATGTGCTGTCTTATTCCCCTGTGCAAGCTAAAATGTTCTTCTCCATATTGTTCAAAAATTATCTGTGGAGCAAAACATGTTTTGTTCTCTTTTATGTTGATGTAAAGAAATACCTACCAACACACTGAAGTCAATATAGTTGTGAGCAGAAGAAAAACACGATAACTAACAAAAAGAGTTGTCTAGCCAGTGTTTCAGAGAGCTGCAGAGCATCCGTTCAGTAAAAACAGGCAGCAATTTAAAAGTTATTTCATCAGAGTAATTATCTGATTTGATATCATATTATCAATTATCATATCTGATGATATGTTAGTTACAATGAGATACCCTTTCATGGTAAGATCTTAAAAGCCTGGTATGCATCCTGCTATACAAGGCTGTCCAGTTCTGTGACTTTTAAAACAGTGTATGCACTTTCTGGTTACAAACACTTAGATCTCCAGATTTAACATGACCCTTTAACTTGGAAAAAAAAAATTGAAGATATTGTTGAAAAATATTTTTCAGAGAGTTGGCTATTTTGTTTTTCTGCTCATGTTTAAAAAAAAAAAAGAAAAAGTAACTTGGTAAAAATTGATGTTTGACTTCTTTGAATTTAACTGGATCTTCTGTCCCACCTGTTTATTTACTATTAGGTTCCTTTTCAATTGTAAAAATTGGGAAAAAACTTGTTTGAGATACCACTCACATTCTCTAAAATCTACTTAGCCAGGCTAATGACACTTTTGGAATACTTACTAGTTTCTAAAGGAAAGTAAGAACTTTAAAGGAAGAAAATCTAGGATGTCAGAATAAGGTGAGATAGCTATGTAGGTTTAGAAATGGAAAAGGGGCTTGTTGCTGATGTGAGTAGTAGGACAGTCAATTCGAAAGGGCAACAGCAGAAAAGCCTAGAATAGAGATTTACAATGATGCAGTTTAATTTTTCCATATCTACAACTATTTTCTTATGTGCAACTTATTGTATCCTGCTATTCAACAACATCACAGAGATGATTTTTTTGATTTCCTTTGATTGCTACTGTATTCATGACCATTTGTATCCAGCAACAACACAGAGACCTATTTCCAGATGTTGTAGGTGTCTCAGTCTTGGCTTAATTGTTGCTATTACTGTTTGCTGTCCTTTAAGTGAGAAAGGTGGTAAATATGCTAAATGAGGGACAAAGGCCTAATTCTATTTCATTGTAAGTTGATTACGTGTGTTGTTTTTCATACACCACAGCAACTCCAGAATTACATTCAGAGAATGAAAAGATTTAAAACCCCAGTTGTATAAATCTAAGGAGCATAAATCCCATCATATCCGTGGGACAGATGAACTCATTGCAGTAGTTCTCAGAAATGGACTAGGAAAACCACTGCATTATTAATGTGCGTGTATGTGTGTGTTTACTTGTATGAATTACATATTTAGACCCTGCCAGTGGGAAATAAACCCCAGCAATATGTCTTTATATTTCATCAATGATATTAATTTCTTCAGCAAAGGGTAACAAAAATTTAGTTACTCTGTAGACATAAGTCTCTGATATGGTATAAATATGTGATGGTGGACAGTGTAATGTAATTTTATTTTCATCCAGTGGGGATGACTGTACAGAATCCATTAGTGGCTTTGTTTTGCTCTGCCACTTGTGAGTTATGCAGTCATTCCTAACTCATGAAAATGAAGTATGCTGTCCTTCCTGCCATCAGAAACCCTATATTTATGAATACATACAATGCAGAATATATTAATGTGTGTAGCACTGCCTCATCTGTGGGCCTTCAGGTACACATGAATTGCATAGTACATTCATGAATAGGTCTTAATGTGTGGCTATATACCCATAATTATAAAGGCTTGAGGGCACAAATTCTAGTAAATAAATGAATGAATAATTTTAACTGAAGATATGCCAGAAGATGTGTTTTTACAGGGAACTCAGCCAGCAGGTAGTTGCCAATACATGAACAAAGACAACATTTTCTGTTCTAAACACTCAAATTGAAAAATTCGGAATGTCACACAATGCAAATGACACACAGAGTCATAACAACACATTATTATCATTTATATTACTTCATGACACAATCACTGATAAATTGAAAATAAAATGACAATAGCATCATGAATCGTTCTTTTTTTCCCATCTCTAATTTTTTTTGATTAATAGAATCCTGGCTAACATTTGAAAGAAATCATCATTTCTTCATTTGGTAATTTCTTGTGAGTTAAAACTGTGTGACAGAAGACTTTCTAATACCAAAACCAAGGTCCTTCAATAGAAATAAAGTTGTTCTCTGCAAGGTTCCTGCTCCCTGTCAATCCAGTATGCTTCATGTGCACTAAATTCACTTTAAAGAAAAGAGTCTATAGGAATTACAACTGAGTTCTTGAGCTGGGTTGCTGTGCTTGCTTTTATTTTCTCTATAAAACATTAAGCCCATTCTGGACACATGAATATAACAGATATTTGATGCGATAGTCTTCCAAATGCTGTAGTATAGTTTTCTGTAGATGTGTCAGTGTCTCACATATACTTTAGCAAGCTCTGGTTTTTTGGTCAAAATTTTAGTCTAAAGCCTTTCATAGACTACCATAAACTACAAAATTATCCATCAGCTAAGAAAGACTGTAGTACCAAAAATTAAGGAAGTGAATATTCTTAGCAAACTCTTTACCACTTGCTCTTCAAAGAAGGAGAGGTATCCTAGCCTTTAATGGCATTTTAGACCAGTTGTATAAAGCTGGATCATCCTGTGATATCTTGTGTTTGGGAAGCTTGTGATAGGCTATGTAGGTGGTAAGTGTGCCCAAAGATACAGCAATGGGCTCCCTGCAGCATTCTGATTAGCATTCATTGGTATCTTGTAGAATTTGATGGAAAATGGGAATGTTGTGTTAACTGCTCTGTTTAAAATGACTACAGGAGTGCAAGCACTGAGACTCCAGATTCCAGGAAAATGGCAAACAAAGGATGACTTTTTCAATCAAGGAAAAATTACTGTACCTTTGCTTACAAGAGATTTCTCTAAGCACTATAAATAACTCTTTGGCCTCAGATTTGTGAAAGTCAAGAAGAGGAATGGGCTCAAATAAGAGTTCAATCTATATCTTCTTGCCCTGGATGTTCCTGTCTGCTGCTTAATAATTTCCCTCTCTTCATTGGTTTGATTGAAATCTTTTTTAATTACATGTTTTTGTGTTCTTATAATAACTCTCTCAAACCACGATGGTCTCTGTCTACATCTAGACTTTCAAACCAAAATTCAGCAAAGTCAAGAAAATTATAGGAAGATTTCCCAAATGTCTGTAAGAAGAGAATGTTTTAGGTATCATATATTTCATTTTTATTTTTTTTAATGCAAAGGGCTACTAACACTGAAGATCACTGTTCTTCCCCCATCCTCAACACAGACTCAAAAACAAAAAGCAAATTTTAGAGAAAAGGTATACCACAAAATAGCTTGTCTTACATTGCTATAGATAACTCATGTCTCCTACAGATAACCTTATTTATTCTCTAAAAGTGTAATATACTGAAAGCTTTAAAAGTAGCAGAGAGAAATTATAACTTATTAAATAGTAAAAGCACACATTTTTCTTTATATTGCAAGATCACGTACCTTTAATAGAAGCAAGCCACAAATTCCATAGAGTTTTGCATGTTCTGGTAGCTGTCTTTGGTAATGATTGATTATATGGAATGATCATCAATTGCTGCAACATGTCATTTGATCATTTTCAGCATTTCTACGTTAACTTACATGAAATTGAGGAGCATAGCAAGAATATATGGTCATGGACCATATGTATTTCCTGGCTCCATCTAAAAGCCCTAAACCATTACTGGAATACATACCTGGCGTATGTAGACATACGTGTCCTGCTGACAGTGTTCAGAGGTGCTATTAAGCCTTCGGTTTCTTAGTCTTGGTCTATCTACTGAAGCTTTAGAGTAGAGGACATAAAAGATATCAGCCAAAGCATATGAGCTATTTTTTATTGGGTTGGAACCAACTCTGTGCCTGTGGTGAACAGCAGCCTCAGAACTCACAGGGTAGCCTCATAGAGCAGCTGTCAATCAAAAGGGCTGCCCGGGAACCTGCCCACATCACACTGCCTGGAACCCCTAACTCAGCCTCTGACTGGCTACACCAGCCTTCACTCCCTCTGGGAGGCACTGAGTGCTCAGTGGGATGTCCCACCTAGGAGGGGCAGCCACAGTGGCCAAAGCACACAAATAAAGGAGCACGTGGTCTTCATTTTCCCTTTTCTCTTGGGTCCTGCCATCGGTCTTATGGAGCCAGATTTCCGTGGGACTCTTTGGTGGTAGCTATTGTCTCCTGTTTCCTCTCCTAATCTCTGTCTTTCTTACTCTTGTCTGACTTAATGTGTTGGTTAACTTAAAACTAGTGGGTTCGATTTCACAAAGTTCTGTGGGTTGGGGTGTGCTGCGTCAGTGCTTTGTGGAGTGGTCTACTTGGTTGTATGTTACCCCATTAAATTTTTGCCAGAATCCTTATTTCCTTGTAAAATTAAAAGTGTCTTCTGAGAAAAGTATGTAAGTATGTAGCTGCTTCTCTTTAGGCTATCTCAAGGTACTAAGAACCAAAGGCTCTGCAAAAGTTTGGTGGGGAAAATTTTGGAGTCTTAAATACTCCTAGTTGAGCTTGTGGATCCGTGACCAGGGTCTTACAGCTACTGATTCAAAACTCACACTTATATACAATTCCTTTTTCTAAGGATCTGAAAAGTCACATTGACTTTTCAACTGAAATGTGTCTGGAAATGTATACCTGGATGTTGACTGAGGTAATTTCTTTAAGAACAGCTTTGCTGCAGGATAGAAGAACTTCTGACCTGACTGAGGAGTCCTGCATTGTGAGAATGTGGAAGCATTTATTTATGTGACCATTCTGGGATAAGATCATATGTTGAATTCAATTATTTTTTGCTCAATCTAATTAATTGTCTTTTCTTCTTTAAGGTAACGGTCTAAGGCTACGTCCTCATGGTCTGTTTCTTGAAGGTACGGGTTTGCTCTGCACAAATTCTCAATTGACTGGAAATTTTGTGCAGGACTGAACCCAAGCTAGTAAATTCTGCCTCTGATTCCTGCATATTAAACTGGGCTTTTTGCAATGCTGAAGTATTATCAGGGCTTTCCATTCACACTGTTATGTGTCTGGTCAAGGACAGCATCGACAGACCAAGCCTGCTAAACACTTAAAAATTTGTCCCAGTGATTTTTACATTCTGTATCTCTGAACACTTTACACATGCAAAACTTGTCTGACCTAAGCGTATGACTAATGTAGTTCCCATAGCTTTCTGTAGCCTGGACAAAGTAAAAGGGCACAATTTTATGCTCACAAAAGTATAGTACATTCTGAATGGCAAAACCTCTAGACCTCACCATCTTTTACCATGCATAAGTGTTCATAGACACACAGAAATTTTGTGTTCAGTTGAATAAAATGGTAAGTGGCTGAAAGCAGGGACTCGTAATGGAAAGTGTCAGGCAACCTTAAATCGAGGCAGCTTCATGTGTACTATCTGGGAAAAAGCTGAGGATGTGCTGTTCATTCTTTTTAGTCCAGAGGAGCATATGGTTATGGGGCAGAATTACTGGTGGATCATTTGCCGCAGGCAACAGTGAAACAGTCTTTTTTTTTTTTTGCTGTCTGCACAGAGATGTTGAGGCAGGGCATTGTGGAAAATTACTAAAAACTGGGAGTGCATTCTAAGATCTGGATTCTTCAGCTATGTACACAAAAGGATACAGAATATATCTGGTACTATGCCGTCCTAAACAGCATTCATTCCCTCTACTGCGAAATGCAAACCTAAGTTCAGACAAAAATATAACATTTATTACATGTGAGTCTCAACACTAATCTCCTGTCCAGTGAAGCAAACAAGTTTACCTGAAGCTGACTGACGTCCAACACGATGAACCATAGCTTAAAACGATAAGTGAGTCAGTGAGACACAGCCAAGCAAAATATAGAATAAACTCAGTCTTTTTTATACGGTGGAGATGCCTGTTAAAGAGAAAACTATAAGGCAGTTTTCAAAAGAACTACTTTGAAGGTGCCATTGATCTCACAAAGGTGAGACTGAAGCACAAAGATGCTTTCTTTAAAGTGGAAGACTTGCACCCTCTAGTTCCCCCAGGCAAGGCTTGACATTAAATAGGTCCGAGGAGAATCCTGCATAGTCCTTCAAGTAAGGAAAGAAGTTGCCTCACAGTACATAGCAGCCTGCCACAGTGGGAATCAAGAACAAGGGGGGAGGACATTAAAAGATCAATCTTAACCACATTGCGAAGGCCTCTGCCAAGAATAAACTTTCTGTATTAGATGCTAATCCTCAGATACATTTCAGTGTTTTCTGAAACTTTACATTGGTCAACACGTGTATAGATCAGCAGGCCAACAAATTTAAAAGTATTTGCCAGAGTGAGGAATAGGTGTGGGAGGGGCAGAAGTTTGCAAAAACATACATAAAGAAATTGCATATTGTGTTTCTAAAAGAAGAATAAAGATTTTTTATTTTCCCCTCCCTGACTATAACAGATATCTGCTTCTTACATCCAAGTGAAACAGGAGGTTTTCTGGATCCTGGTTTTAAACTCTTATTCCTGTTAGTATGAATGTGGGTGTTTTCAGGACATCCCTGGACAGTTATTAAACCACTGACCGATGGAGGCTCTGCTACAGATGGATTTAATTCAAGACTGGTGCTATTATATTAATGGGTTTAATTTAAACAGGACTAGCCTTGCTAGCCAAATTACTGCCATTTAAATCAATTGGCTTAGGGGGAAAAACAGCCTAACCATAGCCATTAGACTTCAATTTATTACTGTATCAGTTTTAAACTGTGTAAAGCATATTGCTCAGTGTCTGTCCTCTTTTCCTTTGGTGCTACTGCCTCCCCCCACCATACAGTAATAAAAGGCCTACAGGGAGAAAAAAAAGAAAATCTGAAACATCACAATTATTTAAAGTCAATGTTTCATGAGCAAAGACCAGGTAACTCACAAAAGAGACTCTCCATAGGATTCAATACTTGCCTTTGATTTCACCTCATTAAATTGAGATTCAAATGATCTAACAGATGTATTCATTTTAAAAGACATTTTACCGCATTTTTTAAAATATAAAAAAGTCACATTGCATTTTTTTTAACACATTTCAACCTGATTCAAATAGAAAAGCAAAAGGGAAGAAAACACTTTAGATGTGCTCTTTTGATTTTTTCCAATCTTACCCGAATAAAATGGAATGGGAGATCAAGAACACTCAATTAATTTCAACACTGGGTGTCGGGGAAAAGAAGAGGGTGGAGGGGGGGAACATTATAGATGCACAACACTTAACAAATGCATAGATTGAAAGAAGGAAATATGTGGGGAGAGGGAGATAAAAAACTGTGTCTATATTTTATTGCACTCAGTAAGCTTTTCACTTGTATTTATAGCTCCAATTATATCTCAATGAGGTTTGTCTACAGTGTTGGCTTCACGCTAATTTTCCCCCTCACTGCATTCTTGGAATAGCCTCGGACTGTTTATGAACCAGACATATTGACCTCATTTACAGCTAGCAGTTTAAATCCATAATTTTTCCACCCACAATCCCTCTTTGACATTCCGGCAATGCGGCTGGCTCACTGAGACTGAACTAAAAGTCTCACACTTCATTGAACACCATTATGTGGCTTTATGCTTATAAACCTGTTTCCCTCAGCTGCCTTTCAGCTTTGCTGGAGATCCGTTTGGCCACAGGCCGGCAGTGATTAACTGGAAGAATCCAATAAATCAGCCTGTCAGCCAGCAGGCTCTCCTCACTGTGTCTACAAATCGACACTTGGATTTGCACTCTCTTTTTTCCTCCACCTTCACCCACCCGCCCTCCCTCCCTCCCTCCCTCCCTCCCCTGCCTCTCTGCCTCTCTGCCTCTCTTTACTCTGTTCCCATCCTCATCTCCCACCCCTCCGTTGCTCGCCCTCCCTGAGGGCTGCAAGTTGCCTCCTCTCTCTGCATTACAAGGTGAACTTGAAGGAAGGCTATTGTTGGCATGGCTGGACCTCGCAAACAGTCCTTTGGTGAAACAAGTTTGCTTTTGCACTGTGTGCTATGCCAGTCCCCCTATATTTCACCCCTGTTTAACTATTCAGTTCCCCTTGGCAGCAGACAGAGAGCAATGGAGGTTATTGAGAAAGAGGGAAGATCAACTTTCTTGCACTGCTTTTCCAATCTGCTGTTAAAACAATAGACATATAGGGAGCACAAAACCAGGAAAACGGAGATGCCTGCCACTGAGCACATAGGCAATGGTTCTCCAGGCTCTGTGTGACCTGACCCTTATTGGTGCTTTTATATTAGAAAACTGTAAGTAAGTCCTTTGCTTGTTTATTTGTGTGGGATTTTTTTTCCCTTTGATTTCAGCTTTTTGGTAAGTGCTGCACTGGCAGCCAGTCTACTCCCATATTGGCATGCTTCCAGACATACTGCCAGATGTCTCTATCTGCCCACTGTTGTTTCACAGGGACCCTTGGTTGCCCCTTCTTGCTCCCCCTCCTTCGGTTGTTGTTCCAAGAGAAGGAAACCTGCACCCCAAGTGCCTGCTTTCCTGGGTTCTGGATGCCCGGATGGGGCACTTCCCTCCTCCAGCATTCTCCCAGGCGTCATTTTGGGCAATACTTGATATCCCCCTCTGGTAAACCCATTGTGGCCACCTTATTCTTCCACCTAGGATCTTATCTGCTCTGCGAGCACAAGCATTTTTTTGGCACCCAGAGGTCAAACAAAGTACTGCCTAGCAGCTGGTGGGAAGGAGACCATCAGGGGCTCTGATACCTCCTGGGGGAACCTCACTGTAAGCTCTTCCTTGCCACCACAGCACTGTTGCATCTAGCGTGTGTGGCAAGTCTCCAGACTTGGGCTGGAGATGATCAGTTGCCTTCTGCCAGCCAAGGAGTTGCTGACTGTGACAGGTGGTGACACTCTGGATATGTCCCCTATCTCTCCAAATGTGTCCAGAAAAGAGAGACAAAACTGGACACATGTGCCAGTGTCATCTTTGGATGAAATTAAAAAATTAAACCCCAAATATTTTGGGTTCTCAACTTAAATTTGAACTAAAGGAATTAGAAAACCTTGCAGGTCCATTTCTTCTCTCTGTTACTGTTGGGTAAGAATGTTCACCCTCTCCTACCAACACTGGCCATTCACAAGCCCTATCTGAGGGTCCAAGAACACACCATTGACTCTATTCCCAAATACAGGGAGGTAAAGAAAAGCAATAACTCTGCCTGTCCTTTAAGTCCCAGCATGACCCTTGACTAAAACTGTTATTTGACTCTATGAGAACAGATTAAGCTGCAACAGTAAAATTAATTGGGAATTGGGTACGAGAGTTGCGGGCAGGTCCAAAATTACCAAATTTACAGGAGGTGGGAGAGACTGCTATCTCCTAATTACACCCCCACTATGAAGACAGTGTGTTGTGAGACATGGGCAGAGAGAATTACCATGTGGAGTTTAATTGATAGGTCCTTCTCACCTCCTTTCTCCTCAGATGGTGACCAGAATAACTTCTTCATCAAAACCCACTACCATCATAGTTTTCTCTTCCTCTCCACAGTTTCACTGGAAGTGACTGGCTCTCCCTTTTCATTTACATTGCATTGCTTTATTAAAAGTGGATGAAAAAAATGTGAAATGTCTTGCTTCTGGTCAGAAGATAATTTTATTTAGATCTTAACAAACAAAATATATAAAAGGAAAAAAATGGTATTTTTATTGAAGTGCAGTACATTATTATTTCCCTATTTTTAAGAAAACCTGTATAGTCTTTGGCAACAACCCATAGAAAGTAAAAAAAGATGTACCTGACATGAAATTTATGTCTTTGTAAGAATATGTTTTTACTCTATACAACTTCTGGCTATGCTTATTAACCATCTAACTAGCCACATTCCAAACCTTGATGAGCTATTGTAGTAATGTATTCCACAAATTAATTATAGACCAAAGGCCTTTCTGAAATTTGGTTGCTTTCTGGTTTTGCCTGCTCTCATACTGTTTGGAAGAATAAATCAGAGCTTTATTTACTTTCTGTAAATTGTTCTTTGTGCCTCTGACTTCATCCTCCATGAACTATATAATCTCATTCTGCCTTTATATATATCAGGCCTTTCCCTGATTCTATTTTGTTCTTCGGCCTCTTCTATTTTAAATTTGTTTCCTTCACAAGAAAATATGTTATGCCAAATTTTCAGGCTCTGAAAATGCTTTTGAATCAGTTTCTGTTATTGTGTGATGTTTTGAAAAGATTGTCATATATGTGTTTCCCTTCTTTGTAAGACTTATACCAACAAATTTCTTACAAAAATTATATGTTAGTAAAACTTCTATACATTTAAACTTCCATAAAATTCTTAACATTGAATATAGTAAAAAGCATCTGGTTTTGAGAAATGAAAATTAAAAACATTCAAAATTTCATTTTGTTTTCTCTATCTCAATTTTCACTTTTCAATAAACCCAAATTTTTAAATATTTCTATCTTGGTGTGCAGAGATTCATCCTAAGAAATGGAGGCTGGAGGCTGAGTCCCAGGGATGCACAATAACATGTGTTCTTGATCCCTTTTGCTGAGGAAATTTTGTATAGCTAATTAGTCTTTTTCCTGTCTTCTGTTGCAGGAAGAAATATCTTCTTTTTCCACACACACAGAGTCTTGATACTTCAAGTCAGACTTGTTACTGCTCTAACTTTTTCACTGGCCACGTTCCAGCTGTCTTCACAAGAAGAGTAGCACAGGGGTAGTGGAAGAGGCAGTATTTCAGGAGTCCCTCTAACAGAGTGCCAATTACAGCAAGTGAAGTACTACGGGTTCAGAGCGGTCGGACCGATAGCTGGGCACAACAAGAGCAGCCTGTAAATAGGGGAGGGCATGCCCCAAGCACCCTTGTCTCACTTGAGACTTAGTGCCTACTCAGAAAAAAAGTAGCTGCCTGCTCTTCTTCTTCTGGGGCCTACTAAGGGATGTGTGTTCTTGCCTGTGTCATGCCCATATTCATGACAAATTGAACACAAACTCTCATGTATTAACTGTCTAAGCATATAATTTTGGATATTAGGTGGGCTGCTGAGAAACCACAGCTTACTTTATAACTCTGGTGTCTCTCAAATAACCTGATGGGAGCACATGTAAAGTCTGAATACAGAGTCATGTATGGTACTTTTCTAATTGCTGAAGTGAAACACTTTCAATTCCTGGCAAAGAGGTTTCTGCTGCTGACATTAGAAAGCAGTAATATATCTATACTGTAACCACTTAATTATACACATAGGCATAATCACATAATGTGTGACTACTCTGTAAAAAAAAATTCCTGCCTGTGAAACTTGTGCAGAGACATCCACAGAAATATGAACAGTATTGCATTCTCCCAAATGTAATTTTCAGAAGTGACTGAAAAACCACTTCTTCCCTCCTGTGGGGGCTACCTGGTATCTCAAAACTGTTTTTGTTCTGAGCTGAGCACCAAAACAATAAGAACCTTTATAGAACAGAATATTACCTAGGAAATATCAATTAATGTTGGAAGATATTTTAATTTTGATAAGTGTGAAACATTGCCTCCTTCACCACTGTTCAGTGGGATAGTGTACATTTTCTAATGGAAAAAAGACTGATTTGGCACAATTAATTTCTGTCATTTGAAATTTAACTTCATTTTGTAATGGGATGAGATGTTAACAGTTTGGTTTTCTAGCTCTATTTGTACTCAGACATTCCATAAATATGGAAAACTACCTTCTTATTTTTGCAAAAATCAATCCAATAAATCATACATGGTAAGCTGTTTGAATACCACTAAGGTATTTTTTTAAGGTTCCTATCTTGCTTACAGTGCCACCTAGAAGAAAAGCAGGTTGTGGCAGGTATTGTGATAAAAAATTATTTTCATTATCTGAACACAAAATTGCATCCTCTTCGATCTTTGTGAAGGGTCAGGCTAGAATCTGAGTGATAGCATACAGTCTAGGCAAGGAATGTGGACAATTAAAAAATACTTCATACTATTAACAACTTTAAAAAATAATAATACCTGTGCAGACACCTGATTTATTTATTTGTTTATTTATGTTTGTGCACAGCTTTAGGAGCTGGTCATGCTAGACACATGTGGGTGTAAGGCTCACTGAAATGGACTGAGGAAAACTGATAGATACCTCATTATGATTACCTAAGTAGTATTCCACTAGAGTGAAAGAACTGATAGGAAAGGAGATGAACTAAGCCTTCTATTGGGATCACCCATAGCGTTTCTTCTCTCCTCCAGCACATGGTATTCCCCATTAGTGGGGTCTCCTTGAAAAGAGTGGTCAAGGGGTCACATTGATCAGAATAATCCGAATTAACTATGGCATAATATGTGTTCATGGCAAGATACGCATACATGGAAGGCAAATAATTAGTAATTCCAAGCATCGTGGTGATGATGAGACACCAGCAGGATAATCATCCAAATCAAATATTTGTCTCAGCTTCTTCAGATGTTTTATCTCTTCCTGCAGCTGATGAATGTCAGTGAAGCAGAACGTGTGCTGAAAGGCAAGGGTGCCAGCTTGCAAAGGCAGGAATCCTCCTCCCACATGCAGCAGCAAAGCCCTCTTTCCCTCCTCCCACATGCAGCAGCCTAAATGTTGACAGTATTATGCCACATGAAAAAAAGAGAACCTAATTTACTTGAGGCTTGACCACAAAACTTCCACATTCAGTCACTTATGCACCTAAAAATTTGGTAGAAAATACTTTTCTTCATCTATACAGTACTATATGTAAAGGTTATTGGCTTCCAGAGGTTCTCAGGGCGTATCAATATGTGACATTTCTCCTCAGAGAGAAAGTTTTTTCTCCTCTGAAGAACCACATAGTGTTTTTAAAAGTTTATTCAAGGAAGGACTAGCCTTGTACGTGGGCCAAATATAATATAATGTGCTTACTTTCCTCAGATAGCTATGAAACAATTAAGTTGGGTTTTTTTTCCCCTTATTCACTAAAGGGCATATTCATTGACTGGGAGTTTCACCTATGTCTAGGACAAATAGATGTTTTCCAAAAATTAGGGGAAATGCTAGGTAGTCTTGAAATCTGACATTTGGAGACTGTTTCCAAGTGTGGCCTCAGTGCTGCCCCCAGCACCAGAGCCATGGAGATCTACGCACTAAATGCAATTTATTCTTTTTCTACAAAAAAAAGTAAAATTGGTTTCCTTCACTGTTGACAGGTGTTGCCACACTGAAAGAAACATCTACATTCAACTGTGGATGCTTTCAAAATCCATTTGTGGTTCACAGAATGCCTGCTATCAGATGCTGCCAAGTAAATTTGCTAAATTGATCTCTAAATCTGTTTCCTTTCTGCTTCCATTGCTTTGGCCAATTTCTATGGATGTGATGGGCACCCTTCACTTTCCTGGCAGTGGCTTTGTATGTCTATCTGAGGTCACTGAATTTTCTGGGCCAGAAATAATGGCCTGGAGTGTATCTATGTTTGAGAAATTTTCTTACATCCCACAGTGTGTGCCTGCTTTTTACCTTCCTGAGAAGAAACATATCCTGCATACCCACATGTATGATGTGGACTAGAGCTTTCAAAATCTGTTAGATTTTTGAATAATCACATAAGACTCATGTGACTAAAAAAGTGAATAGTAAGTAATTGCAGTTTCATCAATAAATGTCTCACCTAGCATTTCCAAGTCCAACTTATATCTGAAGATTTGAAACTTCATGCCTGTGTCACTACTTCAGTGTAGGCAGCAGTAATCCTGAGTTCATGGTCCTTTCTGAGTTTGGAAACTCATGTGGATAAAATTTAAACACTCTGGAATATAGACAGACAATGAGTACATTTGTCATCTTGTCACTTTACCCCCATGTATTTGTTACTTCTCTTGTGATTTAACTGGGGACCATAAGAAAAAGATTAAACATAACAAACCTGTACTGTCTGCCTCTCTCTGTCCCTCCTGTATTTTGAATCCTGAATATCACATAAATATACAGATATGCATATAGTTATGTATATTTTGGTGATATTTATGATTAAGGATCAGAGGGAGATGGATAATCCAAGTAATTTTTGGAAACTAATGCTGTTTTGACTGACCCCTGTCTCCAAAACTCCTGAGATTTTAGATTGTTCGGATTGGGGTTTACCTTTTATTTTGATAACTCGGGTCAATATGTCTTTGGATATGACACATCTTATATGACCATCTATGAAATTGGTTGTGATTTCCCACTGAGGAAATGTGTGTTTAAACAGCATCAATTAGCCATGATATTCCAATTTCATGTACCTCTTTCAAAGTGAAGTGAAAATAAAAGGACTTGATAAAAGGAAGCTATGCTCATGCTCATATTTAGCTTACTTAGAAGTCTGGTTGCCCATTGATAACACGTTGCTAGCATTAGGGAATGGGATAAGGATGGTTTGCCAAAGACATTCAAATTTCCCTTAAGGTAAGCACCTTGCTCATATAACCTATATATGATATGGATTACACATGGCTTCTTGCTCGCCCAAGCCTCCCAGCCTGATGAAGTAGTGACATAAACTTCTTTTACAGATCCTGTTTCTTCTTCTTTAGCTATAAAGCTGGCAGAAAAGTAAAATCTGTATATTGTGGGGTTTCTCCCCTTTGCATATCATGACTGTAAAATAGATCAGAAGACATTATGAATATGAGTCAGAACGAATGTGACGACAGCCTGTAGCCATCCTTTCTTGGACTGTAACCTTGTTAAATCTTGCTGGCTAAGCAGTCAGACAGTTCCCGGTACTTAAATGAAGAACTCAGGTGAATTTAGTAGGAGTGACTGCTGAATTTGCTTGTTGATGTGGAGCTAATGGGTCACTGCTGATGACATTATCTCTCAGTCTATCTTCTAAATATACTATTAGAAGAATGTGTCAAACTGAATCGTGAACTTTAAATGGGAAATCTCATTCCATAAGAAGCACTTTAAATATTACATTCCAACATAACTACATAACTTTAGCAGTAATTTCACTTCAATTGATTATTCAGTGGAACAGTTAATACTTTGTCCCCTTTTTTATGGCATGGTAATGTTTTTAAAGGGAACTGTGCTTCAGTTCATGGGACCAGTGGTTTGAGATTTGAGAGTGCATTTTTCATTGAGTTATAGTAAAATACCTCTCTCTCATCTTTTCTTCTCAGACACAGAAGAGGAGAATTCAAGTATGGTAATAAAGTAGATAATGAGAAAAAAAATCTCTACATGTAGACAGGAACTAAGAGAATTATGAAAATTAATTTTACATGAGATCTGCAAATGAAATCTCATTGCTTAATACTGATCAGTGTCTGCTTTGGAATTCTAATGTGTCACATACCCAAGTTTGGAAGTGTTTCTCTCATCTTGCTCACGTTCTTTTCACAAGAATCTGAAATGCTGTTTTCTTAAAAGAAATCCAGAACAATTTCAGCAATATGACTTTTAACTCAGTTCTTAAGTTTAGTGACTGTTTAATCAGTGATTTGTCTAGAAAAGATAACATGGATATCTGAATATATCCACCTTTATTATGTGTTTGCTTGGGGTGTTTTTCTTCACTTTTTCTGATTGTGTCAAGAACTTTTCACTGGGAACCTGACTGCCAGGAAGTCTAGGAATGGTTTACACTGCAAGTTATTACGGAGTGTATTTTAGTAGACAATAAAATGCTGATGTGGAAGAACTTTGCTGCAGGTGATAAAATTATACATACTCAAGGTGAGAGATTTAAACTACCTTTAAAGATGTAGAGAAAACCTAATCTAAAGATACAGAAGGGTAGCATTTTTATCATTATATGCAAACCAACAGCAATAACAAATCTTTGTAATAATTGATTTTAATCCTTGAATCTCCTGAGGCCAGAGTGAATTACTTATTCATGTTCTATATATGGACATTTCTAACAGACACAAAGACATGACCTTTGATCCCTATGCGTGTACATTCATAATGCTCTTCAAATTGAATTAGTTAATTATTTTTAACTTTTCAAATTCCTACCATATCTGGTATAATTTTAAAGCTTCCATCTTGTATTACATGACAGCTAGTCCATAAATCACAGGCCTTAACTTCTCTGACAAATACTTCTTTGGCCATGTCATTTCATTTAATAGAAGAAATTTGTTTGTACTTCAGACAAAGTAGATTTTTTTGGTTGATTTCCTGTTTTGTTAATTTTCTGGCTTGCAGATTTTTTCTTCTAAAGATTACAATTTAGATAAGAATGGATTTAAAAAGAGAGTTTGGAAGCTAGAGTAGATGAGTTTTTTACAGTTGCCCCAGATCCTGGCGTTCTCTGTGATAATCTGTGGCAATATAATTCAGAAGGCAGGTAACTGCCTCAATTTCATGTCTCAGGTTCCATGTAAGGTCAAGCATTTGAGCAGTCTTTATTTTAGTTTTTGGCCTGGGGTTCAGGTGGTCCATATCTTGTTGTCTATAAAGGAAAAAAAACACATTGGGAATGTTCATAACTCACACTTCAGTTAGTTCCTTCCTTTTACCAAGTGATACATAGTGGATAAGCCCAAATCATACACTTACTTATTCTTTAGAAAGCTAAAATGATTTCATTTTTTTTCACTTCTATTATGCCATATAGAAAGTGAAAAAAATTATAGTTTCATTCAGGAAACAAACTTTTCCTGCTTCAGAAAGAAAGCAATAAATAATAACAGATACATTTATAAGATGTAAAGCAAGGTGTAATTTCAATGATTTCACATTATTCAAAACTCCAAAGGTGGAATAGTCTAAGTTTGTGTAGTACAGAGAATTGAACATATTTTTGTGTTGAATTCAGCCACTGGTGAGAAAACTGTCTCTTCCATGATGGTATGTACTAGACTGCTGCATAACAGCTGGAGCATTCCAGTGATCTGTTAATCCATTTGACTGAACTTTCTGAAACTAGCTAGGAGCATTTTCCTCCATACTTCTCCCTGCATAATCTTCAAAATTTGAAAAGCCTGTAAAAGAGATTCATCTTCTTACTGACAGTCCTTTGCTGACAGCTTTATACCATAAATCTGGTATGTTCTCCCTTCTCCCCTCTCCAATGTCATATTGAATGTTTTTCCTGAGCATTCCTAGTTGGCAGCGTTCAACCTGGTTCCTTAAGGGTCAGATACAATAGCACTGTTCTGACAGTTTCTAGTAAAAAAAATTATCCAAAATATTCATATTTCTTGGAACAAAACAGATTTTCTTTTCTGGTACAATTCTTTAGCAAAAAACAGAGATCTTTAATGAATGGGTTCAAAATTTTTGAAACAAAAATCTTCAGGAAAAGCACTTGCAAGAAGATGGGTGGCCTATAGCTTTATCTCTGAAAAGGCTGTCTGGGAATGCTGTTAAGTGTTGTATTGGAAAAATACTCCATTTCTTCAGAGAGTTCTCGGTGTGACAGGAAGGGAGGAACAACTAATGGAGAGCCTGTAATGACACATTCTTCAAAAATGTCTGTCATAAATCTCAGAATCATGTCTGTGTAGAGCCATGTGAACCTGTGAAAATTGACTTGGTGAACAAACTTTACTTCTCCCTAATCTCCTAGTCTCTAATGCTTCTGGAGCATAGTTCAAGAACTATGTGAGACAGAGAAACCAAGAATTGGTGGCCTCCAAGACTGAATAGATACAGCTAGAGACATTTTGTGAAAACATGGGTTAAAATACCTGGCAATAAGATAATGCCAAAGACAAAAACATTTAGCATTTTTCCTCTGCAGATTTGCACAGTTTCCTTAAGCTAGACTACAAATGGTAATTAATATAGTGATGTCTCCCGAAGGTTTTATAGACAGCTGAGTAGGACTGTCTATATTGACCTCGGTACAACCTGCCTTGGATTCCTAGTCTCATGTGGACTATGTCATGTTTCAAAACCTGTGATATAACTTGCTGTGTTTGAAAACTACTGCATTATAGCCATTCAGGAATAGAATTATGAGGAGAAAGGGAATTCAGGTTTTAAAAACATGAGCAGCATCACAGTAATGTTTATATAGCACTAGAGAAATTAAACATTTCTTTTACAATAATTCCTTTTGAACTTTTTCTACTGAGTATCATATAAAGAATGTTTTTGTGCCATAAGTCTTTTAATGAATATGAATTATAAAATTACTTTAGATTTATTTTCTTGGAACTTTTAATTTTAATCATTGATTTAAAGAATCAAAGGCATCAATAAAGCATAAAATACAAAAATATAAAATACGTAGAAATAAATCTATAGTCACAAACACTCTTCTAATGTCATGTTTCCCTTATAACCTTGTGAAAACAAGGTGCTGAGCTCTTCTAGTTTGCACAAAAGTGAACTTTCTCACGTTGCAAGTCAATCCCAAGGATTTTCAAACAGCCAAAATGATCAGTAACAGACTTTACTCGTGCAATCTTGTTTTCACTGTTATGCTAATGATGCTGTAGTTGCTCTGTATCATACAAGCGTCTATGTGTTTTTTTGTCTTAAGTTCCAAGGTCTTCCTTTTCTTCCAACTTCCATATTGATCTTTTTAAGGTTCTTGTACTCTTTTGCTCTTGTGTTCTGGGTCAAGTTTCTCCTGTTTTCTATATAACACATCTTCACACATCAGCAATACAAAGTTTACCTTCAATTAAAAAAAAGTAGCACTTAGCCATAAATTGTAGTCTCACGAGGACTTAGCTTTTATAGAATCTAAGCACTTAAAGATTCTTCTGCTTTTCTTTTTCTCCCATTCCTGTGCTCAAAATGCAAATTCTGTTTCCTCTCATTGACTGACAAGAGAAAAATGGGTAGGCAGAGGTGAAAAATGGAGGAAGAAGAGAAAGAGTTTACTTCAGAAAAAAATTGATCTTTCCTCAGAATTTAACGTATTCCTGAATCAGAATGACAGATATTCAGCCCAGGCAGAGAGAGCAGCAAAAACCTAAGTTCAGTGCTTCTCTCTGCTTATCCTTTCCTGCCCTATTTCTACTCCCAAGAAAGGTTAAGCTGCATGTGAAGCAGAGAGAGGGCTTGGAGGATCCGTCCAATAAATCCTTTCGCTTTTGCAGCATTGAGTGTGGGGGCAGACAGGTACAATTAACCTGAACTAGCTTTAAGTCAGAGTAACCACTTTTTTTTTTTTTCAGTTTTCACAAAGGTTAGCAGTAATAAAAATGACAATAAAAATGCTCCTTCTCTGAAGTGGCTTTGGTACTTGATTTGTACTCACTCGTCTCTTAGTTTCATAGATGCTTAAGAGGCTTAAAGCCCTTCAAAAGCAATGTTTAAGGACCTGATCTATCTCTTCCTTTCCCCAGTTCCCTTCTTTCTGGCTATCCAAAGATGTTTCAAAAACCAAGCTCTCCAGATAGTCTTGTTTCTCTGTCCTCACTGTGTTTCTCACTCACTCATTTCTATCAGTTGCACCGCAGATGACTGCAGGTCTATTATCTCAAAACTTGGAGATGGTCTAAATTTCCCAGTGGAAATTCAGACTGATGAACTATTTCCATCCCATTTCCAGGCTTCTCTTTGTGACTGTTGCCAGCCTTACAGCCACTTCTAGGCTTTTGCTAGAGAGACCGCTGACTAAAGGCCTTGTGACAGTGGGATAATGTCACTTGAACATGGTTCGCCCAAATGTGAAAGTTATGTTAAGATATGACTGGTCAGGAACAAAACTGAGGGGTGAAAACTCCAGATGAGTGGACAAGGGACAGGGTCCTATAGTAGCTAGTGGCTCTTCTTGGTGGGCAGAATGCAACAATAGGAAACGCTGTGAAGCTTGCACTGTGGCTTTCGGTGACAGGCTCCTCGACTCTCTCTTCCCTGGTTAGAGGTTCTCACTAAATGCCAGTCAGTCCTTTACCTCTGTGTTTGTTTACCACCTTCTCACAACTACACCAGACCAGGCAGCATGCCCAGGGGATTATTTCCCAGTGAACTGTTTTCACTGTTGGAGAGGTAGGGGAGTAACACAACTGGGAGGGAAAGGCACATTCAAAGACAGTTTCAGAATCTATTCTTCTGAGTGACTTGTTGGTCATTGTACCTTGGCACTATGAATGGTACAATTCCATCTTCCCTTCACACTGCTCGTGCAGTTGTAGTGGCTTATATCCTTACAGTTTATGCTTATTCTACCTTCTGTACATAAACTGTAATTTACACTCAAAATTTTTTTTCACTGTATTGGTGCAAACATCCTAATAATGTTAGGCCATAGATTTATTATATCTATGAATAGCTATCTGAGATCATGCAGCAGATACTGAGGAAATGAATTTGAGAATACCAGAATTAGGAGACTGAAAGGTAGGAGCATTGTTAAATGGATAAGAAGAAAGTAAACAAACCTTATGTATACCTCATGGATATGATAAGCCTCAGTGACTATAAGGGAATAGTTGAGAGCAGAGCTAAAGATCAAGCATTTTGTTTTTCCCTTGGTATATAAGATTGTGAAGGACACTTCTGGACAGTGAAAATGTTGGCATCATTTCATGTCTTACTTGCCTTGGCTAACAAAGATGGGGTTTCTGGCTTAGGCACAAGCAAACTTTCAGATGTATTCTGAGATTTAGAAAGAAGAACTCCAAACTACTTTCATTTGTCATTTCTTGAGCTTATGGCTTTTTAGTACAATCAATTGGGACGAAAACTGACTGTCAGTGAAATACCTGTCAGCACACAAGTATCTGAACTTGGGTTAGTCTAGTGACTGACAGAATGGGTACACTTTTCACAGAATCACATGATCTTCTGAGCTGGAAGAAACCTACAAGCATCATTAAGTCCATTTCAATCTACACATTACAGCCCCAAGAATCACACCATGCTCCTGAGAGCATTGTCCAAATGCTTCTTGAACTCTGGCAGGTTTTACTCAATACTATTTATTTGGAGCTTCAGCTTATGTCAATTTTGTTGATGGTGACTACTTATTGTTAAAATACTCATGTTGCAGTCCGAGTCCAAACTAATGTCTGAAATTATTCTGTATCCCAAAAGCTTGGAATCATGGTAAGTTTTCTGAAGCTTGCTATTGAATTATGGTCTTGGAATAATTGTTACTCTTTCAGACAAAGTAGGGAAAGACAGAAAGTCTATGAAGGATATTTTTCTATTATCTATCCATAACTTTTCTCAGACTACTTGATGAATTAAATTTTTTTTTACAATCTAGAAGTAATTTATTGAGTTTGGGTTTTTTTTGTTTTGTTTTGGTTTGGTTTTTGTTTGTTTGTTTGTTTTGTTTTGTTTTGTTTTGTTGTTGTTGTTGTTGTTGTTGTTGTTTTTTCCCCTAAAGAGATACCCTTTGGAGTTTCTCTTGAGGCTTTCTGATCTCAGTGAAATTGAAAAAAATTTTTATGGAAATTAACATTTCTTCTAGAAGTTTTTAATCAGAGATAATTTTTTTAATGTAAAAACCAACCATGCTGATGGAAAATATTATGGTCTAGTTTCTTTTTTGTTTGTTTTGTTTATCATATGTGAGGAGAAGAAATCTGATCCAAATATCAAGATCAAGAAGAACTAATTTGTAAAGTGTAACAGCATATGCTCATGCAGTGTTTTCCAAATTCTTCACAAGTTGGTTGTCAGCATGAATTAATTCTCAAATAGCTCTGAAATGTCGTGGATAGATATGATGATGTCCCTAAACTCTTTGATTGTTATAGGTAGAAACAGAGACTTGAAGGACTGGTGGTTTGCTCAATATAGTTTGCGGAAGTGTAGAATTGTAGAGTATTTTTCGTACTCCTGAAGATCTCGTTGCTTTCCAGTATATGGATTTTGAAGATAAAGAGGGAAATAATAGTTTTTGAGTGCTAGAATGTGCATTTGTTTTTCCTTTTTGATTACTGAAACAAGTACCCACCTTTCATTTTTGTGGGGTTTGTTTTGTTCTCTTTTTTTTGGTGAAACAACATTTAGATTGAGACATTTAAATGCACTTTTAGCAACTCAGAGGCTTGCTGGCACTGTTTTAGTGTGTGGGCTGGTCATCAGTTATTCACAGTGGTTAATGCATGAGAGAAAAAAATCTCATTTATTGAATTTAGAAAGACGGCAAAAGTTGCAAAACAAAAGGAATAAAATGAAAAGGAAAAATTACAACACGTGTTGGGTGTCCTAGGCACGCAGGATTACCAGGAACACACCCCTCAATTCTAAAGTCCCGCTTTTTAAACATTCTTAAGGTTCAACCCCGTTTACGTCATAGAAGAGGCGTTCCCCTCTTTCTGGTTGGCTGTGTCGTGCTGGGAGGTGGAGTGTCCAGCAGCACGGCAGCTTCCAGGACCAGCCACGTGGTATAAGGGGTTTCCTTACCAATATTCATTTACAGTTCCCTATTCCCGTTCGCATGTTTCCCTGACACCGGTTCCAGGCTGAATCCAGCGTCTTACAGCTCCGCGATACGCCTTATAGGTTAGTAAAGAAAAACTCTTATGTTAGTGATTTGTTAAATTCATTTGCTTGTAATAAAACCGATTCTTTATTTCTCACAATCCCCCCTTTTTCCTTTTATTCATGGTTTTATTATAAGCTTTTTGTTGATTGTCCTTAGGTTTTTTGGGTTTGTTCTTATTCGGTTATTATATCTTGTGTTTTGTCCATTGCTTTCATTTTTTGAGGGCTGGACGCAAGATCATGATGTTCTGGATTCTCAGGCTTCTGGTTGTAGTGGTCTTTGGATCCATTGGCATAGTAGTACATTGTATTCTTTGGACAACGCTAGAAATTAATCTCATAAAACATGGGATTAAGCAGGGTGGAAACAATAATTCAGAGATAGCTCCTAATAAGAAAAACTTCACTTGACTTTTTCTGCTTTGCTTTGGGTTTGTTGGTGGGACAGTAACTCTGAATTTTGTGTATTCGGTTAAGTATAGGAGGTATTTTTGACTGCTTGTGAAAAAGGGGTTCCCATTTTTCCAAACACTTCATTCTAATTGATGTAAAGCTACTTTATAATAAGCATTGGAGTAACATTTTGGACAGTCGCTCTCAACTGTAATAATTATCAGTTGTAATACTATTATAGTAAGCAGAGGTCCAGTATGACATGTGCCTCCACTCCCCATTGCCTATTGGTTTGCAGCCAACAGCAGGGTAAAAGATCTTCTTTGTGGCAGGTACAGAGGCCAATCTGGTCTTGCCCTCTACTATGTTCTTTTTAATGGTTGGTGAGAGCTATTATATTCTTTGCCCGCATAAGTTTTCTCTTGTGATAACTGTATTATTTAGTTTGCAATGCTTCATATAAAGAGGTAATGTATTTGCAATTATTATGTTTTAATTCCACTGTGAAATGTAAATCTATCTTTTGTGTTTATATCTTGTTCTCCAAGCTCAGCTTGTATTTATTTCACTAATTTCTTTATTGGTGACTTTTTTCTATGAACTAGAGATCTCATTATGTTCTACAGTAAGATGATATCTTTTTGTAATGTTATTTCTTAGACACTAAGGTGTTTATAAGTGCTAATTACAGTTAGTATCAAAACAAGAAAACTCTCTCCGCAGCACTCAAGACAGTGAGAAAACTTCTCTCACAGCAATTACACCAAACATCTAAAGGTATATTTCACACACTCTGCACTCACCAAACTCTTGGAATCAAAAGACCATTCACACAGTTCATATCCCTCTGTGTCTCCCGTATCGGGAGTAGTAATTGAATTACGGAAAAATCTTGCCCCCTCTAGGAGCTACGCCGCGGGACCACCCTGCCCTAGGGCTGTACTGCTGCTCCAGCCCGTGCCTTGTTGCTTTGTGGGGGACCTCTGCGGAATCACCCCACCGAGAGGTTACTTGTGGGACCTCTGCAGGACCACCCCGCCGAGAGGTTCGTTGTGAGACCTCTGCGGGACCACCCCGCCGAGAGGTTACTTGTGGGACCTCTGTGGGACCACCCCTCCGAGAGGTTACTTGTGGGACCTCTGCGGGACCACCCTGCCAAGAGGTTCGTTGTGGGACCTCTGTGGGACCACCCTGCCGAGAGGTTCGTTGTCTCTCTCATACAGCACTAGAACTTAATCTTATAAAACATTGGATTAAACACAGTAAACAACAGTCTTCCCTCAGGCGCTATGAAATTCAATGTTTACTTTTTCAGTTGGCTCAATTTACTGCTAGTGAGTTACTTTTAAGTATTTCTTGAGTGTTTGGGCTCTTTTCTAGGGTCACTTTTCTGCTATCTTTTTGTCAGATTGAAAAACAAAATTTTTGTTAAAGTACTTTGACAGGTGATTGTAAGATTATTTATATGATTATTCTCAGCATCTATCAGCAGTAATGACTCCAACCTAGAACGTGATTAAGGCGAACAGAGGTCTAGTATAGCTTATACTTCCACTCTCCATGCTTATTGGGGTGCAACCAATAGCAGGGGAAAAAGGATCTTCTTCGTGGCAAGTACAGGGGCTAATCTGGTCTTGTCCTCTACCGCTCTAGTGGGTGGTTTTGTAGGTTGGCTGATCAGGCTCTAAGACTCTGTTACTGTTTGACTGACTGTTGAGAAATGATTTTTATACTATACATTTTAGTATAGAATACAAGTCTATTTTAACAGACCAACAACAACATGATTCGTATTTCGCTCTTACGGTTTGGTTTGCGTTTACACTATTGACCTTTGCATCGATGGCTCGTTTCTTGAGTTGGGAGCTCTGCTTCTTTTGATGAAGGTTGTTTTTCAGGGTTGGTTGCTTCTTAGTTACTGTAAAAGAACTTGCTTTCAAGTTACTTTAAGTTTTAGATATTTCTTTAGGCATTTCTTTAACACTTTTCAACAAGGTATTAATTGTTATTTTTGTTCTAAACATTGATTTCAGTCACTTTTATTGGAACAGGTTTGCCCCAGCTACTACTCTCATCTTGCATTAGGCTTCTCACTCAGATGAGAGCTAGTGGGCAAGCTCAAAATACTTTTTTCAAATTTGCTGTTAAAACCATTTGCCCCCAAGCATTCAGGCGATACTTTGCTCATCATATTATCTCTTTCACTTTTTTTGCAGACTTCACTCTAGCCAACATACTTATACACACTTTGGGATTTACACTCAATTTTCCTTTTTAAAAAAAACTCGACCCCCAGTTCATCTTTTGAGGCACTATTGCCACCAGATTTCCACTTGCTAAGTCCATCTCTGCTATCAACAGGTCCCCCAACAACTCCCACACCAAAATTCATTGTCTTTTTGGCAGGATGTTCCCGCCCCATTTCTGAACTTAACCACTTCACATGCTTCCCATGGACTCTTTCTCAAAGCATTCTAGTAAATTCTCTGCTATCAATAAATTGTTCACCAACTATACAACACCACATGCTAAACACACGTCAAGTACGTTCACCCCACCCCCAGAGCCTGAGACACGACTCAGGTCTGGTTAACTCAATCACAGGACACCCCACCCCCAAGGCCTGAGACACGGCTCAGGCCCGGTCAATAGTTTGCAGTACTCAGGACACTGATGTCTCTCTTGGTTGCTAAGGTACTGTGGACTCTTCCTTTACTTGTCGTAGACCAGGACCTCTAGGGATCCCCCTGCAAATGCTCTCTAGTTTCTCGCTGCTTAGTCTATACACACAGACAGGGCTGTTCTTGTCAAACTTCTTACGCTTGTTGACTGCTTAGCTTTTACAATTGTCAAAGTTTTTCTGCGGGGTTTTCTGCCCCCAGAGCCAAACTAGAATTCTGGCACTGCCTCCAGGCACCACCCCTTGGCACCGCCCCCGCGGCACCCACCTGCACTGCAGCCAGCAGGGCCAGCTCCCCACCGGGGCACACCATCGGCCCCTTGCCTTGGGAACAGTTCGTTCCGGCTTTTTTTATCTCAGCCGCTTGTGGTACCACCTCTCTGCGCTGCCTCCCCGCCCCGCGGTGCCTGTCTGCACCGCGGCCAGTGGGGCCGGCTCCTCGCGCGCTGCGGTCAGCGGAGCTGCTGTGGTCTGCCAGAGCTGCCCCGCTCACAGCCCGTGCCACTTGCAGTTCACGCCAGCCAGCGCCGCAGGCATTCTGGGCCACCCGCAGCTCGCGCCGCATCGGCGGAAGTGGACGCGACCGTCGCCGCTACCCCTAGCACCAGCGGGGCTGATTTGGCGGTGGCTGCACCACCTCTCCGGTCAGGAACTCCCCACACCGCTCCGGCAGGGTTATGTCCCCCCGCCTCCTGCTCCGGGGCCGACCTGCCCCCGCCCATGCTCCCAGACCGGGACTCTTTCCGTTCCGTGCAGCATCACGCCACGTGGCCACCGCCATTTTCGGCGACCACTCCGCTCCCGGTGCTATGCAGTCTCGGCACTGCTTCGCGGCTCCTACGGCCGCTGGTTCGCCCTGCTCCGCCGCTGCCCGGCGCACTTTGCCACCCAGCACTGCTCGCCCCCTCAGCACTGGCCCCTGATCAGTTAAGCTGCGGGAACCCCCGTCCCACAGGAGCCGTGTATTTCCCTCTGGCGCCACCGGCCCCCTGGCTGGTGCTGCTGCCGGATCCCCGTCCAGCGCCACCTTTCGCTTTAGTGTACCGGCAGCCCTTGGCCGGCACTTTATGCGTTCGCACACACCGCCAGATTCCCGGCTGGTGTTGCCTCCCCTACACATGCGCTACCAGACTCTAAAGCTCCCCTGAGCGCCGTGCCAACCTCTGCCGCTACGCCGCCCAGCTCCCGGCTGGCCCGCCTGAGATTAGCCCGTCTCCAGCCACGGGGCTGACTCAGTTCCGCCTTCTCCCCCACGTGGCTCCCAGCCCCGCGCCAGCCCCGCGCCGCTTGGCTCCGGCCTCTCGCTCCTGGCCCCTGGGCCGACCCCGCCACACCACTCTGGGACACCCACGGCGCGCTGCCGCCGCTCGCCACTCGAGCGTGCCACCGCTCCGCGCTGCTCCGCCTCTGCCCGGAGCACTTCGCCGCCCGACGCCGCTCGCTCACGGGCCCCAGCCGCTCTGCCGGTTCCCGCTCCGCTGCGCTCGCATCAGCTGCCTGGCTCTACCGCACGCCGCTTGGCTTCGGCCCCGGGCTGACCCCGCCGTGCCGCTCCGGGGGTCCGAGTACTCCCCGGTTCTCTGCTCTCCCGCACTCGCCGATGCTTTCATTTACATTCATACACATATACACACACACACATTTCACCCAGCCCACCCGGTAGAATTTAAAGATTGTTAGTTCCTTGCCGGGTTCTGTGCACAGAGTTTTAAGGGCTCCAGAGTTTTAATTTGTATACCGGCCGGGATTCCTTTCGCTTCCTTTTGTTCTACAGCCGTTCATCCCGGGTCTTTGCCGCGACCGACTCTGGCGAGGGTACAAAGCCTCCTGGGCTGCCAAAATCAGGGCGGAGCGCGCTTTCCAGGGGGTCTTGGCACCCCCAGCTGTGGTCAGCGGGCAGTTATCCCGGACGAGCCCCCAATTGAGAGAAAAAAAATCTCATTTATTGAATTTAGAAAGACGGCAAAAGTTGCAAAACAAAAGGAATAAAACGAAAAGGAAAAATTACAACACGTGTTGGGTGTCCTAGGCACGCAGGATTACCAGGAACACACCCCTCAATTCTAAAGTCCCGCTTTTTAAACATTCTTAAGGTTCAACGTCATAGAAGAGGCGTTCCCCTCTTTCTGGTTGGCTGTGTCGTGCTGGGAGGTGGAGTGTCCAGCAGCACGGCAGCTTCCAGGACCAGCCATGTGGTATAAGGGGTTTCCTTACCAATATTCATTTACAGTTCCCTATTCCCGTTCGCATGTTTCCCTGACACCGGTTCCAGGCTGAATCCAGCGTCTTACAACTCCGCGATACGCCTTATAGGTTAGTAAAGAAAAACTCTTATGTTAGTGATTTGTTAAATTCATTTGCTTGTAATAAAACCGATTCTTTATTTCTCACAATGCACATGCTATTAATATCTTTTCCTTGCATGTCTTTTGTCATTTTGCTGCTACAGTCAGTTTTTCAGCATTTATAGGTGGAGTATCTGAAAAGTTCAGCTATTGGTCAAAGATGCTTGGCTGGCTCTGTATGAGCCAGTCTAGTATGAAGGAGAATACACTCATGTTCAGCCAATCTGTCCTGTGTACTCATCTATTTGCATGGTCACTAGCTTAGGAATCTGTGTTCTACAATCAGCTGTCACCAGATTTCTTTTATTCTTTATAATCTCCTTGTCCTTCCCTGTGATTTATACATACTTCACGTCATATTTTTGTTTTATCCAGACACATCTCCTCAGCTTTGCTGTCTGGCTAATTATTCAGGATAGCAGATAATTAGCAATGTGGAGGTGAAAAACCTTTTGCATTTTAAAGAGCACTGTTTCTCCACATTCAGCTAATCAGGGCTCCTTTGTCCCTAGGTGATTAACAATTAGAATGTTAGTCACAGAATGGTTTTCACATTCATATGTCAGATGGCCTCAGCAGTGGACTAAATATGAGAGTATGTGTTTTATTTTGAACTGTAGCCTTGGGATATAACCCTCACAGACGCTACAGTTACCATCCAATTATACTCTCCCCCCTTTCATAAGGATCTATTTTTTTACAATATTTTTAGGGGAGATAGAAAAAAAAAAAGGAAAAGCACAGTGCCCTAGCATCTTTTTTTTCTGGCTGCTGTAAATTTCTGTAGTCAACATCAGATGTTAAAAGCACCTCAGTAAAGAGAGGGTGAATAGGCTTCTAGAAAAGAAAGTGTTAGGCAAGAAGACCTGGAATGAAGATCCCCTGCACTCTGATCTGGGGTTACTTTGAAAAAAAAGTCGTTGTAAAAGTAAGCAATTTCACCATCCTTTGCTGAGTATAAAGTATAATGCAAACGGTGACAATCTTTTGTAAATTTCACAAGTATTATTGTTGTTTGTGATACTGAGTTTGGGACAGAATGAGAATGTTTATGAGGTTTTTGTCACATCTTACTTTATGACAAAAGGAGCCTTGAACTTTTTATATCAAACATTAGCTGGATTACTTCTACAAAAGCATGTACTTGCCTCCCAATCCAACCAAATTGATAAAATGCAGTCAGTGAGGAGACTGATCCATAAAGAGAGAAGAACAGCAGTTTTTCAGATCAGAGCTCCTTTAACAGAAACAGTGTCATAGCAGAGCTGGACCTCGAAAGGAGAAGCTGTCCTGCTAGTCCCTGAAAGCACAACACTTTATTTCAGAACATCCCTTAAAGCCTAGCAGAACAAATGAAAGTAATAACTAACATGACCTTTAGCAGTTCTAATTTCAGGTGGCAGTTTGCACTTTTATTAGTTCTAAAACAGCTTGTAAGATGCTTCACATCTCATCTGCAATGTTTTATGTATCTCTTGGTCAAACTTTGATTGAATTTCTTATTTTCAACTGTTTTATTCTAACAATTGTCCATAAAATTTAGGTCAGACTTCTGTCTCTGTGATGTCAAAGTTAAATCCGCAATAATTTCCATGAGTTATTCTTAATCTACCCCAGCTAGAAATCATGCTTAGAATCTTATCCCCACTGAAACTCATTATATCAATTATGTGATGACAGCATTTGTTGGTTATTTATTCACTACTTCTATAGAGAATTACTAGGTACATGATGATGCAGTTCTCTTATATATTAGGCAGCAAGGAATAAGTTAATAATGACATATTTGCTATATTATTTAGCTCATAAGCAATGCCTTTTCTGAGAATTTACACCCCTGAAAATCTTCGTATGGGTTTAGGTAGTATGTGTGTCTCTGTGTGCATTTTGAATAACTGAATGTGGTTATAAGCTTTTTCGCACGTTGAAACACGCAGAATCTTTGTTTATTATGTTTAGGACTTAATGGCAACTCTTTGTGTTCACAAGCATCAGTCATCCATGGTGTTTGATACCAATGGCCCTATCTCCAATGCCATTTATCATGGAGTAGGCTTCCTTTGTGTCTTTTAGGCTCACTCACCCTTACTAGAATGCACCCCTTTTACAGGGTGAAAGGTGAATGAGACATTGCTCTGCTTTTAGATTTTCCTCTAATGATGATCCATTGCCCTTGTATACAAAGACACATACAAATATGGCAGTTTTTATAGCAGCTGCCTAACTTCCAAGCTGGTTTGGAGGAGAACAGATCAGAGGAACTACATGACTTTCGATAATGTTTTACTATGTTCAAATAGCTATGACACTGTTCAAATGGAGCAAGTTTCATAAATATATAGAACATGGTATAGTTCTTCTAACTGGGATACTATTAGTCCAATTTTCTGTCTGCGTGAATCTACCTCTTTTCTTTATATTTATTGGGTCAGGAGGGATCTGGGTGGGGGTATTTTGGGTCCTAATTACAGGTAGAAGGAAATTAATGCAAATAATAGCATAATTCATCACCATTGCCTCAGATGAAAGAGTATCCTGAAATTTAAGAGGTGGCTGAAATTACTTTAGCTTGTGAGGAAAGACACTGTTGGACCAAGTATCTGGTTTACAGATTTGGAATCTCAGAAGAGAACAACTGTCTTCCAAGCAAGACACTGACACTTACAGCATCTGCAACATTAATGGACTAAGATATAAAGTGTTTTAAACAAAGCTAGGATAAGTTCTTCTGTAAAGGTAAATGAAGATGACACAAGAAATTATATACAGGACTACAGATTACTTAGAGATGACTAACATATCATGTTAATGTGATCATTGTATGGAATAATTGCATTTTATGCCAGCAGTTCCAGTGACGAGGTCTTCATCAGTGAGATATTTCCCACTACCAAAAGGCTGAAAGCATGTCAGTCCAAATTTCTCTGCAAAATTCTAAAATCAGTTGCACTGTATTAAACAACCTTTTATTTTTTTCTTCTTTCTCTCTGATCATGGAATTGGATACTAGTGCCATCTGAGCTAAAGAGAATTTATCCATCTCCAGCCTCCCTGCTATAATGTTTGCATAGTTGTCATATGCACAGAAAGCACTACATCACTGACAGAAACCCAAGAGGTGTACAGGTAAGCTTCTGGCAACCCAGAAGACTCCTGGAATACATGGAGGATAACTTCTTAAGGCAGGTGATAGACAACCCTACCAAAGGGGTTGCAATACTGGACCTGATGATCACCGATGTAAGCAAACTAATTGGGGACATCAAGAGGGTTGCAGTGATCACGCATGGGTAGAGTTGGCAGTCCTGAGGGATATAGATCAGGACCCTGAAATTTAGGAGGAGGTGTTAGTCAATAGGACCTCCTGGGAAAGTGCTCTCAGGAACAAGAGAGCAGAACAGAGCTCATAGATCTTTATGGATTCTTTTTATAGACCACAATAGCTCTCAATCCCCATGTGTAGGAAGACAGACACTGACTTGAATGAGTCAATATCTGCTGGTCCAACTAAAGGGTAAGAAACAAGCACACAAGCAGTGCAAGCAGTGGCAGATAACCTGGGAAGGGTACACAGGCACAATCCAGTTGTGTAGGGATGAGGTGAGGAAGGCCAAAACATGGCTGGAGGTGAACTTGACAGGAGACATAAAAAGTAATAAGAAAGGCTTCTGTGGGTATGTCAGCTGTAACAGAAAGGTCAAAGAAGGCATGACCCCACTGATGAACATGAGTGGCAAACTGGTAACCACAGACAAGGAGAAGGTTGAAGTTCTCAACAATCTTTTTGCCTCAGTCTGCAATCTGGCAATTTCTCTTCCGTCACATCTCAAGCGGATGGACAGCCAGATGGGGACTGAGGTAGCAAAGTCCCTCCACTGTAAATAAAGATCAGGTCCATGACCACCCGAAGAACCTGAATGTACATAAGTCAATGGGACCCAGTGAGATGCATCCCACAGTCCTGAGGGAATTGGCTGAGGTCACTCTTCAGGATATTTGAAAAGTCATGGAAGTCAGATGAAGTCCCAGAGAACTGAAAAAGGGGAAACATTGTACCCATCTTTGAAAAGGGTAGAAAGGAGGACGCCGGGAACTACCAACTTGTCAGCCTCTGCTCTATTCCGGGGGAGATCATGGATCTGGGAGTTCCTAGAAGCTATGCTAAGGCACATGGAAGACAGCAAGGTGAGTTGAGACACCCAGGATGGCTTCAGCAAGGGTTAAGTCCTGCCTGACCAAATAAGTGGCCTTACCCGAAGGAATGGCTGTATCAGTAGACAAGGGAAAGCCTACAGGTGTCATTTATTTGGACTTCTGTGAAGCCTTTGGCATGATTCTCTACTACATCCTTCTTTCTGAACTGGAGAATTTCAACAAGTCCAAGTGCAAGGTGCTGTATCTGGATCAACACAATCCCAAGCACAAATAAAAGCTGGGTAGAGAATGGATTGAGAGAAGCCCTGCAGAGAAGGATTTGGGGGTTTTCATAGGTGAGAAGCTGGACATGAGCCAATAGTGTGCACTTGTAGCCCAGAAGTCCATCCTGGGCTTAATGCATCCTGGGCTGCATTAAGAGAGGTGTGGCCAGCAGGTTGTAGGAAGTGATTCTCTCCCTCTGCTCTGGCCTCATGAGATCCCACCTGGAGTACTGCATCCGGGTCTGTCTTCAAAATAAGAAGGACATGGACCTGTTGGATTAAATCCAGAGAAGGGTCATGAAGACCAGAGGACTGGAGCACCTCTCCTCTGAAGACAGACTGAGAGAGCTGGGGTTGTTCACCATGTGGAAGAGAAAGCTTCGGAGAGAGCTTCCTGTGGCCTTCCAATGCCTTAAGAGGGCTTATAAAAAGGAGAGAGAGGTACTTTTTATACGGGCAGCTAGTGATAGGGCAATGGTTTTAAACTGATAGAGGATAGGATTAGATTGGATATTGGGAAGAAATTCTTTATTGTGAGGGTGGATGGAGCACTGAAACAGGATTCCCAGAGAAGCTGTAGATGCTCCATCTTTGGAAATGTTCAGTGCCAGATTGTGTGGAGCCTCTTGCAACATGATCTAGTGAGTGGCATCCCTGCCCAAGGTAGGGATTAGGTCCAGATTTGGACCTAAAACATCTTTAAGGTCTCTTCTATCCCTGACCATTTTATGGTTCTATGATTCATGCTATTCTATAAAAATAAGCATGAGTTTCTAAAAGAGTTAGAGACAAAAATTTGTACTTATTATTGTAAATTAGTTTGGTTTCCTCAATTTATGCCTCAAAATACAAAGTAAGGATAAGAAGTAAACTTCTTAGACTGAATTTATCAGACTATATTTAGAGACCGGGCATTCTTTTTGCAATGTTAGAAAGCAGCTTGTTGCTATTTTTACCCAACTCTTTAAAAAATATAATCACAATGTTGGTTTTCAAAAGTTAGATGAAGGTTCACGAAAGGGTCAGTTGGATCTTTGTTTTGCCAATGGACACTTAAGAATGTGTAAAGAGAGTTAGCATGGAAGAACTACTAGTACTTCAAAATATCTGTCCCCAGAACCTGGGTATCACACTGGAGAAAGTCCTCGTCTTGAGCTGGAACAGCAAATGTTATTCATGACAAATGCTGCCCTCAGTTTAATTTTGAAGAAGAACCTGACTTTCTTTTACTTGCTACTGGGGTACCTGACTTCAAAACATAGATCCCCAGTTTTTTCACACGCTGCACAACCACAGAAGGATTAATTCCCCTCAGCAATTTTTCTGCCATGTTTCTTATATGTTTCTCCTGTGGTTGCCCAGGACTCTGAAAGCATATTACACTAAAATATCTTATTTGTCCTGCATGAAAGGTGTTATCCGATAGACAATTTTAGTACATTTCTGCTAGGTCAGACCTGGAGCAACTTAAAGAGGACTAGAGCTCTGACCAGTGCTCAAGAAGAGTATTCTACCAAGATTTCTGGAGATCAGGTTCTCTGATACCTGGATCATAAAAGGATATTTGAAGACAGTTCCTGGGAGAGGACCCTGGCCATCACACTCAAGGATATTCTTATATTGTCTTGTCCTGTGCCAGTTTTTTGAAGCATAAATATTCACCAGGAGGAGAAAGAATGTGTTTTCATGTCATTATGTGTAGCATTTCTATTTGAGAGAAAAAAGATAGGGATTCCAATTTCTTCTTCAGAAAGCATTTAAAACCTAACCCCAAGTACTTAAAACAGTCAAGTCCAAAGCCCTCTTCTTCTACTCATTTTTTACCTATTTCGTTCTTGCTGTGATTTCATATTCAAATTTACTTCTTTTACTTTATAGCCTTCATTAATTCCAAATGATGAGTGAAGTTAACGAGAAATTTTCATCCCACTGCGATGCAGATTTAATGCTTGCTTAACAACATAGAAAAAGTCTGTCTCATATTGAGAGCAAAGAGAATGCATACGCTCTTCCACAGGTAAGGGTTATAAAAATAAATTGCCAACATCTTCACCGCTGTGTGTTTCTCAGGGGCCGAGCTGCCACTAGTACATTATGCATGTTGGTTTTTTAAAGACACTAATTATTTTACATTATGTTTATTAAGCCTTCTAAATCATTGCTATTCACTAGCTACCCAAATTCCTCAAGTGCAAGCGAAAGAAATAAAGGTCATCCATGGCTTTGACATGCTTGATGAATATGGTCTGTATAACATTTACCGCAACTCAGAACAGAAGCCATTATTTCAGCAAAGCCTGCTACTGTTCATTAGTACAAAGAGAGTGTAATAAATACAATGAAAGATTGCTCAGTTTACTATACCTTAGTCATCCAAAGCAACTCCATGAATAACTACAGGGATTTGTCTTTGAATGACTTATTTGCTTGCTGCGTAATAAATATTATGTAATTAGGTTAATATATAGTTTTCTAGTTATGCAAGTAATGTAGTGGAGGAAAATAAAAGGGTGATTTTGAGATATGAAAGAATAGTAGATAATTTGAACACTGTCCCTTAAAATACTTGGACTCATTATGTATGGCTTAAACTGCTGGGAGGTCTATGTGTAAAGGAAAAGCAGGAAATAGCCTTAATGAGTTCTTTATCACTCAGGTCATGAATTATTACACAGGTAATATAAAACTGTAGCAACTGTTCTGCATGTAAAATTTTCTTCCGTTTGAATAAGGCACCCGTGGTGACCTGACACTGGTGTATGAAAATACACTGTGCAAGTTCACCAGACTGGACATTTTACTCGATCTATCAACATTTTTTCAGGAACTCATGTATTTCAGAATCAACAGTGAATGAGTGTCCATTCTCATCAGCTGGCTGCACTGGAAATAAATGTTTGATGAAATGCCTTGAAAAGATCTCATGGCACTCAGAGGAGATGCTTGTTTACCATGTGAATGTTGAACAGGCTGAATGCCATGATATGTGAGAGCAGTGACAAAAAAAAAGCAGAAAGCAAAACTCTTCAGTAGTTTTTCTTCAAAGGAAATAATGAATTTGAAGTCACTAGTGTTATTTTAAAGATTAAAAACTAGTTCAGTAATATGCTTGCATACTACGGTCCTGTTTTATAAGAGTGGCTATGAAAAACTTAGGGATGCTTTTCAGGATTTTGAGTCAATGCATGTGTCCCTTATGACAATTTTAGAATTCTCTCAAACTACCTGCTGAAAATCATCCACTGTATGCAGAGCTCAGCATTAGCAACAATGAGGAACAGTGGTCTTTCGATATCTGAGTAGATTAGTAGTTTTCCCTTAGTCACATGCATTTTTTCTCACATAGAGAAAATATAGAAAAAGATCAAATTCAGTCATAGTTTGCAGTCAAAAACATACTCTATTGGTCTCTCCAAATTTCTTTGTTCTGGCAGGGGAATTGCAAGTGAGATTTAAATAACAGTGGCACAGATCTTCTACAGCTTTTCCTTCAGTAGCATGTTAGTTCATGTTTGCTAAGTCTGTTTATAAAAGATGTCAAAGATTCAATCCTTGGTTTTAACCAGACTGAAAGTACTTGCTTGTGGGAATCACCACCCCACACAACAAGTGCTATTCCTGACCTGTACTTCTAAAGCAGTGTGGCCCCAGTTATTGGCAGAGGCCAGAAAACAGGATAAATTGTCACAATCAGAGCAGGCTGCCAAGGCAATTGATTTTCCTCAATAAAAGTGAAAATGGAAACAGATGTATCAGCTGACTGGGGATGAACCGGATTTGTCCACACTAACGTAGTTCCTATCATCTGTGGAAGGGTCTGCCCTGAGGATAAGGTCTGCCTTGATTAAAAGAGGCTTCATTGATGGTGTTAGCTCTCTTGCTGTCTGTGCTGGGTGTGGCTGAGATAGAGTTAATATTCTCTATGGTAGCCCATAATGTGCTGGGTTTTATTTTTTTGGCTGAAACAGTGTTGACACACCAATTTTTGTCTATTGCTGAAAAATACTCGAACAACTTCAAGGTCCTGCTGGGGATGGTCAAGTAACTGAGAAGACACAGCAGGACAGCTGACCAAAAATTATCAAAAGGATGTCTTATACCATAGTTTGCCATGCTCAGCAACATAAGTTTCAAGGGAAGGAGGAAGACAAGGAAGACGTTTGTGCTTCTAGTGTTTCTCTTCCCAATTAGCTGTTACGTGTGATGAGGCTCTACTTTCCAGGGAGTGGATGAACATGTGTCTAACCCATGGCAAGTAGTATATAAATTCCTTATTTTGTTTTGCTTGCATGTACAGCTTTTGCTTCACCTATTAAACTGTCTTCATCTTGATCCATAAACTAGCTGCTCACCTTCCTTGTATTGTCTCCCCACCTTGCAGCTGTGTGGGTGCTCAGTTGTTTACTAGAGTCAACTCACCACAGTGTCCTTGTAAGCTTGGGACAGGTAACATGCGTTTTTAGAAAAGTAAATTTTAACTCCAATCAGAGTCCTAGGATTTCTCCAGCTTCTTTTGAATCTTGCATGATGTGTGTTTTACACCTACTATCCATTCTCAGCAATTTGACAATCAATCTGTATTCCCAAAGAGTGGTTACAGGCAACTGACTGTGCACCCACTCCTTTGAACATCTAACCCTAAGGCTCTGGTAAATGCACTAAGTCGAGGAATTTTCGAGATAACATTGTTCCTTTTGTCCTTACTTCACCCCATTGGACTTACCAGCAACTACTAATCACTGTATAGCCTGGATTACATGCTGTTCTCCCAGTCTTATACATTGCCAGAGGCACAAAGAGACAGATAGGAAAGGTGATCAACTCATAGTTCGAAGTGAAATGGCAGGTCAGTTCTTTAGCGGGTTTAGAATAGACAGAAGTAGAAAATATGACTTTGGTGTGCAGTATGTGATATGTTTTGAAATCTGCAGTGTACTCAGTTTGAGAACAAGTCTATATTAACCCCTCAGTTTCAGTCTTTCCAAATATCTTCAGCCACTGCTCATGGACTGTTTAGTAAATGACTGATATAAGGGCATGTCTAGCTTGCTTAATAGCATTACTTAAAGCTGAAAGTTGTTATAGTTTTTTAATAGGGAGCTGAATCAAACCTTAATTAAGACATACACTGCCTGATATTCAACAGGTATGACTTATAATTAATTAATATATCATTTAGTGGAAATGACTGATTTTTTATTGTCCCACTGCAAGTTGATCCTCCATGTGTTTATTTCCTATCAATAGTGGTTTAAGACTTATTTATATCCTCTAGACAACCATCTATTATCAATTTCACATGATATCCTTTTAGATCAGCTGCCTGCATGAGCAAATTTGAAGTATGTGGGTGTACACACAAACATACACATACCTGTCTATTCAAGGCCAAGTTTCCTGGAAAAGAAGAATCTGAAAATCTGACTTGTAAAGACCTTTAATTACCCTCCATCTTCCTTTTATATTTTTGCACACAGTGGAAAGGACCAAGACGACCCCTCATCAGTGTTTAAGTATGCCCAAAGACAGTTCATGGAAGTTAGCCTAGAGAACTGTTGAACCAGAACGAACCAGAATAGCATAGAAGTATTTGCTTAAATGTTTTGCTAATGCACTTTAATTCAGAGCTTATAATTGTGCCTGTGTTAATTCTGTATTTATTAGCTACAATTCAACAATGTGATCGAGTAAGGACATAATGTAACACTGTTCACAGTCCCCCTACTTCATCAGCAATAGCTACTAAACTTGAAGTTAAGCATATGTTTAACTAACTTACTGAGCTGCCTCTTTAGTGACTATGTTTTATTTAAGGTTATCGAGAGTTAATAATTTTCCAAGCTAAGTATTCTCCCTTACCTCCAGTTGCCTTCATATCCTGTGTTTGCCACTGTCCATGAAATAATTAATCAAGGGCGGAAAAAATGTATCTTCTAATTAACACAGACAATGTAAACAAAATAGTGGCATTCCTAAGTGCAATAAGACAGCTAATTGTTTCCTCTCTCTCCAGTGTGGGAGAGACAATTGCAGAGACAGGGAGGAAAGCTTTCTCCATTGCGCTGAAGGATTGTGCACCATTTATCAAGCTGACTGCTCTGTCATATCAGTGGAAGGACTCTGGAGAACCCTGGCCATGAGATTGAAGATTGGTACCAATTTACTGCAACACAAATGCATTGAACAGGAAAGAGAGAGCTTCTAATCTCTTCAGTTTTCTTATATTACCCTGAAGGTTAGGGAATTAAATGAAACAGTAGCTGGTGACAACTTTAGAGGATCCTGAATGCATGACAGGAAAAGTACTAAAACAGTTCAATAGCTTTATTTTATATGTTACACAATTTATACATTTATATTTTATATACATTGATCTTAACCCTGCAGAAAGAAACAGGTCAGAAAAGACTGCCTCTTGAATATATGTCTTAAGAGAAGGAGAAAAGCCTACTGAATTCAGTATCTGTCTGGTTCAAATTTGGAAGCAACATTTTTTAAAAAATACATAATAATATAAATAATATAATATAAATTTCTTATTATTTTCAAAAGAAAATTAAGCATATCACCGAGTCTTGTAATTTTCTTTTATTTCAATGACTTTGGCAAACTTGCATTCCATCGTTGATCTTTAGCAGTGCCAGTCTCTGCAAAATCATACAAACAGGAGAATTCGTTGTGGTGGTCAGCTTTCCTGACCACTTCCTCCAGAGTCCTTCCACCAGTCTCTCCAGAAAAGATTGAAAGAAATCTCCAGGCTGTACCAGTGGAAGGCAATCAAGATCTTGTTGAAACACTTTAGCTAGAGAGTGCTTTAAACACTAAACATCCAGCTTTATTTCTTGATTAGTCATTTCTCAGTTTGCATTAACTCTTGCAATGCTGGGTATTTATAGCTATATAAATGTCCACCTCCCTCATTAAATCTTGTTTATTTCTGATACTGCTGAGTGCTGCATAGAATTCTCCTCTCTATGAAAACTGCAGTGTTAATCCACAAAAATATGAAAAGAAAGCATTTATACAGTATCATCTGTACGGATTTAATTCTTCAAACACATAGCACCTTTACATGGCTACCCACCAGAGCAGCTGCAATCCAAGTGCCGCTAGCAAGATGTAAATAATAATAGTACTACATGTTTATATATAAATGGGAATAATCTTAAGGCATCCCTATACCTTCAATTTAAAGGACTGCTAAAGGCCATCATTTCCCATTCCCTACTAGACTGGGGAGTGGGGAGTCACACAATAAAAGGATATACACAATTATTATAGCATTACTATTTGCAATCCTAGAACTAAAGGTCAGTGTGGTCTGCTACTGTAATATTTCCAGGGATTTATAACTTGCCTGCATAAAAATTTCCTCCAGGTTAATATTTTATACACTGAGTGTTAGTCCTGATATGAACTTTATTTTTTATTTTTGTTTTCAGGATAAAAAAAGAAAAATCTTCACTATAGATATAGATACAGTTCTAGTCCTGGGTCGTTTTAAATGTATATTGTCTTGTAAACACACACAGTTTAGACTTTATAACTTTGCTTTAGAAATTGAGATCTCAGAAAAACTGAGTCAAAGTGATTTCAGAGTTTGAAAGTAAAACAAAGAGTAATCATCATTTTCAAGTTTTGTAAGGCCCTAAGCATTTGCATGTCCATATACATATGAGTTGTACAGATTTTATTATTCACAAAAGTGACACGTCTTAAGCAAGTAATTTCATGTTCAACATCTGAAAAATAATTTTATTTAGACTTTAATAAATAGTGATCTATTATCACAGGGAAAACATCACAGTTCTGCAAGATAAGTACCATTTTCCTCCCAAGAAAGCTGCTAAGCATTTGGGCCTTAAGCAGTAAGGCATTTGAGAAGGTGTTTTCCTAGGGAGCACCCCTGCAGATGGGTAAGGGGCTAAGGACCACTGTGAGTCATTGCCCTGCATTGAAAATGGTTAGTTGGGAAGGTCAGTAGGGAAACCACTGCCTCCCTAGGCCTGTGGTTTCCCCTCACCCTCACTTCCATGACGACTTCCAAAGTCTTCTTGCTCCCACCCTATGCCTAAGTGGCCAGCCTTTCCCCCTCCCCGCCTACCCAGACACAGGCTTGTGCCAGTTGCACTTGCAGCCCCATTGGATGTCTTAGCATCTTCTCAGTAGACACTCACTGCAAATCAATTTAAATGCTGTGGGTTTAAAATAGTTTTCTTTGAAGCCAGCTGCTCATGATATCGTTCTTTGCTAAACTATATTTCTTCATTAAGAATTAATCAGCAGAATAAGTATCTTTTATTCTCCTTCTTCCCACAGTTTTAGCTTATCTCTTTTGCCATATGCCCCATCTAAAAGAGATGCACCTACACTGGAATGGTGGTCTGAAGGACTGGAAACACGTGGAACATATTTTTCAGCCTTTTCCCTGCTTGATTTTTCCCCCTGCTTCTTTCTCAAGAGAAATTCACACTTAAGAGGTAAACTCAGCCTTTATCAGATCAGATGGCTTTGAAGAAAGAACTGGTGTGAAGAGCTTCATGCTTTGAATCCTGGAGAGGGAGATCCCTCTGTTTCCTATCCTGAACCCTCATGTTCCTTGTACAGGGAAAGGTCATTTACCGACTTTTAGAGACTTAGGTCTGCGAAGGTCTTATCTTCCTTGTCTCTCTTTTCCTCCATTATTGTCAGCCTCTAATTTTTTCTCCGTCTTGATCTTTGCTGGCTTTGGATATTAACTCCTACCCAGCACGGCACCATTCTCCAACACCACTATACACAATCTGGCCCAACCTCATGCACCTCTGCATGCAGGTGGGGACAGATCTTCAGCAAGCACTTAAACCTTTCCCTGTCATTTGAAATTATGATCTAGTTTATGTTTGCTCTTATTTTCTCCCACCTCTGTAAATTACTCCTTTTTGGGTTTTTTTCTTTATTTTGTCAAATTATGTCCTGAAGTATTTTGAAAGGAAAAAATGTATAGTTTCCATTCAAACACACTCTGATGAAAACATTAGTTTTTAAAATGTTTACCCTCTGTTCAGCAAGTCAGTCTTTCCTCATATTAAAATATGTCCCAGACTTTTAAGAAACAGGTTTAAATACGACTGCTTCTAGTTTTAAATCAATAGGAATTGGACGACAGCAATACACTAAATTGATTTTCAATAAAATTGGGTCTCAATCTAGTAGAATTTTTTAGCTCTCCCTCACTCTGTATCACCATTTTAAACTTTCTTTCAACATCAGCTCTAATGAAACAGTGCTTCCCTTTGTCCCATTGTAAACTGTAAAGCTCTGCAGTGCAGAATTATGACGGTGAAGCTAAAAATCGCTTTTCTTACATTGATTAAATTATTTCCACTTTGTGAGGAGAATTTTGCCTTGTGAGAGCATGTTAAATCTGTTATCTAAGCATTTCTTCTGTCTTTAAAAGGTAAACAGCCTTATGGCATTTTTTTCCTTTTCCCCATCATAACAATTTTCTTTTTGAGTGTTTTCTAATAATCATTACCCACATTGTAAGATCTAATCCTAAGGAGCTTCCAAAAATGACAGAATCTTTTAAAGTGCTATCTTTTTGAGCACAAATGCTAAATGAATCTATTTTAATGTGAGTGCAGTTCCTGATGTCTGCAGCTGTAGTGCCCTTTCAGGTAAGAAGTATCTTGACATTTGATCTACTATCATAGAAGTATCTGTGCAGTCTAACTCAGGATGGGTGAGACAGATGATAAAATACTTCTTTTATTAGGAAGGTTAAGAATTAAATTGCTTTCTACAGAAAATGAACTAATGATAAATGAAGTAATTAGCTGCTCAATTTTTATGTTTTGGAGTGTTGAATATTTGGATATTGGTCGTAAGAAGTGGTGAAGAGAAAGTTTACCTAAGGCCTAATCCTGCAGAGGCTGAACTTTCCTGAGTTCCACTGATTTTTGGTTTGGTTTTGTTTTTTTTTTTTCTTTCTTGTGGCTTCTCTTATTCCAGTGTCAGGAGAGTGTGCATTTTATTATTGCAGAGCAGTAACTGAAGGAAGGGTATATTCACAAACTTTTTTGGGAAGCCTAGAATTATCTCTTTGTTAAAGAATGCTGTCTTGTTACTTGTGATGTATATTTAGTAGGAAAAAGCATTTAGATGTTTCAGCCTTGGTATATGTTTGCACACAAACAGGTTTGGGGTGGACTGCTGGATGAGGTGACAGCAAGTGACAGTGCGTCACACATGCATGAAAATTGCCTGACTTATTTAACAGATCCTTTCTGTGCAGCCTGACATTTGCAGATTTAACATACTATCAGTCTGAATAATTAGGCAGGACAGAGGGCTGGGCTGAGGTCTGCAAGTAGTTTCAAGTGCCTGGTCTCTGCACCTCACTGCACTGTTCCTGGGGAGCAGAGCAATGGGTCATGAACCCAGCTGGAGGTCACAGGAATGTGCCTGCTCTTCTTGGCACGGCACAATGCAGGGCAGCACACAAGGCTGTACCATCACCCCAGTCCCACATCTGACAGGGATGCGGAACTGTTTTGGCTGGAACAGGGATAATACTCTACCACAGGAAGATGGTAGGTTTGTAAGATGGAACAAGGTATGTCGTCACAGGGTCTAATCACTTGCTGCTACTGCTCATGGCCTTCTCCTCTACTTGTCCTGATCAGACTCAAACTCCAGAGGATCCAGCTAGCATTGGTCATTCAATCAGGGGTCTCAGCTTTCTGGCAACTTTTTGTAACCTTTTATAACACTATCAACATCAGTCTTCAGAGACTGAGACTTGGAGGCAGGTAGGGGCATCAGGGAAAGCACCTGAATGAGAAATGACAACTGCACATGACATAGGCTTGTGCAGCAAGCTGCTCAGGGGAATGTGAGAAACCACATTGCCATCCAAACATGTCTAGCTAGTAGACCTTAATAAGTGTCATGAGGAAGATGGCTTAAAAACACATAGAACTTTTACCTCCAGAAATGAGTTTAAATGTTTCTTCTGTGATTTATCTCTTTTGTAATGCACTGGTAACAGGAGGTGCGCTGGGAAGCAGGGCACTAAATACCCACTAAATCTGTAGCCAAGTATGTTGTGCTTTGCAAAAGGAAGTATTTTGTTTATTCAAATTAACTTCTAAGTACACAATTTCACAAAATAGAAGCCAGTAGGTTTGGTAGGATCAGAAGGAGAGAAGGGGACTCTTATGCACTAAGGAACCAGCTCTGCTACTTATTTTGAGGCTTGATAATTTTAAAAAATGTGACAGCTAAAACCCACTGGCACATGCTGCAAAGAAGGATGTGATAAAATAACGCTACTCATCTTCAAGGCTGTCAGTTCAGCAATCAGTACTTCTATTCATCTCCACGGCCTGCTAACTCAGTGCTACCATGCGATAGATAAACCCTAATCCAAGTGACAGCGTTCAAATCAGAACTGATTTGATTGTTCACATATGATACCACAAGACACCAGAAGCCTAAAGAGTTTATAAAAATGCCTGAATGTCTCTTGCAGGCACATTTCCCCTCAGAATATCTTGCAGTGTAGGATACACCAGCTCTTAAAACAGGGGTAATTTGTAGGTCATGAAAATGCTTTGGTGGCACAGTCAGTTCTTATCATAATCTAAGTCTAGCTGGAGCAGGGAACGCTCAAAAATAAAATGTGGTTCAGACCTTGTGAAACCCACCTATTCTGCTTTTAAGTCTTCCTTACAGGAAGTGAATTCCTTTTCTTTTTCTGCAGAGACCAGACTTGCTCTTGAAGACATCAAACATGAATATATTTGTTTCCATGCATAAAGCAGAGTACAGGGGAGAGTGGTTTTATGGCACATAAGTCGGTGTCTTGAAAGTCTTCCTTGCCTCTCAGGAAGCAACAGAGCTCCTTTCAACAACAGCTGCAACAGAGCTGGAATTCAAACCTGAGGCGGTAATTGGGATTTTGCAGGCTTTCAGTGGGAGCATTATATTTAGGTTTTGAAACATAATTCTGAGCAAAGGTCTGATGATACTGGTACTTTGTAGAGATGTCAAAGTTTAGTGTGTCTTTATGTTCTTACTTTTCTTACTAGTGTATCCTGAAGTCTTAGAGTAACACTTAGGAGAATAATTGTTCAAGTAGTTCAAGAAGACAATAGCGATGAAGTAATTGAAAGCAGAATGTGACCTGTAGCTGTTCAAGATCAAGAATAAAAACTGAATGACTTTTCAAGGAAATTGTCAAAGTGTCTGAAAACAGAGTGAAATTATGGGACTTGTAGAAACAATGGGTTTTCCTCTGGTGTCCAGGTCATTTCACAAAACAAAGGGTAAAGTTCCCTTTGTAGTCTTTCCTTGAGGGGAACAGATGTCTTGATTTAACAAGATACTTAAGTCTGTGTCTAGTTTCAATCTTGCAAGAAATTCTTCAGTCCTGTGCTTTAAATAGTCAACTGAACTAGGATACTGAAGTGAAGAGTTTCTCTGCAACCAGACTTTAACCCGATTGTATATATATATCTATATACACATACACATCTATGTATCCGTGTATCAATCTATGTATCTATCTATCCATGTATCTATCTACTTTATTTATTTAATAACAGGACAGTATGGTTCTTATCTTTTTCAAAGGACATGAGTAGGAAAGAAATGTTTTTCTCACACATTTTGTACCTAAAATGGATAGTTGATCTCCTACTACTTCTAAATAATTTCTATTTCTTCTTTTCATAGTGATTAAAATACATAACTGTCAGCCTTTTTCCCTAAGCATGGATTTAGAGGTGCATTGAATAATATTTTTGCAGTCGTCCTCAAGAGAAATACAATTTGAACTTGTTTGACTCGAATTATGTGTTCTGCTTATTCTATCTGTGGTTCTAGTTTTGTTAGTTTGTGGTTGCACGATGAATGATAACAGAGGCACAGAGAGAAGTCCTGTACTGAAATATCACAGAGGTGTCTTGAGAAAGCAAAAAAGTGCCATGTGTAATATACAAAAATATATTGGCAGCCTTCTTTGTGATGTCAATGGAATTTCGGGGTTTGTTAAATTTCCTGAGACACTTGCATGAGCTTTAGGCACTTAAGTCTTTTAAATTTGATATTTTGATTTTATAACAGGTGGTGGGTTTTTTCTAGTATTTTAGGCCACTGTTATAACTACTGCTTTCTCTATATTACATGTAGAATTAAACCATGGATCAAACTGTGAATTTACATTGCACTTGGAAATGTACATCTCACTTAGCAAGTTTACTTGTATTGGTGTCATCCTCCTCATCACATTTGAGTTGCATTGGACAGTTGTGGTCTCTGTCAAGACAGAGTAGATTGTTGCAAACAGGTCATGTTTCTCTTGCTCTCTCTATATGAGAAGTTTTCTAGCTATTTACAACACGTAGCAGCCTGCTCCAGGTTTTGATGCTCCTGAATCACTAATACTCTGGTATTTACCTCAGTGAAGACTTCCCACACTTAGCAAGTGCATAGTGTACTTAGGCCTGGGGACTGAATTGCAGGCAGTCTCCAAATCTGTGCAAAAACTGTCCCTGTCTATCCTGAATGGCTAATGCTCAGTACCCACTGACTAGTTCCACTGCAAGGGTACACATGACAAGCCAAATGTATTTAATCTTGCCCTGGAAGTGCTCCCATCCCTGGGTGTATAATACCTGTGGTGGTGAGTGATTGCTTTATCACTAGCGAAGGGATCAGCAACTGCTCTCAGAGGCATGATTTTATGATTTTAAAATCTGTTAGAGTGAATTAAAAAAATGATTTGCTCCTATTTATTAATGGTTGTTTTGATTAAAATTCCATGCTTTTGCATTGCTAGTTGAAAAATTAGCATCAGGGTTTGTATAGGTTTTTTTATTGTTTGATTTGATTGTAAGAAAAGGTATAACCTTGCTGAGAGGATGACAAATTCAGATACAGACAACAAGTACTTGACAGGTTCTATCAGAAAACTAAACATGGGAAGAATATATACACCCTCTACCAGTTGTCACAGTATTGAACAATGAATGTTTGATGAACCTGACCTGCAAATACACATATCCCTGTGAAAGTCAGCTTTAAGTAGTGCCTGGCTGAGGTAATTAACAAGAAGAGGCCTTTGTGGGTAATATATATACATATATATTAGAAAACATTTATTTAGATCTCTCTTGATAGAGTTCTTGATACACAAGTAAAACTTGAAGTACAACTCCATTTTTGCTAAATGAGATCTGATGGAGAATGCAGTCGTGGTCTCGTGGCAGCTGAGGCTGACGGAGCTGCATCCTTTTACAGCAGAGATTACCTTGAACCATGTTGTTTATACCATGAAAATCTCTATTATCCTCAAAAACATTCACAGTGGATCTTATAAATAGGTACCATCTGGTGAAGTCCTGAAGATCTTTGTTTGTTTGTTTGTTTGCTTTTATAGCTGTGTCTGACTTTTTGCTACCAAAAAAAAAAAAAAAAACAAACCAAAAAGCATGACAAAGAGCAAGGAAACTAGCTAGAATTTTCCAACTTCAGTAAATACTTTCTGTGTCCAAAGTGTAGGAACCCTCAGACTAAGCCAATGACTATCATTGCAATGAAAACCTCCTTGTGAAGACAGCTTCCTCTACACAGCAGATCCTGAATGTATTGTCCCATCTCATTGGAGTCAAGCAAGGTTGTCTCCTTTGTCTTCTGCTACTGTTGCTTTTACCTACTTGCATAAAATCCTTATACGTCTCTGTCCTTATTATTAGAATGCAGGTGCTAACAGTGTTCTTCTATCTGGAGGAAATCCTAACAAGGGACAGAGTATATGATACAAATGACTTCTTGAACTAGTCACACTCCTGGGCAACAATGCTTAGCACTCATTATTTTGTTTTTCCTGTATACAACCCTGATATAAAATGTACTAACTCATAAACAATGAAGATTAACATTAAAAAAAAAAAAAGACACCAATGTTGAGCTGCTTCTGGCCTCCACTGCCCCACTGTTTCTTTTTGACTAGGAGCTCAGAGTTTGGACCAGCTGTTCTAAGTATTCTCTAGTGCCTTGTCCCTCACTTTAGTAATCAGGCAAGTTGTATTTTGCATGGAAAATACAACTGGATCCTAAATAGCCCCAAGAGTAGGAGAAAAAAGAAGACGCTTATGCCTCAATTCAAGAAAATCAATATTTATCCATCTAGGTATTTTTGCCTTTATACCCTTCTCTCTGACTCTTTCTTCTGTTTGTCAGAGGAAAGAAATTTAAATGCCCGGTGTTTAAATTGCAAGTGACAGTAGGCAAAGTTTGGAAGAGAACTTTCGTCTTTCAATAGAGTGGCTGATGAAGTAAGAAATAACAGATGAGCCCTTTTGGAAGACAGATCTGCAGCTGATCTGAATTTTTTTTCCAAATATGTCAGTTAGTCTACATAACAGATATGATTTTTCCTTATAGCACTTGTTGTGCTAATAATATTCTCAGATTTTTACAGCTATAACAGTACTAAATCAGTGCTAGAGATGATAGCAACCCATCTGATTAAAAAATAAATAATCCCACAAAATAAGGGATGTCTGATCCCTTGGTTAAAACGAAAAAAGGTTCTATTTAAAATAAGGACAAACAGAACACACAGATTCACATGGTTTGTAGTACTTGAGTATTGTAATCTGAGAAAATCTTCAAGGTCTAATTTTTCAGAAAATCTCTTAACTATCAGAAATACCCACCTAGTGCCATAGGATGTGATTCAAAACATACCATTTTGTCTTGCGAAAGGGAGTAGTCAAGAACTATTATCTTGAGTTGTGCTTCAAAATTTGAAGGATATTGATATTAGCGAATGTAGTGGTTTGAAACAGGTTTTTCCCCCTGGAGCTAAGAAAGTGGTAATCCTCAGGGGGTGGTGACACTTGAGATTTGAACCAATCTGCGCTCCTGCAAAATATAAACATATCACTGGACCAGAAAAGAAAGTAGTTGTAGTTGTAGGAGAAGAGGTGGCCATGTTCTAAGCCACGAGGAAGAGACTCGGAGCCCCACTGGGGGCTGGGCCCACCCCAGCCCCTTGGCTGGGGGGCTATGGGGACTTGGAACAGTGTTAAACTGGGCTAAGTACCTGTAGCTGGAAAGCTGAAGGAGTTTTCTCCACCGTGAGTGGGCAGACGGAGAAGCGGCAGAGCAGCAGTGGACAGAGAAAAAGCGGCGGCACAGAGCCAAGAGATAAGAGAAGCACCAAAACAAACATGCAGCAAGCAGACAGAAAAACTTCTGCGAGCCGAGAGAGAGAGAGAGAAAAGCAGCAGAGACAACTAAAGTACTACAGAGTTTGTTGGGGTAAGAACTGCAAAACTCCCCCAAACTTCTTTGAGATCCCTCCAAAAAATGGAGGGGGTGGACTCCTATTAATTGGAAGTCCTAAATGTAGCGGTCCTGAGAGCTCAGCCAGGACGAAATGTGTGAGAGAGGACTTTGGGCCCTCCCTTGCTGCAGCTTCAGAGAAGCTAGCAGCCATCTTGAGGCAGAGTATGGAAGCTCTGCAAGGGACTTGAATCCCCTTAAGATACAGACCGTCGCGAAGACCCCTGTGCTTCGTGATATGATCGTGGTGGAGCGACCTTTGTCTGGGTGAACGCAGCCCACAGAAGACCCTTCGCCTGTGTCGAAGGGCCGAGGGGCTTGGAGACCCCCTCGTGTGTGCTGGCAGAGACCCAGCAACTGCTGCATGGAAGAGAGGAAGAGACACTGCTGCCCTAGAGAGACTTGCTGCTCAAAGAGAGAAAAGGATCTTTTCCCTTTTTCCCTCCTGGACTTTTATTTGGAGGGGAGAAGAGATTTGATCCATTGTAAATATTGTATGGCATGGTAAAGATAGAATTAAGATTGTATGTAATGTATTATACTATTTATTTATTTGTACAGTGTATTGTAATATGTATCCCTTTCCCCCCATTTTGAGTCTCGTGTAGTGTCTGGAAAACCCATCTCACACTGGGTTGCGATTTGGGAGGGGGGCTAAGAATCAGGAATTGGATTTTGGGACTTCAAACCATGACAGTGAATTGCTTTGGCAGTGTCATCTACATGTCACTGGCCAGTGAGACCTTTCCTTATATGCTGACACCAGCATACAAGTGAGCTGTTTGGTGCAATTGCACTGAAGTCAATGGTGGTGCTTTCCCCAGTTAGGATGTGATTGTTTAATACTTACCTGATGAGATGCCTCTTCCTTTTACATTGTCCATTTCTCATGCAAGAGGCAATTTTTTTCCCAAAGGTAACAATGTGAAGTTAGTTATAGGCATGAGCATCTGGTCAGAGATAAAGTCTGTAGCATCTGATAGAGAAAAAAATTTGTCCCATATTCTGATCCTCTGCAAACATCAATGGATTCCAGTGACAAATATCAGGGAGAAACTTAGTGTCAATATTGTTTTACATCAATGCTTTTTTCCCATATCATAATGAAGGGATAATATACTGCAATAATAAACTTCAGGGGCTTTGATAATATAGCCTGCAGGTGGATAGTAAGGATAAGTGAACTCGCCCACTGCCTGGCCTGGCATTTGCTTCAATAATTCAGTTTTGGCAGCTTTTCTCAGTCTGAGATTACTGTCTCCCCCTTTCCACCTCCAATTTAACCTTTCAATAAATATGTGCCAGTGACAGACTAGATATTTGAGTGAAGAACTGAGTTAATATTTATTTCTTTTTATAATAGGGCCATTCCCAGGTTACTCCTTTGTTACAACCTTCCCCAGAGAGCGAGGGTAACCCAGGTTCTTGTTAACAGATCCTTTGGGGCAGATTAGAGTGAAACAGCACTGAATGATTTGTGTTTATGAATGTATACCTGTTGGGTTTATTTTACAACAGTTTGGTTGCAATGAAAAGCAGGTATGTAGTAATCTTGTTTATTATTATCTATAGTAATATCGCAGTATAAAAGCATATAAAAATCACTAAGAAAATATGTAAGGAAAATAAAGAAACAGAAAGAAAGGAGAGGATTAGAAAGATGTCACCACCTGTGGATCCAGCGATGAGACTTGATTGTTGCAATTCAGATGTCTGTTGGTCAAAGTGATGGTCATAGTCTTGATCCATTGGGGCTGGGAAAAGCCCATGAAACACAGAGTTCAATGGGTTAATCCCTTCCTTTTTCTTACCCTTGATGCAACACTGTTATCCTTTGAGTAAGTTGCTATGATTTCACAGTATGAGTATGTAAAAGTTTACATTATTCTCCAGAATCTCTCATCTCTCGCTTAAATCCTGTTCTTTTCTGATCCAGAAAAGTGCTTATTACTTTGCTCATGCTTTTCATTATTTACTCAGCATCTTTCCTGTTCTGTCTCACTTCTATGTTTTTCTCCATCCTTCTGTCCCTGTTTCTGTCAATCCTCAGAACTAAACCTTTTCTGTCCTCCATGTCCCTGCCCTCTCTCACTCTCTCAGAGACCAGACACTGCAGGCAAGCTTGATGCTGTCCCTATGACTCTGCAAGATATCTGAAGCTTGGTAATTTACATTTTGGATAAATTCAGCAGTGCTGTCATCAGCTGGGCATGCTGACTCAGAAAATGCTGTCAAGCCTCTAGCTTCAGAGGCTTTGCCCTGCTCCCTCAAAGAGGCTGAAATACTGGTCCGATGTTCGCTGGTCGCGCCTCAGTGCCTCACAGTGAGCAGAACAAGCTGCTTCCTCCTGAAAGTCCTGTGGGGCAACAAATGGAGCTCTCCAGGGTCGCCACGATGCTCCTACCGTTGCCTTTATTCAAGTTCAGTCACATCTGAGTTGCATTGTACATCCTATTCAACACAAAACTGCCATCCACTTCTTCCCCAGTTAGGCAAATACTTTTATTACCACATTACTCACCCCTCTCTTCCTTCCATAACCTGACAGGGTGAAAGACCTGTCTGTGGGAATGGTGCTGGCAGCTGCTGAACAACTGTGTTGTTCATGGCATGACTGATCTGGTCTTGGCTGCTTATGGATCTGGCTCCTGCTTTAGGGTTTTCAATGCAGCTCATCATGATGAAGAGCAGATATCTAAAGGGAACAGAGCTTTAGAAATCCCAGCATCCTGGAAGTGCCAAATAAAGGTTATTGACAGCTGCACTAGAAAGAGAACAGTGTCGGTTGAGAAAGGGTTTAAGATGGGGGTTCAAGAGAGACTGTAGCACAAAAAGAGATCACTGTAAGATGCCAGAGTTGCTCTGCACACAAGTTACACTGTTACTTCTGTGGCTTTGAAATGGTAGTGTCATGCAAAGTGCTGTGCAAACATGAAACAAAGCTTAGATCCTTCCTGGAAAAGATAAACATTCAAATATTGTCCTTGCACAATGGAAAAACAATATCATTTACCTCCAGGTTAAATACTCATTTGAGGTCAGAATCTTTTATTGATAGCTGTATTGTTTACTTCTACCTTTACAGACTCCTGGATCAATGCTTTTATTTTCCAATGGATTTTTTTTAATATTTATTTTGAAATACTGACACCACTGCTCTGAGTAGTAGAAATAGAAGGCAAGATTTAGTTCTCTGCCAAAAATTCTCCTCCTCAGGCAGGCTCTGTCAGTGACAATAATGTTGGCAGCTCTCACTTTGGAAAGCCTGAGGTACAAAGTGATATTAGGCTTTTCATACTTTGCAGGTTGAAGGTTTTTCTTCCTTATTTTTTTTTCTTCTTTTTCCCTTTCCCTCTTTTTTTAAGAAGATAATCTAATTGAATTCCTATTTCCTTGACTGGGTTACTCAGCTATCTCATCATGAAAATCTCACAGGAAATAGAGAAGACACAGGCTCCCATACCACGGCTTTGGCTTAGGTTCAGCATGTCCACACAGTCAGCACTTCAGTTCAATTGATACATTTGTAGATGACGTTTTACTGCCCAACTCTTTTTTTGTGTCCTGCACATGCCGCCAGCTAAAAGATTGTATACCACTCACAGCCCAGAGTTAGTGTATTCATATCTAACACGTAGACTGTGGATTTGATGCAATTTTCTGTCTTAGAATATTTTGAGTTCTCCATGGTGTTTTTATTGAAAAAGCAGTGCTCTGTCGCACTGCCTTGTTGGGCTGGGTGGTACTAACCTTTTCTGCTAAAGGAAGAATGGGGTAGAGAATGATGTAGAAAACATCAAAGCAAGGTGCAAATTTATGGAGTGCAATAACTATTGTGGGTCACCCTACCTCAAGAATGGTCTGTCAAAGAGAAGAGCTTCAGGGGCACCTATAGAGAACAGAAAGATCAGCCTAAAGAAAACTGCCCATATAAAAAGGGACTGGAAATAATTTAACCCATTTACCATAAAAATGAGACAACTAGGAAGAATATAGAAGAGTAGAAAAAATGAGTGGATGTCACCTGTGGACAGATTATCCTAGAATTCTAGATTTTTGAAGCACTGTTCCATTAATATTGGACTTAAACAGGCTATAATAATTATCATATGGGCTCAGACAAACATCTTGGTAATGAAGTACATTTTTTGACAACATGTGTTAAACCTAAATTAGTAAATTTTTATTAAAAATAGAATTGGCTTTAAGTAATGGAATAAATTGTGTACAATATGTGTCATATCTTTTCAAACTGTTTCAAACACTTGTGTCATGGTTTCAAAGTCCCAAAAATCCAATCCCCCAGTTCTAGCCCCCCTCCCACATCTCAACCCAGTGTGAGATGGGTTTCCAGACACCACATGAGACTCAAAATGGGGGGAAGGGAATATATTACAAGACTGTACAACAAATAAATAGTATAATACATCATATACACAATTTCAACTACCTCTACCATGCCATACAATATTTACAATGGATCAAATCTCTTCTCCCCTCCAAATAAAAGTCCAGGAGGGAAAAAGGGAAAAGATCCTTTTCTCTCTTTGAGCAGCAAGTCTCTCTAGGGCAGCAGTGTCTCTTCCTCTCTTCCATGCAGCAGTTGCTGGGTCTCTGCCAGCACACACGAGGGGGTCTCCAAGCCCCTCGGCCCTTCGACACAGGCGAAGGGTCTTCTGTGGGCTGCGTTCACCCAGACAAAGGTCGCTCCACCACGATCATATCACGAAGCACAGGGGTCTTCGCGACGGTCTGTATCTTAAGGGGATTCAAGTCCCTTGCAGAGCTTCCATACTCTGCCTCAAGATGGCTGCTAGCTTCTCTGAAGCTGCAGCAAGGGAGGGCCCAAAGTCCTCTCTCACACATTTCGTCCTGGCTGAGCTCTCAGGACCGCTACATTTAGGACTTCCAATTAATAGGAGTCCACCCCCTCCATTTTTTGGAGGGATCTCAAAGAAGTTTGGGGGAGTTTTGCAGTTCTTACCCCAACAAACTCTGTAGTACTTTAGTTGTCTCTGCTGCTTTTCTCTCTCTCTCTCTCGGCTCGCAGAAGTTTTTCTGTCTGCTTGCTGCATGTTTGTTTTGGTGCTTCTCTTATCTCTTGGCTCTGTGCCGCCGCTTTTTCTCTGTCCACTGCTGCTCTGCCGCTTCTCCGTCTGCCCACTCACGGTGGAGAAAACTCCTTCAGCTTTCCAGCTACAGGTATTTAGTCCAGTTTAACATTGTTCCAAGTCCCTGCAGCCCCAGCCAAGGGGCTGGGGGGGGGCCGGAGGCCCAAAGGGGCTCCTGCCCCTGCTTCCTCATGGTTCACAACATGGCCACTTCTTCTCCAAACTACCTACAACTTCTTTTCTGGTCCAGTGATACGTTTATATTTTGCAGGAGCGCTGATTGGGTCAAACCCCAAGGGTCACCACCCCCTGAGGATTACCACTTTCCTAGCTCCAGGGGGGAAAACCTGTTTCAAACCACTACAACTTGTCTACAGCATTTTAATTAGGAAATGAGAAAATAAGTTTCTACAGGCTTGCTCTGATTTTGTTTTTTCTTACCTATATAACATGCTACATGGCTCTCCTTGAGGGACCAGGGGGAGAGTTGACTTTTTTACTATCTTGATGGCAGTTTTCTGGAAAGATATGGATTGACTAAGAATTAAGAATGGATTGTCTCTTCCTGAAACATATTGTACACCTTTTTTGACTGCAACTTGTCTGTTAGAAGAGTCAAACAGCTAGTTTTGTTTTTCAGAAATAGGGAGTGTGTGGTGAGATAAAAACAAGATTGTGGTAAACCTGTTTCTTAGTGGGGAAGAAATTAAGAAATTTGAGATAAAATAAATTTTAGCAAAATGAAATTAAAAATGTAAATTTGAAGTAAAAAAACTATTACACATACCAGATAATAATATTGGGGGAATAAACGCAAAATTACTTCTTTTTGAGAAAATCCTGATTTTTCTTAAAAACACTTATAATATGAAATTGTTTGAATTGTGTCTGTTCCTTGGTGAATGGTTGAACACCCAAACAGTAACTTTTTTTGCAATTGGACTATTTATACAAATAATTGTACGTAAGTGGGAGTCAGAAAATTACAAATTTCTTCCATTACCATATCTGTGAATAACTTTTTTTTTTTAAGTGAAAATCTCTCTCTCATGCTACAGTTCTCTCTTAACTGTCCCAAGGATTGGATAGCACTGGCACACTCAAGACAATACCTCCAGCAGCAGTCTAACTTGTTCCTCTGGTGAAAACTGTAGCCCTGCAGTGGATGCTATCATTAGAATACCAGATATGTGTACTTGCTGATCCAAGTAGTATAAGCTCAAGTTTGTGGTCCATTTGAAGTTAATATAGTGGATCTTGAACACGAGTAATTCTTTTCTACAAGCACATACTGTATTCTTTCACCTGTACATGGAAGTAAAACGTCTGGCCGTGTGACAGGGCAGACCTAGAACGAATGTTTTGATGTCTTTCTACTAAATCTACCGGATTAGTACACTATGAGCCGTAGACACTTTACACATGGAGGGCACATTGCCAGCACTCCTGGTAACATTCGTATCCTATCTGGCTAAAAGTAGTGGTTTAAGTTAATGCATTACGGGGGGAAATGTAACATTTTAAATCAGTTCTCTGGAGACCATAAGTAACTTCTCTTGATCTCAGATCTGTGGATCACAGTTTAGGAATTACTGCTACAGCCTGATTTCATCAAGATTGCTCCAAAAATATTCCAATTTTCACCTGCTGCCGTTTCAAGGGACAGAAGATACTGATGGGGATAAAAAATCTAAACAACTTTACAAGGAAAGTAGCTAGTACCAACTGCAAAACCCTATAAAGAAAAAACTATTCGTAGAATTTCAGGAGCAATGGATTAAAAGATGGAAGAGGTTGATAGACAAATGATCAGAGGAAGCGTCTCAGAAAGCAGAACCTCCCTCTTCCTCTTCTGTGTACATACCCAAAGTATTGTTTTTCCTGATAGCTGTTTCCATACTTGAAAGTTTCCTTTTTTGTTTGTTTGTTTGTGTTTGTTTGTTTGTTTATGCATTCTAAATATACCATGAATTATTCCCAAATGGGCAACAAACCTAATTCTTTTCTTAGCTACACCTTCATAAAACCAATATAATTCTGTCAAAACGAATTAATAGAATAGTATCACTAGTTTGCAGACTGTTAAAACAGCTTTGTTCCTGAAATGGCAGGATACCTGTATTTATTTGAGCTTGCTATGATCTATATTAAGGTTTTAGACTACTTGTTACTTCTCTTGTGATTGCTAATGCTTGTTCCTCTTTAGCATTGGTATTCTCTGTTGTAGGGTCTAGGCTTGTTCTGTCTCGTTGTTAAGTTCTAGCGAGATGCAATTAAATTTTATATCTCCAGACAACAATAAGTGACATAGAAGGAGGTGATTCATCAACAGCGACTTTATGGACTTTATGCTTTAATGGACCTCTCCAGCTTCACAAGTCACAATGTAATCCTGAAAAGTACCATTGAAGAATGAACTGCAAAACCTAAAGAAAAAGAAGGCATCCAAGTCAGTCAAAGAGTGATTCTAACACTGGTTAGACCCAAAGCTTTTGCAATTCAGAAGAAATAGTTCTTTCTTTGTACTCCTGACTGGCCTACTACTACTACTACATGCTGTATCTTGGCTTTTTCAGTACTATTACAGAATCACATAATGGGTAAGGGTTTGAAGGGACCACTGGAAGTCATCTGGTCCAACTCCCTGCTCAAGCAGAGTCATCCTAGAGCACATGGCACAGGATTGGGTCGAGACAGTTTGTGAATATCTCCAGGGAGGGAGACTCCACAAGCTCTATGGGCAATCAGTTCCAGTGCACTGTAGGGGCGTGTCTGGGGTACAGAGGGAATGTACCAGGGCAGAGAGGCCCAGAGAGCATGCGCCGAGGTTCACAACCCCCATTGGGTAAAGGGATCACATGGTTATGGGATATAAAAGGGAGCGGGGAATTCGAATAAAGACTCTCTGATTCCACCAGCTCCGGAGAGTGTGTAGTAATTCTTTATCATACAAAGGCAGCGTGCCACCTGACGCTACATCTGGCGCCCCAATGGGACCGAATCTACATTAAATCTGATAGCTTAAAAACCTGTAACAGGTATATATCGGTAGGATATCCGGTTATCACTTTAGTTTTATAAAGTGGGAGTCCTTTTATCGAAAAAAACCTAGACGTCTGTAAACGTTGCCTTGGGGGAGACCAAGGAACGAAGTTAGTGAGCTCAAAAAGTATAGGAAAGTGCACAGAAAACAGGAACAAAGAAGAAAGAAGAAATCGCCGAGAGATTGAAGTGGGCAGGCACGGAGAGAGCGGAGAGGGACCAAAGCAACATCGCAGCAGTGAGTCGAGCTGAAAGGCAGCCTGCTCGGCAGGAACTGCTCCCCGAGCCGCGAGACGCGCTGAAACCGCGGGGAAACCTCTACCGCCCCACCGCCACCGCCACGGCTGAACCAGCCACGCCGGATCGGTGCCGCTGCCTGCACCACCCCAGCCACACCGCCGGACCCCCGTTCTGGCTGTCTGCCTTGCAGAAAGCCTTCCAGCTCCGCGCCGCCCGCCGCTGCTGTACGCGTCCGCCGCCACTCCTGCCGAGCCCTGCGTGACCGCGTCCGCAGTTCCCGCAACCCACCTCGCCTAGCGAACCCCGCAGACCGTGCGCCATCCGCCTTTGCCGAGACCGAGACCGCTGCCGTCCGCCGCGCCCCGCGCCCGCCGCCGCCGCTGCGCTGAGAAGGAGCGCCGACGTCTGCCACGCCCCGAACCACTGCCGCCGCCGCCACCCGCCAGCGCCACGAGCAACCGCCGCCGCCCGAGCTGAGCCCCGAGCCCGCCGCCGCCGCCGCCTCTGAGCCGGGGAAACCAGCCAATCAGAAACCGGGAGTAGCCAACCCCCACACAAAGAACTTCCGACCGCGTGCATCCAAAGCGCCGAGAAAAGGTAAAATGGGAATCTTTTTCTCCACCGCACTTTCACAAGACACAGATGCACTGGCTATCCTTCTCAAACCATATAATGTGCAAGCCTCACGGGCCGAACTTACTGAGCTTGTATGTTTTGCTAAGACAGCTACCCCTGAACTGCCACTGGTAGAAGCCCTTAACATACACGTATGGGAAGAATTAGGGCACCTCATAAAGCTAACAGCTCAGGGGGGAGATTCCCAGGCTATCAGAGCTTTCCCATCATGGCAGATAATAATGTCTGCGCTGCACAGGGCCCACGAACGGACAACACAAGCGTATAACACCAACACGCACTCCCCCCAATAATACTGCTAGCAGCAGCTGCCCAACTTTTAGGCGTAGGGACACTAACGCCCAAAGTCCGGTGGGGAGGGAATGGGGAATGTTCGTAGTTTAAGCACGGAGTCAGAAGCCGAGAGCCGAAGGGACACAGGCCGTTGGGAGGGAATGGAGCCTGCGATGTGAGATCCCCACTCATGGGATAACCGCAGAGGGCTCCGTTATGGCGACCGGGGGGGTAACCCAGCAGATTTCCCTCCCCGTCCCGCGGATGATCACCGGCCGTGTGGTCCCTCATGGGCGTCGCCATCTTGCCCATCAAATGGCCCGGGTACTGAACCATCTCTTCCGGCCCCTGCGCCACCCCGTCCCACCCATAGGCGCGAGGGGGGAGGTAGCTCCGCCCCCTCGCCGCCTCCGACACCCGCCCACACCCCCTCACCAGGAACCGAGATTGCAGGAGCTGCCAGGGGGGAGGAGTGGGAGGGGGAGGAGGAGGAGGAGCTAGGGTTAGTTCCATTGGGAAGGAGCGAGGTAGCATTCGGGGGAGGGTCGGTTGATAGGTGGAGTCTGTGTCGAGAAGAGGCAATACAGGTGGGAGACTTGCAAGTGATTAATACATGCCCAGTCGTCATTGGTCCATGCAATAGCCGCTGGTTCAAAGCTTTGCCTCACGAACTAACAAAGGAACTGAGGTAAATAATAAGGGAAACTGGCGTGTCTTCATCTAACACCCTGGCATTTTTAGACACACTAAGCTCTACCTACATTTTCATGCCACATGATTGGAAGACTATCTTAAAAATAAGTCTTACCAATACACAGCACAACGTGTGGCTGAACGACTTTCGGGAGAATTGCTCTGTGTATGCCAATGACCCTCAAGCAGGCGTTACAACACACCAACTAACTGGGGAGGGTAATTATCGGTCGATAGATGCTCAAAGTGGGTACAATAAGGAAGTGTACGAGGTGATAGCTAAACACGCTATAAGAGCCATGAGAACACTTCCCACATCAGACCGAGACACTAATTTGTCATTCACAAGAATAGTGCAAGGCCCGACAGAACCGTACTCCCAATTCTTGGACCGGCTGCAATCTACCCTAGATAGGCAGATTGAAAATGAGGAAGCCAGAGAGATACTTAGCAGGAAACTGGCTTTCGAAAATGCGAACCCAGACTGTAAGAGGGCATTGTAGGCTCTTCCTAAACGGGAGAGCTGCAGCATTGCAGAGCTGGTTCGTGCTTGCCAAGGGGTTGGCTCAGTGGGACACCAGGCTGACTTGTTAGCAGTAGCACTGAGTGCCCAGCTAAGAGTACAGGAGGGAGCCAGACCCAGGAGTGGTTGTTATGCTTGCAGTGCCCCCGACCACTTCCAAAGAGACTGTCCCAGGAGACCCATAGCAGCAGCCCCCTGCAAGCACCCAAAAGCAAGGAGGGTGCCAAAAAACGGGAGACGAGGGGCGTTGTCGCACGCCCCGGTGCAGCAAACACATGCAACACAAGGGAACAGGCTGGCAATCTGTGCCCCCCCACCTCAGCCAGCGCTTTGTGCCCCTCCACCTCAGCCAGTGCTGGGCTGGATCTATCCAACCAGGACTCTGTCTTCATAACATCCACAGAGGTAGTGCTAATCTCAACTGGGTTTTGGGGTCCCCTCAACCCAGGGGTGCATGCACTATTAATTGGAAGGTCCTCCACTACGCGAATGGGTTTATTTGTGCTGCCGGGAGTAATAGACTCAGACTCTCATAGCGAGATTCAGATCATGGCCTGGACCCCATCACCCCCCTGTTTCATTCCAAAGGGACAGAAAATCGCCCAACTAATCCCCTTCTACAGCGCGTCGCCTGCAGGGGAGGGGGAGCGGGGTTCAGGGGCTTTCGGTAGCACAGGAACACCACAAGTTTACTGGGCAACAGCCATCACATCCACACAGCCACTCATGACGTGCCAGGTGAATGGGCATCGATTCACAGGCCTTGTGGACTCAGGAGCAGATGTTTCCATCATAAAGGACTCCGAATGGCCACTTAACTGGCCTACTGTTTGCCCAGCTGCAACCATTCAGGGGGTGGGAGGAACACAAAGGCCCAGACAGAGTGCCCAAGTACTCACTGTCCTGGGCCCAGAAGGACAATCAGCCAAAGTAGCTCCTTTTGTTGCCCCCATTCCTTGCACACTGTGGGGAAGGGATGTTCTTGGGCAGTTTGGCACAGTGATGCAAATTCCTCCTGCAAGCAGCCAGGTTTTTCAATAGGGGCCATTGGTCAGCCGTCCCAAACACCCATTAAGCTGGTCTGGAAAAGCGAGCAGCCAGTCTGGGTGGACCAATGGCCTATGAAAAAGGAACAGCTGGAACAATTAACAAAGCTTGCAAAGGAGCAACTAGAAGCAGGACATATTGTGCCCACAAACAGCCCCTGGAACACTCCTGTCTTTTGCATTCCCAAGAAAAGTGGGAAATGGAGAATGCTGCAGGACTTAAGGGCAGTAAATGCAGTTACAGAGCCCATGGGAGCATTGCAACCAGGACTGCCTTCACCCGCTATGCTCCCAGCGAACTGGCCGCTAATGGTAATTGATTTAAAGGACTGCTTTTTTACCATCTTTCTACACCCCGAGGACGCGCCAAGGTTTGCCTTTTCCATCCCGGCCTTGAACAATGCACAACCCATGCAAAGGTATCACTGGGTTGTTCTTCCTCAGGGGATGAGAAATAGTCCCACAATATGCCAGACTGTAGTGGCAAACGCTATTCATCCCATCAGAAGGCGTTTTCCCTCTGCTATCATCTATCACTACATAGATGATATCTTAATTACCACGGCCACAGAAAATGAACTAGAAACTGTTGTTACTGCTCTAAAAGATGCTGTCCAAGATGCAGGGTTACAGGTCGCACCAGAAAAGATCCAGTGATCACAGCCCTGGACATACCTTGGATGGAGGATCACGCAGCAGGAAATCTCCCCACAGCCACTGCAGCTTGAGGTAAAAAACACTTTAACTTTACACGAGTTGCAAAAACTCCTGGGGGCTATCAATTGGTTAAGGCCTATTTTAGGCTTAACCACAGAGGAGCTATACCCTTTGTTTGAGCTGCTAAAAGGGGACTCCAATCTGACGTCTAACAGATCTCTGACAGCAGAGGCCAAACAGGCATTAGACATTTGTGCCAGGGCAATAGAGAGCAGGCAAGGCAGACGGAGAAATCCTGAACTGCAAATCTGCCTAGCCCTCGTTCCTAGCAGGTATCAGCCATTTGCAGTTTTGTTCCAGTGGGATCAGACTGAAAAAGACCCACTGCGAATTCTAGAGTGGCTGTTTCTGCCCCATACACCACCTAAAACTGTGTGGACTACTAATGAGATGTTTGCAAAGCTTGCAATCAAAGGCAGAGAACAACTGCAGGAACTGGACAGAAGGGACCCTGCTACCATCTACATTCCAGCTACGAAGGACAATTTGGATTGGATGCTAGCTGAGGACACAGGATTCCAAGCTGCCTTGTCAGGCTTTGACGGTGATATTTCCATTCATCTCCCTAAACACAGATTGTGGGCAGAAATAGGTAATTTACCTTTAAAAGCCACAACCAGATGCAAACATGAACCAGTAGAAGGCCTTACAGTCTTCACAGATGCATCTGGGAGGACACGAAAAGCTGCAGTGGCTTGGGTAAACCCCGATACAGGACAATGGGAACAGGAGGTGCAGACCAGGAACCAAGGTTCTGTACAGGTTCTGGAACTGGCTGCCATCCGTATTGCCCTGGAGAAATTTTCTGAGCAACCTGTTAATGTTGTTACAGATTCTTGTTATGCTGCAGGTTTAGTCTCGCGCCTTGAGAGTTCATTTCTTCGACATGTTTCTAACCCACATTTGTTGTTTGAAATGCGTTCTATTTGGTTTCTTGTCAATCACAGAAGGTTTGATTTCTACATTATGCACATAAGGTCACACACCGACACGCCAGGACCCATAGCTGATGGGAACAGGGAAGCTGACAAAGCAGCAATGTTTAACACCGTACCCAGAGTCTTAGAGCAAGCAAAATTGTCTCACTCATTTTTCCATCAGAATGCTCGCTCTCTAAAGAGACAATTTCAAATAACAATCAACCAAGCTCGAGACATCATCCTGTCATGCCCAGACTGTCAAAAAATTACACCTATGCCATCTCAGGAAGGCGTTAACCCTAGAGGGTTAAAAGCTAATGAGATCTGGCAAACAGACATTACACACATCCCCGAATTTGGCACACTGAAATATGTACATGTAACAGTAGATACACATTCGCAGTATATAACAACCACAGCACACACAGGGGAAAAGGCCAAGGATGTGATGAGACACTGGCTCAGTTGTTTTGCCACCCTTGGCACCCCAAAACAAATAAAGACTGACAACGGACCAGCATACATCTCAGAAAAGGTAAGAGATTTCCTGTCAGACTGGGGAATCTCACATGTCACAGGCATCCCACACTCACCAACCGGTCAGGCAATTGTTGAAAGGGCACACCGCACACTGAAAGAAATGTTATCTAAACAAAAAAAAGGGGGGAACCTGGATAGCCCGCAAGAACGTCTGTGGAAAGCAATGTATGTTATCAATTTTTTAAATTGTGACAGCACCGAAAAGAGTAAGTATGAAAAGCAACACAGGCCTCAGGAGCCTGCCTCTCCCAAACCACCAGTCATGGTAAGGGATCTGATTTCTGGACAGTGGACGGGACCACTAGATCTTGTGACCTGGGGGAGGGGCTATGCCTGTGTGGGTGCAGGAAAAGAGCTAAAATGGATTCCTTCCAGGTGTGTCAGGCCCTACCTAGGTACACATTCACATCAGCAAGAACCAGAGTAACGCAGAAGTTATAAAGGAGTTATGTTTACATTTCAGGTTTACCCTTAGGAACGACCAATGTGGTAAAAAGCAGTCAATAAAAAATACATGAATGTGTGTATGATGAATGAAAGACGGATGTCGAGCGAATGATGTGTGAATGAATATGTGTTGTATGACTGGACAAATATTAAAACACAAAACACCTCACAAATAACACTACCTCAGCCACAGGGTCACTTTAAGATAATTTAGTTTTGCTAAGCTTAGCCTGTTCCTTAATAAAGTTGAACTCCCCAGTTATTTAAAACCCTCAAGTTAATAAAGGTTATAAGTTTGCGCAGTCAGGCCAAGGCCTTTAAGTTAATAAAGTTATTTCTCCAAGTTGCACTACCCCTTAGGAATATAAGAAGGTTTTAAAAAGGTTTACATTAGTAGCATAAGAGACCGAAGCAAGCAGTGTGCTGGGTCATTGCAAGCTTTGGTAGTTTACAAATACTGTTATGTTTGTTTGCACTGTTGTTTTGCACTGTTTTTGTGATCCTCTTAGACAATAAAAAAGGGGGTGATGTAGGGGCATGTCTGGGGTACAGAGGGAATGTACCAGGGCAGAGAGGCCCAGAGAGCATGCGCTGAGGTTCACAACCCCCATTGGGTAAAGGGATCACATGGTTATGGGATATAAAAGGGAGCAGGGAATTCGAATAAAGGCTCTCTGATTCCACCAGCTCCGGAGAGTGGCATATAAAGGCAGCGTGCCACCTGACGCTACAGTGCACCATCACCCAGACAGTGTTATGTTCCAGGAATGCTCAGCTCTTTCTTTAATCTGTCCTTTGTGTATGTCTGATGCACTTATAAGACTTTTTTCAACATCATAACTTCCCATAGATTTTTATCTCCTTTTCCTTCTTCTCCCATCTTTCTCTCATTTTACTCGTGGTGCACTTCAGGGTTAGTTTCATGTCTTAAGCATTTCCAGCAGCTCACCACCTTCTTGTTGAGATGCTCCTGGGTTAAAATTTAAGAACCACTGGGATGTGATGCCTGCTGACATAACTGGGGACTGAAATCCCACAGAGGAGAGGCCAAATTTTATAGATATTTTCAAACGTTTTACTTCTAAAAGTATAGAGGAATAAGAAATAAGGCCTAAAGGAAATTCAGAGAATGAAGGATGACAATAAGGTACTCCTTTATAATTGAAGAGGCCCAGAGAGAATTCAGATTTGGTTGGTCATGACAGTCCCCATTAGGAAATGCATATTGAATTAAAGCCACATGTGTTTTGATTCCCCCCATAGGATGAATACTTCTGAGGACGGTGTCATTTATGGGAAGGTAATATGTGGAAAAATGAAGATTAACCTAAGTAAAATGCATTTTTGAAATATACCTCCTGTGAATAAAACCCTCTACATTCAAAAGTATTCAGAAATCTTGAGAGAGTCTACCATAGCATGGTTCAAAAAATATGTGTTCACAAAACAACTGCAATGGTCCAGGCTTTGACAGTGAAAACTTTAAGTCATTTCACATATCTGTAGCTGCAGGTGAAATGAGATTGGCTCTAGGTATTCATATATTCAGAGACAACACTGAAGAGTTTTCAATCTAAGTACCAAAAAGTATATAATCACATCTTGAACAAAAGTTCATATGAGTAGTACTTTGCAAATTCAAGTGAACAGCTAAGATTGTTAGAGAGAGAAAATGTCGTTTTACCTTCTTTGCAAATTGGTTAATGAGGTGCCATTGGATTAAGTAACTTCCCAAAGGTCACATAAGTCTGTGACAAAACAATGAACTGAAATGGGCTCTCCAAGGTGCACAGTATGACAGTGTAACACTGTCTTTATTTCTTTTCCACAATATTTCCTTTATTTAATCTCTGCTGGCATTTTTTTAAAATTTCCTTTTAAACTTAGAAAATATAAAAAAATCTCTTTAAAAAGCCAAAACCCTTAAATAGCCCTCCCAACTTGTTTTCCTGAATGCTTTCCTGTCCCTTGGGTTACCCTTGGGAAATCATTTTATAATCATGCTTAATTGTGTAGGCTCTATTCTCAGCAAAGAGAGTAGACCTTGACATTAGGAAACCTGAGGGGAAAATGTTTAAAAGGAGAGAAGATATTTCATATCAGAAAGATATGTATGTGTTCAGCATTAGATAGAGAGCTTTAGAGAAAAAACATAAGAGTCTGAGTACTCAGGCTTTTCTGGATTCCCCACTGGGGAGGTCATACTGCACTTGGTTAATATGTTATAAACGCAAACTGGCTTTCAGCACTTGCTGAATTTACATTGCGCATTAGAAGTTTGAGTTCCAGAGGGAATTCAGAATTCCTCCTCTTATGGAGCTGCTTCTCTCTGGGGAGATATAACAAGCTACCACTGTGATCAGCAACAGCATGGAAACAAGCAGTTTCTGCAGCAGTAGAAAGACATTTGGCTCCACTTCTTTAACCCACGAGCTCCGACTCTACTCTCCGATGCTCTGTGTACAGGATTGTTGACAGTAGATTGCAAGTGTTTTCATACAAGATCTGTAAGAAAGATCTTGTGATAAAAATCAAGATCTGCTCTCCACTATGCAGGATATACTTTTTAAATGAAAACACAAAATGCTATTAATTTGTCTTATTTCTTCAATGTGACATTCTAATGACAAAATTCTTTGGTGTTTCTCTTTCTTACTGGTATCTTTACTGATAGACTGAAGCTTCTGACATCTTTTTTTAGAAAGGAGAGCATAATCCTGTTGTCCTACACCACATTCTACAGCTAAGGAGAAAATATTTTTTTTGTACATGAAGCTGTGAAAACCAGATTTAAAAAGAGGATATTGGAGTGGGAGTGTGAAAATTTACATCCTTAAATCCTATCCTGACAACTGCTGCTTGGCTGTTGGCTAACCCTCCTGATACTCCCTTTTCAGATGGTCCCTCTCAGCTTCTATCAGCTGTTCAGCATCCCATTTGCTGTGCCCATTGGGATTTTGCTGTTCCCAGACACTCTACAGGGTGTCTCAGTGCTTACTGGTGAGCTCTGTGTTGGACAGAGTCAAAACAGCAGAAGTTACATGATGTGGCATCTAAAACCCAAGCCAAGGTTTTCTGGTAAATCTTCCCTCATGGCTACAAGAGGGTCAGAAGCACACAGCCTTCACCATGCCTCACGGCAAAAATCTTACCCAACTCTAGCAAAGCCAGAAAACTTGGAGGTTTTTTGTGTGTAAGATGAGTTTCACCCCTCATCTCTAATCTGATTTGTAAGCTCCTTAAAATAGCTCAGCTGTCAAAGCCAATGTATAAACCCCTCGTCACTATACTAATTTAAATTATTACTTTTATCTAAAATTTTTAAAGGTTAAAATATATGACATTCCAAAATGGCATTTGACAGCAAACTGTGACTGCACTGAATCATGTAAGCTTTCAGTCTGCTGTGCTTCTAGAAACAAATGGACTGCTTTCACACATTGTCAGTCTCCAGGTCTGTTTGTGGTTACTACAGTGACTTCTCTTTGTTCTGTACTCCAGTACTGTAAGAGAAAAGGGCTCATGTGTCATGTGCCATAAATAATCGCAAAAACACCTTAACAGACAAGTTAGAAACCCCAGGGCTGTTTATATTCGTGAAAACTTTTCCCCCCACAAAGGTCACATTGAATAAGATAAACGGTATCATCAAATATGCAGCATACAGTGCAACAGCGGTCTGGCATTGCAGGCTTAAGACTTTTTGTGAGTTGTATCAAGGAGGACTGGTTTTGTCCTTAGCTTGGTCATCAGTTTCAAATGGTCAAAGCTCTTGCAGTTCAAATGTAGAAGAGAACACAGGTTACAACTATCCTCATTTCTCATTACTGAAATGACAAAATGCATTTTCTCTTACCTGACTGCTTAATACCCAGTGAGCAGCTGATATACAGATGTCATGGATATAATATATACATAATAAAATAAAAGACCTGCTTGACAGCAGCACTGCAGAGGACTGTCTTTCTGTGTTGCAGGCTGGAATACGAGCCTGACACAGAATCGGGTCACAGGTTGTATTTGTACCTGTGCGAATAAGGATAATATTTAAAGCCCATACAGTAGCTATTTTTTCTCCAAATATTTTATGACTTCATCAGGGGAATGCCACTAGAAACTATTGTATGTTTACCACACAGCACTTTTCAAAATCTATCAGTTTCACCTGAAAATAAGAATCAGGGATGTCTAGATATTTCCAATACTCTCCTCTACATCCCATGACCAGTTTTCCCTTAACCTTAGTGAGTTTTGGATTTGTTCTTTTGTTATTTAAAACTAGTTTTTAAGGATGCCTTCGTATAGGTTCTTGCACGTACACATATTGATATTTGTTTAGTCTTATCACTGTAAACAACTTCACAGCTATCACAGAGGTCCTCTATTTCATTTTTACAGAGCTGAAATCCAAAATGCAAGTATACATCAATATTCTAACAAATGCTAAAAGCTAAAATTCGTTACAAGGAGTTTAGTATGCATGTTTTGCCTCCACACTTCTTTTATTTTACTAAATAGCCTATGTGGAAAACAATTTTCTTATTCATTAAAAGAGAGAAGAAAACAATAACAAGAAGCCAAACCAAACAAACAAGAAAAAAACCCAAAGCAAACCAAAACAAAAACCCCACAACAAAAAACCCCCAACCCTGTTCCATTCTGTTTTGGTTTCTGGGGTTCTGTTGTCATTCTATCCTAAAGTGCTGTTTCCTCACATTTGCATCTACCAGCCTTTTTAATGTGATATTCCATTTAAACTGCCTTTTAATTGTATGTGCTGCCTTGGCAGAACATGACTGATGTACTAGCGTTAATTAGGGCTCCAGTCAGAAGCCTATGCCAGCTGGAAACTGAGAAACAAGCGTAAATTATTCTGTCATCAATCAGCTCAAAAATGTTTGAATCACTAATTAGTTTGCAATTTGGGTGACAGTTTATCTGACGCAGGCGATGTCAGAAACTTCAGATCTTACATGAATAATTTGCCAGCAAAAAGCACACATTCCCTGCTTTTAAATACATGAAGGTTTATCTGCATGTTGAAAGGTGGCTCAGCAGTCTTCATTAACTTCCAACTGGGACTATGTAAATCAGGAATCAGTGTGAGGCACTTCAGTCTGTGGTGGCTTAGCAGATGATATTTAGAAAAAGAAAGCCTCTTTTCTCTCTTTTTTTATTAATAATTCATAAACTGATAGATGAGAATGTTTGGGCTTTAACAGCTTAAAAAAAATCACAATTGTTAAAAAAAAAGAAGGCAATCACCCCCTTTTACATGAAAATTAGTTGTGCTGCATCTTGTTGTTTAACTGATTTAGTTTCCTCCATTGTCATGTGTCTGGAATGTTAAGCAGCAAGTGATTAGCCCTAGTCCTTTAAAGCAGGATCATTATCGGGGTTTCCATTTAAAGGATAAGGGAGGTCGGGGGCAGGGGAAACAAGAAATTGCTAACCGGAAGCAGAAAAGGTCAACAAAGTTTCATAAGGAGAAACTATTCAACATTTTAAATGCAGCTGAGAGGGTCTTAACATCTATGTTATTCTTATCTATAAGAGAGATAAGTTGGATACATTGCAACCCATACAACTATCGTGTGGCCTACAGATAAAACAAACCTGTAGAAACAATTGAGGGAGATAGTATTACCGGGCAGAGAGACACCAACGTGTCTTCTACCTGTGCATCCATCCTTCTGGAGCTGAAAGATGTGTGGTTGATATGGGAAGGTGCAACTACAGGAACGGGGGGGGGGAGAGCCATTAGCTGACCTTGGTGCAAAATACAAAAGGCAGGTGAGGATAAGATTTTCAGGTTTTCTTTGAATGGCAGAGGGCATCGTTTCTGCATTCAGAGCCTTGACAAGGTGAGAGAAGTGGGGAAAATGACTGTGTAATTATGATTACCTGGAGCCACTCTGCAAGCACATCACAACAGCAGCATGGGAGTGCTGCTGCTTAATAAGTGTTAACAAAAGGATTTGAAGTAACAAATCAATGACAGTTTGGTGACAGTCCTTTTCCCTTCTGTCCCAAGTCCCTCTGCTCTCAAATTCTACCTGTTATAGTCAGGAAAAATAATTCCTTGATACATTATATTTTAACACCTTACCTACATTGGTTTAAAACTTAACTGAACTTTGACTATTTTGGTACATTTTTTCCAATATATTAAATAGACTCAAATAAAATAATTTTGTTCTCAGAAATTTCTAGAAAAAATTAGTTTGCTACTCTAGAGGAGGATAAAAACCAAGTAACAGAGTACATTTTTTGTGTATGGCAAAAATTGTGATTTTTGTGGGTGCTTTAATGAGCATTTTTAGAGCTTACAGGCAAATTTTTTTTATATTTAGCACAATATACAGTCTACATGACACAGCAATGTTTTTCACCTTTTCAATGAAAAGAAAAAGGTTGATCGAATTGCAATGTCCATAAACAATTTCACATCACCAAAGAACAAGAGAGATAAGATAGAAATATAGTAGATGTGGTCTTTAAAAGTCCCCTGGCAGGGGAATCACACAAGGTTTCACACACTGCTGCATGTGGGCTGTACCTTGTGAAATAATCAGCACAGTACTGGGAAGGAGGCTACAGGACCCTCAGGCCATTCAAAATAACCAGTCCTCTCTCCTGTTGAGGCCACCTCATCTCTTGTCCAGGCTAAGTACCTTCCAAGGATGGTCCTTAAACGTGCTTCTTATTATCTGGGTGCCTAAAGGGAAGTCTGAACTGGGTAGTCCTGACTGCTGACTGCTCTACCTGCAATCACAACCAAGGGAGCTGCAAATACAAAAAGTCGTATGTAGCAATACACAGCCTAGGAGATCTGGTTTTTGAGATATCAAATCAAGCATTCAACACGAATGGCACTTTTGACTTTAATCTCTCTGTCTCAACTCTCTGTCAGCACAATGCTGGAAAAATAGATTCCTGTTTGTCAAGCACTTTCATGAACTGTATAAAAAGCACATGCAGAAATTAATGAGTCTGGATTTAGAGGAAAGTTTGAATAGTGGAAAATAAACAAAGCCTCGGACTGCACACTGCAGAATGAAGATAAAGCAAAATAGTGAATAGCTGCTTACTCTACAGGCCCTCTTCTCTCTATACATTGAGTAAGGCAGTGGTTTGTGTAGGAAAAAAAAGAGCTACATGGGAATTTCTTTGTTTTATCAGAAAATATCAGTTTCTCAAAACTGTAACTTTTTATGAAAACATGTTCATCTGAATGATGTTTTTGTCAAAAGGACTTTCATGGCCCAGAGCAGAATTTCTTGTCAAAAACTAAGCTGGAGAGCAATAAACCCACTGAGGCAGACCCACTCCAGAGTGGCCACTGGCTTGACTGTTAGACAACACTAAATGCAGCACCACCACAGGAAAACTCAGCTGCCTTGTAAGAGTAGACGATGGCTGGAGGTCATGCATCTGGCAACAGACCTCCTTCTTCTGCTTCACATACCTTTCTTGTTATGCCCTACTTATTACAGGCAGAACTGATGTTACCTGTGCGCTTTCTTGGCACTTCCCATCTTGCTTTTCATATCCCAGAGGAGACCTGAGATGATTCAAGCACTGGAATTCTATTTCTTCTCTTACTCTTTCTCCCCCTGCTTTAATTTCAAAAGGTCTATTCTTTGTTTCTAAATGGAATTTAAACCGAGCGGAGTGTTATTAATAAATAACACTGCTGGACCCTAGAAATCTTTTTGACACTGTAATGCAAATGCACACAAGGTCAACAGTTGTGTTCACCTTAATTCTGTCATTTCTTCTCTTCAATAGGGAAAGTACACATGCATATGCACATGCCTAATCTGTAAACACTGTCTGAGTGCAAAACTGCAAACTCCATAAGATGTCTAAGAAAAAAGAAATCACCAAATCAGTTTTAGCTAGTGCATATGGACTAAATATTTATATAGCACGGTATTGACAAAAGACTCCAAAAAATCACTGTCCTATTCTATCTACAGAATCCCCATTCTCAGCCCCCTATAAACTAAATAGATGTGACAGATGAATGATGAGAAGAAAAACTGCTTCTTCTTCATATAGGAAAATGGCAGCTAACACTTATAGAAAGTGACTTGTGTAAAGTTTCACTGGAAGCTTTTGGCAGCATTTGCGGCTGAGCAGCTATACAGGGAATGTTAGTTTAAGGCTTTGAACTCTGATAGTTCTTTTTATTAGCATGAGATGTAGATAACTTCTACATGATCGCATTGTATTTTTTTCTAGAAAGTAAAAGACCTTTTATATGTCAGAGTTCAGCTTCTCTGAGTTTAACTTATTCTAAAGAGGAATTATATTTGTCTATATTAAAGAACATCTTCAGACGAAGGACAAGTGTTTTGTCTTTAAATGCTCACTTAGCTCTAGAAAAATAGGAACCATGAGAGAGGTATTTTAATTAAAACATTTTTTTTTTTTAATCTGTAAGTCAAAGTCAGAAAATCACGAATTCTGCTGTTGTCAGAAGCTGGTCTCAGAGAAGGCATCCTACAATTAGAGGGAGGGTCTGAACACTAGCTCCATGTGGCTCAGCTGCAACAAATCAATTCCCAGAGACTACTCTGTTACCTCAGGACTTGTTACTGAACAAAACTATCATGACTATCAAGGAACAGGAATTAGTTAAAATAATGAAAACATATTGTTTAGTATCACAGAGCTCAAATTCCTCTAATGTCTTTTCTCGATGCCCCCTCAGTAATTCCTTCAAATACTATGAAGTGTTTTAGAACTTCTTTGATTTTGTTTTTGGGCTTGGGTTTGTTTGATTTTTTTTCTATTCAATGCAGTTATACTTATCATATATTGACATTGTGAAGGAATGGAACCTTTACTGTTATATATCAGCTGGCACGCTTTGTCACTGTTGAGGGAGAGGTGTGCCAGGAAAAGGGTTAGAATTTGTTATTGCATTACTGACACCAATGTGACTTGTGAAGAGAACACCTCAAATACCTTTTGAAACTATTGTTTCAGAATAAGGTAAGGTCTATTTAACCTGACCACGTTCCAAATTAAATACAATACATGAACTTCTCTCTTCTAGTTTATTATCTTGATTCCTGACATTTCATACATTTTAATAGACACAATCAATGAGGAAGAAAGACGAGTCAGGAAGTCCTTAATCTCGAGTGAACATCCTTAAGGAAGTCTGTTCAGAGAGTATAATGTAAACCCCATCACAGAGAATGAGCCAAGATGGAAAATAATTTATGGTGAAAGACATGCTAATACTCAGCACATTGTTACCAGTGAAAGACTGGTGAAGCCTGAAAAGAGGACATGGGTATGGAAGAGCTCTTGTCTAATTTTAGACATTCACAAAATCAGAGAATCAATCAGGTTTGAGAAGACCTCTGAGATGACAAAATCTAACATTTGAACAAGCATCACCATGTGAATTAGATTATGACACTAGGTGCCACCTCCAATCTTTCCTTAAACACCTTTAGGGATGATGACTCCACCACTTCCCTGATCAACCTTTTCCAATGTTTAATCACCCTTTCTGTGAAGAAATTCCTCCTAATGTCCAACCTGAACATCATCAGGTGCGGCTTGAGACTGTCCTCTTGTCCTGTCACTAGTTGCCTGGGAGAGGAGGCCGATCCCTGTCCTGTCCTGTCAGACAGTTATAGGGAATGATAAGGTCACCCCTGAACCTCCTCCTCTCCAGGCTAAACAACCTCAGCTCTCTCAGCCTCTCCTCATCGGACTTGTGCTCCAGACCCTTCACCAGTTTCATTGCCTTTCTCTGAACATACTCTAGCACCTCAATGTCTTTCCTGAATTGAGGGGCCCAGAACCAAACACAACACTTGACATGCAGCTTCACATCTGCTGAGTACAGGGAGACAATCACTTCCCTGGTCCTGCTGGCCACACTAGGTCTGATACAAGCCAGGATACCACTGGTCTTCAAGGCCACCTGGACACACTGCTGGCTCATGTTCAGTTGGGTGTAACTAGCACAGCCAGGTCCTTTTCCCCTGTGCCACTTTCCAACCACTCTTCCCCCAGCCTATAGTGCTGCATGGGATTGTTGTGGCCAAAGTGTGGGACCCAGGACTTGACCTTGATGAACTTCGTGATCTTAGTTTCGGCCCACTGATCCAACCTGTCCAGATCCCTCTGCGGAGCTTTCCAACCCTCAACACTCCTGCCCAACTTATTGTCCGCAAATTTACCAAGAGTATACTCAATCTTCTCATCCAGATCATCGATAAAGATATTGAACAGAACTGGGCCCAACACTGATCCCTGGGAGACCCCACTAGTGACTGGCCGCCAACTGGATGCAGCACGGTTCACCACCACTCTCTGGGCCCGGCCCTCCAGCCAGTTCCCAACCCAGAGTGCCCCTGTCCAAGCCGTGGACTGCAGCTTTTCCAGGACTATGCTGGGGGAGATGGTGTCAAAGGCTTTGCTGAAGTCCAGGTAGACCACATCCTGGAATTCTTCTTATCCACTTGGGGGGTAACCTCTTCATAAGAGGAGATCAGATTGGTCATGCAGGACAAGCCTTTCCAAAACCAGTGCTGGCTGGGTCTGATGCCTTGGTTGTCCTGTATGTGCCATGTGATGGCACTCAAGATGATCTGCTCCATAAATAACCTTGCTAAACACCGAGGTCAGGCTGACAGGCCTGTAGCTACCTGGACTCTTCTTCTGGCCCTTCTTGTAGATGGGTGTCCAACTGGCCAACATCCAGTAATCTGGGACCTCCCTGGTTAGCCAGAACTGATGACAAATGATGGAGAATGGCTTAGTGATCTCTTCCACTAGCTCCATCAGTACCGTTGGATCCCATCCAGTCCCATAGAATTGTAGCTTACTTCCTCATGGATTGCAGGGGGTCTGTTCTGCTCCCTGTCACTGTCTATAAGCTCAGGCGGCTGAGGATACTGGGTCTGTCTGTTGAAGACTGAGGCGAGGAAGGCATTAAGTACCTCAGCCTTTTCCTCATCTTTTGTGACTATATTCCTCTCCTTGTCCAATAAAGAATGGAGGTTTTCCTTACATATCCATGTATTTGTAAAAACACTTTTTATTGTCTTTTGCAGTAGTGACCAGATTAAGTTTTTTTCTACATTACCTAATGACACCCTAATACAATTCCTGAGTTGCCTGCCCCTTTTTCCAAAGATCATACACCCTCTTTTGAGTTCTTGTGGAAACTTCCTGCTCAGCCAGGCCAGTCTTCTTCTCTGCCAGCTAGTCTTTCAGCACATAGGGACGACCTGCTCCTGCACCTTCAAGATTTCTCTCTTAAAGTGTGTCAAGCCTTTCTGTCCCCCTTACTTCCTAAGGGTTGCTTCCCAAGGGGCTTTCCAAACCATCATCCTGAAAAGGCCAAAGTCTGCCCTCTGGAAGCCCAAGGTTAAGGTTTTATTGACCTCGTTCTTTACTTTACCAAGTATTGAAAACTCTGTTGTTTCACAGTCGCTCTGCCCAAGATGGCTCTAACCACCACATCTCCCATCAGCCCTTCTCTGTTTGTAAACAGAAGGTCTAGTGGGGCACCACCCCTGGCAGGCTCGCTCACCAGCTGTGTTATCTTCCACACACTCCAGGAACCTCCTAGACAGCCTCTGCTGTATTGAGTTGCCAGCAGACATGCAGCAGGTTAAAGTCTCCCACAAGAACAAGAGCTGATGATCATGAAACATCAGCCGGTCACTTATATAATTCATCCACCTCTTCATCCTGGTTGGGTGGTCTATAATGGACTCCCACCAGGATGTCTGCCTTGTTAGCCTTCCCCCTGATTCTTACCCATAGGCATTCAACCTTATCGTCGCTATCCTTGAGCTCTCTACAGTCAAAACATTCCCTAATGTACAGAGCCATCCCACTCCCTCTCCTTCCTCACCTGTCCCTTCTGAAGAGCTTGAAGTCATCCATTGCAGCACTCTAGTCATGTGAGTCATCCCACCACATTTCCATGACGACAACTACATCATAGCTTTCCTGCTGCACAGAGGCCCCCAGCTCCTCCTGTTTGTTACACATCCTGTGCACATTGGTGTGCGTGCACTTCAGCTGGGCAACCAATTTCACCGTTAAGTCTGGCACGCTGCTCCTAGGCTCATCTCTAGTGAGTCTGGTCTTATACCCTTCCCACTTCAAGATGAATGCTTCAGGTAGAAGCCTGCATGCTATGGGGGTCCTTGTTAGTCAGTGGGAAAGGATAAGCATCTACAGAGTTGGTAAGTGGTTGGGTTGTCCATAGCATCCTACTGATTACAGAGGGACTGGGATCAACATGCTCCTCTAGGGATTGGTACAATTTCAGAAGAATTTGTAACGGAAAGCTAGAACTGGTTTCACTTAGGAGGGCTGCAAAATGCCTTCTCAAACAGATTAGATTTTTTTTCTTCCTCCTGCATTTCAGAGAAAGTCACAGGGAGAAGCTGCGAGCAAGCTGTCTCTCTCTCAGGTATGCACAGGGATAACATTTTACAGACATGTACAAGATCTCCTTGGGCCAGAGAGGGTGGGGTAGGAGAGAAAGAAGATATTAAAAGTCTTGGACAAGGCAAGACAGGAGGCCTTTTTTCCCAGGAGGCCCGGTGCACAGCATCGTTAAGAAGTGGTCCTTGCATCCGAAATGAACCTTTTTTTCAATCATTCCACTCCCTTGGCATTCTTGAGAAGAATACCTGCCTATGTTTTACCTTACACTCCTAACATGAAAGGAAAACCTCCTTGGAAATCTGGGCTCCTCTGCTTCCTAATCAGTTGCTGTTTATGGGGACAAAGTATATTTAAGGCTATTTCTCTCTCCGCCCCAAAGACTTCTCGTCCTAGAGGGTAGGTTGGATGACATGTTAACCACGGAACTATTCTGCAAGAGTTTATAAGTGCACTTCTTCTTCAGGCAATCTTGTACCACTGCTATGAAGTTCCTACAGCTTTCTGGCAGTAGTGGAGTGATGACTTCCTTTTAATTTTTCTTCACCTTTTTAGGATAGAAGGAACTTTCGCCTGGTGATGGCTTCTTCCATGTGAACAGAGTTGCATGGCTTATAACTGGTCTGTGCCTAGCTCCTTCAAGTTAGTGTGGAGCATTTTCATTTCAAAGAAATCTTGAGATATCCTAAAGCACATATAAGCTAAATATCACAGTGATGAAGGTATAATTGGTTTTCTTTCAGGGATACAATGTGGTTTAGAAAATATTTTCCATCTCTCACACATTCTGGTTTTCTTAAGTTTCTTAAATTCTCACTAATACTTAAAAAATATACTCCTGGAAAACCTTTTAATCAGCTCCCAACACTTTGGGCATGGAAGCAATCAGGAGCGAGTGTATTCAGAGGCTGGAATTTTCAAGCAGCAGCGAGGGAGCCAGTCACCTAATTAAATTGAATGGGAATAAGGCATTTGTATCTTTCAGAGCAGCTCTAAAAATCTCAGCCTGATTTTCTTATGAGTTCAGACATAGATGTTCTTATCTAATTCTGGATTATTTTCATTATCTCATTTGGGTGCCCATGGAGGGTCAATCTTTATGCCTGATGTTCTTCAAGTCTTTATCACCTCTCTATCATCACTCACTTAGAATACTCTAATGGATTTTTCTCACTTACCCTTTTGCTCTTTTGTCAGAGTGTTTAAGGCCATGGGGGTGACTTGATTTTTCTGAGTGTGCTCCTTCACTACCCTCTTTAAATTCGAATGCACATTCACTGGATCCTGCTCAGGTCGCTGAACATATTGATTGTATGGTCTTATAAGTTACTTTGTGTAAAAAAGAAGAGAAATCTCTGTCTTCAGTTCTCCCTCTACCCTTACCTGTTTGAAATAATTGTAAGCTTTTAAATGAGAAATGGAGCTTCTCTGAACTACAGATATATTTCCAGTACTTCAGTGTTAATCTAACTTACTAATATGGGTTCTTTATGACCAGTTCTTGTTTTACCAGCATAGTTGTCAAAACCAGCTTCTCACAGTATTTCTGATGCATTAGAAATTGGGGTGAGATTTGGGCATTTATTTATTGGGGATGGTGGGAGGAGCTTATTCCTTTTCAACACAACAAGATTAAACCTATGAAACTTAACATTGAGAAATTATGTTCAATGTGGGATTTATATGTTGCTTTTGTCAGGAAAATATATATATTATTTCAACTCCTGTCATCTGTACTTCCCTTACAAAGAGACAAAGCTGAAAAATGTAGATAGTTTTTTTACAGCCACAACTAAAAGAAGGTTCTTTTAGTACTTCTCAGAGTCCTTGATGTCTTTCAGTACTGAGTCTTTCCTTGAGCTAGCATGACAATTACAAATGTTCCTCCTTTTAAATAATTCTCAGATGTGTCAGTGCTGATGACACTCTCCTTTTGCTGCCTACTGTGGCTGGGGAAGAAGTGACTCAGCTTTGTAAAAACTTGGCTGGTTCTCCATCCTCTGGAGTTGTATCTCATCGGAGGGTAATGAAACACAGGCTCTTTCTCCTACCTACTTTTACCTTTTGCAGTTATTAAAAATTCAGCTGGACTATTTTGGAAACTGTTAGGACAGTGTTCCATTCCTATCAGCCCCACTCATGATGTCTTGTACATGGTATAAAAACAACTAGAAACTATTTTTTCACTAGTTTTTAAAAGTTTTCTGCATCATGATATATATTATTTCTGATTACATTCTGCTGTGCTAGAACTTCTTGAAAATTCCTGGTGTTAGATGTAAATTCCAGGGACATAGTATTTTTTCTTTAAATACTGCTTATATCCTTCTACTTTCAAGTGTAAAGCACCATTATGGAACAGAACGTTTTTAAAACTGCATAGTTTATACATTTATATCATTCTGGATGTTGTATGGTAGTCTTTTAACAGGCTTTTCACAAGGCTCCACTAAGCAACTGACGGCACAGTATTTTTAATCAGGAAGTCAAGAATGTAGTCTAATATGCTTTTACCCTGTGATTTTGTTATGTGTGTTTTTAATCTGTAAATTGATGATTGATTGCTTCAGAAAAATGTATGCATTTTACACTAATATGTACAATTCGGGCATCACTTTTGTTCTTGTATTGTATTTAAAAGATAATAAAAACAAATGTGAAGATGAAAGATTCATCTTCTCTTTCTAGCATCAGTTTGTCATAACGCGCAACTTAGCCCACCTCAGCACTAACTTAGACACCACGTGAAGATCTGGTTCCCATTTTAATCAGGCTTGAAGACCATCATGGGGGAAGGAGATAGTTATAAATAGGTTGACTTGATCAGTCAGATGAACCATTCAGCAGCCATCTTCATGTTAATGAAAATGAAACGTAAGGTGTCATGAAGCTCGGAGTGAGGAAGTAGATGGAAATTCTGTAAATAGAACTGAAAAGTCTTGTATGAACATTGTATGTATTGGGACATTATAAAGAACACAGAAAAGTGTAGGAAAACTCATCAGGCCACAAAAACCAAGACTAAAATTCTCAAAGCAATACAGTGGATTTAAAATAACATTTTGAGAAGGGTTTTAAGGGCACTTCTGTGGATAAACTCCCTACAGTATTTGAAAGTCCTAATCTAATTTTCTGAAGTTGGAAAACTATGACCAGAATAAGATATAAGAATAGCCTATGATGATAAACACTAGATGAAAACACCAAGATGGACTAAATCTGTAGTAAGGAATAAAATGATGACATCCCAAACAGAGAAAAAGGATTTTTTAATTATTTTTTATTCAGACAGTGAAATACACTTCAGCCATAAAACATTATAACTCCCTCCATTGGAGCTTCAGCCATTTATAACAAGATTTTGAAAACTAGTTAGGATAAAATACTGGAAAATATACTACTGGGATCCTTCCTGCAATAAGGACAGAGTAAATAGTGACTTACATACTCTTTGTAGTAGCCAAAACTTCATTCACCTGTCTAAGTGTTCTTTCGAATACTGTAATTAATTTCTTTTTTAATAATAAAAAAATAAAAGACTACTGCATTAATTTTTTTTATACTATCTTATTTACAGTAATAGTAAGCTCATACTAAACTTTCTTTCAGTTTTGGCTTAGATAGTCAACACCTTTGTGCCTGTTCCCTCTACAGTAGGCTGTTAAAATGCATTAAAATGGATCCAACTGAAATGGAAGAACTTAAAATGTATCTTGGAAGGTTCATGTATTTGGAGTCAGAGGCACCAACAGAAGAAACTGGATCTTGGTTCAAAATATGTATCTAAGCAAAGCCTTAGCAATGTATTCTGGTTCCTGGGGAATAATTTCCTCTCCTCTTATATTTGGGGTTGTAAATACATCGGAGCAGAACCCTACTTTCTTCTGTACTGGGTTTATGTTTCCATCCTCTCTGAAAGTAACTGTGTTAAGGCTTCACATATTTTTTTTTTTCTCCATTGTGGAAGACTTTCTTAACTTTTTTTCCTGCAGCTCTGCCTGGATATTTAACTACAGGTAATAGTATAATGAGTCCAAGAGAATGATTCTTGAATTTCAGAAACACACTTAAGTGCTTTGCAGAGAAAATGTCTCTGCTGGGCTATGGTCTTCTATTTCTAAAGTTCAAGGGGAAGAAAAATAACAAAGAATTGTACCTTTGATTATCGAAGAGCTGCAGCAAGTTTTATCCTTGATATGGTTTGGAGCTGGCTCCCTGCCAAGTCTCCAAACCTTACCACAAGAAGTCCCCCCACACCCCAAACCAAGGGAGAAGAGGGGAAAAAAAAAAACAAAAAACAAAAGAACCGAAAACGAGAGAGAGACAAAGCAATATATATAAATATATTTACACTTATAGTACAGTTATGTACAGTTGAAATACATATACAATTTCACAGGAAAAAGGGAAAGGGGAAGGGAAGAACAAAAACCAAAATAATATATATAAATATATCCCGATCAGTAGCCCAAGGTCTATCAACTAAAAGAATTAGCAAAGAATATCTTACTACTCTCCTTGGGACAACGGAGAGTCACGCTGGAGTGACTGCCGGCAGCCTCCGCCTCCCAAGGTCGACAAGGCCTCTACCAGGCCTCACTCTCCAACCCGGCAGACTCAACAGCAGGGAACCCGCACCTCCAAAGGCGCCGAAAGGAAAGAGGGCGAAGGCCTTTCCTCCCTTCTTATACCCCAGCTTACGTAAAAATCGTAGGGAATACCGGGTAAATCTGGGCACTTCCTTGGTTACAAACTGGTCACCCAGGAAGGCCTAGGTCAAACTACCACAATCCTTAAAGCTAGAAAGAGGTTTCAGTAAATCAACCAATTTGTTAAAAAGTCCTGCCATAAGTATTTATAGACAAATCACTATATGAAAATTACTGTGCCCCATTGAAATACATAATGAAGTTATCGGTGAAAAACCATGGATTTTCAGCCATGTTGAGGATTATTTGTAGAATGATTAGGTATGGCTGGCCTGTGTAGAGTTTCATGCAGGCATTTGATTCAGGTATTGAACATCCAAACTACTGAAACTACTGGAGACAGATGGGTATTATCTTTTTTTTTTTTTTTTGGTTGTGTGTCTTATGAGGGTGATATTGCCACTAAGCCTAGTTAAATTTCTTGCAGCTGTGCTGATGTATTGGTCAAGAAGTTTCAGCACTGCAGATGAGAATGCTTGCTATGTTTTCTCCAATGTTATCATTATTGCAGGTATACAGCTCAGCCTTTAGTCAAAAGTATAAAGGAACTCATTCTGACAGTAATATATCTTGACCTAATGAAACTAAAGTAGTAAAATTCAGATTGATGTATATGATATAAAAACTTTATTTCTTTTTCTCACAGGAAAACTAATCGAGAAAAGGAGACATTTGTAGGTAGCCTACAAATAAATCTCACTTGCAGGTAGAATTAATTGGCAGAATACTTCATGATGTGCCAATATATTTAGATGGAGCAAAGTGCTGCATTCTGGTAGAGCTCTGTCACAGTGCCTTGCCTGTCTGCAAAAAGCTTTTGGTAGTATGGTGGTTTTCATTTGGTCTATATGTTTAAAAAATAAATCATCATGCAATTTCTAGAACTGAAAGAAAATTCAGGGCTTGAATTTCATTTCAAGGACTCAAAGTGAATTGTAGGCTTGAATTACATACTCTTCTACAGCAGAGGCTGTTCAGCACTTCTCAGGCTTCAGTCCAGAAAATCAAAAGTTTTCAAAGCATTTTGTAAAAACAAAAGAAAAAAAGGAACCTTGCTTTACTAGAGTGAAAGGGCTGACACTTCTCTACCTATAGCTGCACACTCACATTCATAGCGGCAAACGCAGGAATTGTTTATGTAAAACACTGGTAACCAGCAAGATAATACTTGTGGTTTTACACATCTTTAGTATAACCTGAGGCCATTGAGAAAGCTACCCTGTATAATTAGAAAAGGTTTTGCTGTAGAGACAAAAACTTCATACTTTAATTTGGGCACCGCTGCCCATGATTCTCATTTTTTATGTTATTGCAAACTTACTTTTGAAATACTAAAAGCAAAAATTTCTACACCGCCAGGTAAACCACTTATATGATGATTGTTTCAAAACAACCTAGAGAGCGTAAGTGTCCAGGCTTCCCTTCTGAGTTTCTCATTCAAAAACTTTGTCAATTCTACCCTAAGAGATTGAACTGATGAATGGAAATTTTATTATCAAAAGTACATTCATTATAGGTATCTAATTTAAAGCCATATGACTAGATTTTTCAGCATAATTAGCATTCTCTATAATTTAATAGATTCAGAGGATTGGATCACTGACCTTGCTTACAGCTGTGAATGCTCAGCACTTTGCAGATGATTCAATATAGTCTTAAAATGCCACCCATAAAATGCACAATTGTGCTGCCTAGGAAAACTTTGGTTTATAACTTTTCTTGAACAGCAAAAATGCTGCAGCAGTGACAGGACATGTGGGAAATATAGATACTGCCACAGCACTACTTTCAGAACTAAGGCTTACTTTAGTCTTCCATTAGCCCTTCCACTGGCCTCATTCAGTGGCACCCTCAAAACTCCTGCAACAGATGATAGAGGTCTAATCAGCATCCTTTCTGTTATTTGACAACTGGAGAAATACACCTAGACCAAGCATTTTCTTTATACTGAGAATGAGTTGAAAATAAATGTATGGTAATTTAATAATTATGCTTGAGTGACCTAAATTGAAAGTACCTGGCAACCTCAATATCGGTATTTCTTTATTTCTGAGTGGTCATAATCCCACCAGTTATTCTTTCAGGGAGTACTTTGTATGCAATTTTCTGAAGTTTCAAGAAGCATTCTAGAGCATTGACTCTCTGGCCTTTCAGTCCTAGAAACCATGTGATATTAAAGAGAGACATGAAGAGCATTGCCTTCCTGAACCTCTATCACTGGAGCCAAGGGGCAGCAATAGACATCACGCCTGCTGTACTTGCTGGCAGAGAGAGTATCTTGGGTCTGTTTTGGGCTTCAGAGAATGTGAGCAGGCACAATTTCTTCTGCAGCAGACTTGGCTTTTTCACAAGCACTCCAGCTTGGTTCTTTTCAGTCCTATCACTTAACTGTCATCATTACATTCTTCTTCATGGTCTAGTTACTGTCAAGTCCTGTGAATTCCTCCTTCTTGCAGGCATCATACTAACTATTTTAATCACAGTTTTTTCTTCAAAACAGTCTTTACTGTTTTGCATTTTTCACCCAAAACCTCTTTTTTTATCTGTATTTTAGATGTCCCTTCTGCTCTGGTCTGGCCAGCTAGCAGAACTGACTTCCCTTCCATAGTTCTCCATAGTTCTCCATAGTTCTCAATAGACTCTATGAAGTCTCCATCTTTATTTTCCTTGGCTCTGTTACTTAGTCCTAGGAGATTGAGCTGTAGGAGCCTTGAGCATCCTGAATAAATGGTAAATGCCTCAAGTATCCATGGGTTTTGGGAATCTTAACTTCTGATATTGAAAAAATATCTCTTCTGTGTACATTTAACATCAATTTTTCAAAGGCTTCTATGTTGACTAGATATATAGAATTTCTCTGCAGATGCTAGAAAGTGTGTTTTCGTTGCAGATTATTCCACCTGCCTTATTTCAAGTGGCTCAATCAAAGCGTTGGTGTTTCAGAGCTCCTTAAAGTAATGTCAGTATATTTAATACAAGCAAAATACTTTTTCAAAAATACTCAAAGCATTTTGTCTAAATTTGACAAGAAATTCATCTATTTAATAGCAAGGTAGAACTTCAGTCCCAAGTTCGACAATATTATCAACATGATTTTATAGTAAGAAGTATTAATCAGCAATAGGAAAACGCAGTAAGAGCCTTCTCGCTCTTTCATCTCATCACTGTGTTGTGATTCTGCCCATAGATTTACAGAAAGAAACAGGAATGGGACCCTATCATTTGCCAGGCTGGGAATGATCTGCATATTGTCTAACATGATTTAAATGGAATAGCCTCCACTGGTTACCAAGCGGATACACAAGCCCATGTGTTAAACAGGATTGCCTGCTGTGGGAGGTAAGGAGAATTCATCCCATACACTCAATAAATTGAGGGCTTTAAAATATTCACCACTTTCACTGGACAATTAATTTATGCTCTGTTTAAGGATGACTGAGTTGAACTCAACCTTAATGGGAAAATTGTCAGGGACATACTGTTTCTCTGAAACAATGCACTTGAACCTGGATTTACAACAAAAGGTCTACTGCATGATAGTGAGAATAGTTTGCTCTTCAGAGAAAACTGAAGTTCCCCACAGCCAATATGGCAGGCTGTATATGCCATGGATCAAACCTTTTTAGCAGACACTTCCTCTGGTTCAGTTAACTTCTCCGCATACAAATTTGCATACAAATTCAACCATGCTGCTTTTCTGCAGCAGAATACATTTTTTTCAGTGAATAAAAACCAGTTCTTCATCATCTTAGACTGTGTTGAATTTCTCAGCAGTCACATGGCAGTGATTTAGCATAATGTTCTGATTTTTATTATCTGATAGTAAATGACGGTGAGGAAACAACAGAAAATGATTAAATAAGAAACTTAAAAACTAAACCAGTGGTGTATTTGAATTGAGTGTCAGCTTATAGTTGTCTAGTACTGAGGGGGTTAATGGTACATTTTGTTTCAAAGCTGAGAAAACTTAAATAATATTTATCTGAATTAGTATAATTTTAAGGCAGATTACCATCCAAGATGCAGTATTTCACTTAAAGGAAGTACCCTCATGGCACAAACAATATCAACAATATCAATTATAGAAATGTTAGTAACAACAAAAACATTCAATTTCTTAACAAAGGTCAACAGTAAATCTATCTAAAATACATAAGGCTCATAAAAGTAATGGCTTTGCAACAGTGACTGAAACAGATGTTCACAAAATCAGCATTTAAACATGAAGGCACCATAAAATAAATGAAGACAGGATTAATTTAACAAGTTATCTCAAAGGAGAATAAGGAAAATGAATTAACAATTACTCATGCAATTCAGAAGGATATTTTTTTTCATAAGGTAACTGAAAACAACTGAAAACATCATGTTGAATTCATTAACTGAATAAGCTTGCTAATAATTGTATAGATCTGTGTGGAAGGAAGGAAGACAGGAAGGAAGAAGGAAAGAAGAAAGGAAGGAATGAGGAGGGAAGGAAGGAAGGAAGGAAGGAAGAAAGGAAGGAAGAAGGAAAAGACCATGAGGAAGGGAGAAAAGGAAGTAATACTTAGCCTTATTTGTTTGAACAAAAGCCTCATGTATTTGGAATACATTCTTCTGTCGGCTGTTTCATCCTTTGTCATTACTCTCTACTATGACTGTTTGAAAGGATAATCCATTATTTAATTCCCAAAGGTTCAGGAACCAAGGACAAAATTTTCACTGAAGGTTTCTCTCTGTTTATATTTCAGTCATGGTTCAAGCTTTTAAATGGGTCCAGGTTGACACCTGAAAGCTGCAATCGGTTAAGGATGTTACAGTGTCCCACAAAACATTAGTTTTAACAAAAACTAGTAGTATGCAATATTTCATAATAAACATTAAACTAATAAATTATGTCTAATATTAATTTAATAAACATTTCACATACACTACTGTCACTTTTTGTTTACTTTCAGCACCGCATTCTAAAGTAAGGTTTGATTTTTTTGCCTAATTGACTCTTTTTCCTCTAGTCTGACAGAATCATATAGGACGTTCTGGTCAAATGGTTCCCTTTTTAGCCTCAAACTCTTTGCTCTTTATTTTTGCTCCATGTGTCATTCTGAACATTAACAAAGAAGTCTTTGTGAATCACAAGCAATGCAAGTCCCACAGTTTGAAAACCACAGCACTCTAAAGTGTATTCAGTAAATTACAATTTTTTGCACAGTGTAAGATCAAGAGCTTTAGCTTTAATGACCTACAAATTCATACATTCTTGACTTCCTTCCATAGGAGAATGGTTTTGTGACCTGAGAAATTAACATCTCTAAGTACAGATTTCCACAAAGTGATTTGCAAATGACACAAAAGAAACATAAAGATTCTTCTTTATAACCTAAAGTCCCCTTTTTACTGAGGCACTAAGTTTTGCTGGAGTGCAGACTAATGACTTGGCATGTGGAGTTCCCTTAGTACTATGTTGGGCTGTTTATAATTTTCTGTCTGGTACCTTGAAAATTGGCAACACTGCGAGCTACTTCTTCATTTGTTGATGTTTCTCCAATTTTGGACAGTGCCTTTAGCACATTTTATCTAAGAGAAGTTTTCCAAAAGTAGTTCCTGGAATATCTACTCAGAAATGTTTAAAGTTATTTCTTCATTAAAAGATTCTATACACAACCCAGGCCTTTTGAGCTTTTTTTAACATACTTTGAAAAAGAGTTTGAGGTAGAAGAATAAACAAAACCAAACAACAATATGCTAATAGAAAGGCCACAGAAATATCTCACCTTAGGAAGCAATTCTTTGTTTCAGTATTCGAAGCATACACCTAGTGCATATTTACTCAGTAATTGAACAGTCAGTGCATAAACCCTGGATTGGATTCCCTTCATAGTTAACTTCTTTTGTGAAGGGGGTAAGCCTTCTCCTGAAGGATGTGCATCCTGTGCTTATTAGTTTGACTGTGATGTTAACTTAGTGTATAGAAAAATAATATTTAAAATGGAACCAACTGGAAAATGCAAGCCTACCTGGAAAATAATTTTTAAAAAGTAGCTATTTTATATGCCACTGACACACAAGTTTCATAGTCTTTCTCTTTATTTTTTAAATACTTTTAATCTAATTAAATAAGACACTAATTTTAGAGAGCAATTTCAACTAAGATATCATTCTAACAATGTTGTAATTTTCCTCAAAGGATGTTTTTGTCTACTATGTTGGGGTTTTTTCAGCACACAAGCATTTAACTTTTAAATAATATAATTATGATGCACTTCATAAAACAAAAGTAACCAGAGACTTCTACTGTAAACATATCATAGCTTTGAGTCTCAAAAATTAAGGGCAGTCTTTGATGTCTTCAGCCAACCTTAACACTTAGTGCAAAGTGTGTTTCAATCTTGTGCCCATGAAAGGTTTTTACACAACTTGGTTTTCTCATTTAGGCCTTGGAAAGCTGAGATTTATGTATTTTTATGATCACCAAAAAGGTGATTGCTGGGACTTCTCAAGCTCCATTGGTGAGCACTAAATGATTTAGATATATAGTTTAATTTTAGGTAATCCTGTGAGGAGTGGGTAATTGGATTTGGTTGTTTTTTGCTACTGTCTCCCATGATATCGTTATAGTTAAGCTCAGGAAGTGTGAGTTGGATAAATGGATGGTGAGGTGGATTAAGAACTGGCTGAATAGCAGATCCCAGAGGGTCATGGTCAGCACAGAATCTAGTTGGAGATCACCACACTAGTGGTGTCCCGCAAGGCTAAATATTGGGTCCAGTGTTCAGTTGTTCATCAATGACTTGAAGTAAGAGGCAGATGCCTCCTCAGTAAGTCCACTGACTACACAAAGCTGGTAGGAGTGGCCGATTCCCCAGAGTCCTCTGCAGCCCTTCTGAAGGACCTCAACAGGTTGGAGAGATGGACAGGGAGGAGCTGTCTGAAATTCAACAAAGGCAAATAGAAAATAGTAGGGAAGAATAACCCCAGACATCAGTACAGGCTCGGGCTGACCTGGAAAGCAGCTCTGTGCTGAAGGACCTGGGGGCCCTGCTGGGCAACAAGCTGTCCATGAGCCAGCAGTGTGTCCTTGTGGCCAAGAAGGCCAATGGGATCCTGGGGTGCATTAGGAAGAGCATTGCCAGCAGGTTGAGGGAGGTGATCCTGCCCCTCTACTCTACTTTGCCTTGCCCTGGTGAAGCCAAATCTGGAATGCTGTGTCCTGTTCCAGGCTCCTCAGGACAAGAGAGACATGGAGCTCCTGAAGCAGGTCCAGCGGAGGGCTACAAAGATGATTAAGGGATTGTAGCACCTCAATTACAAGGAAAGGTTGAGACAGTGGGAATGGGATCTTCTCAATGTATACAAGCATCTGATGGGAGGGTGTCAAGAGGATGGAGCCAGGCTCTTCTCGGTGGTGCCAAGCAACGGGACAAGAGACAACAGACAGAAATTGATGCACACGAAGTTACCCCTGAATATGAGGAAGAACTTCTTTATTACATGGGTGATCATAGTGATCATACACTGGAACAGATTGCTCAGAAAGGTTGTGGAGTGTCCATCACTGGAGATATCCAAGAACCATCTGGGTACAATCCTGTGCCATGTATTCTAGGATGACCTTGCCTGAGCAGGGAGTTTGGACCAGATGACTCCACTGATGGTCCCTGCCAACCTTACCAATTCTGTGATTCTGGATCCTTGTGGGTCCCTTCAAATTTGAGGAATTCTATGTTTCTAAATGCTTCTTTGGTCTTTCACCTTTTAATCCTTGGAGGAATAAAACATAGCAAATGAAGGTTATTCAGTGCAAAATATTCTCTACTATTCCCCTTGGCCTCTGAGAAGCTTGTTTGTAAGGGTCAAGGAGAGAGTTACAATTTAACCTCTGCTTCCTTTCTCTCCACTCAGCAATGAAGTAACTATTCTAGCTCTCAAACTTTCAGATTTTTTCCAAAAATACTCTTTTTCATTTCCTTCCAACCTCTGATCTAGTCCAAAATCTAGTCTCCCACTCCCTCCCCTACATATTTCTACTTATAATAACTCTGCCTGAAGCAAGGGTCCTGCATATTTCTTGCTTTCCAAATCCTGTATCTGTCTCCCAGCAAGGACACCTGAAACCCTCACTGTACCCTTGCCTCTTAGAAGTTTTCATCAGAATTCTTTGAATGACCCTGTGTTCCAGGTCCTGGAGCTCCTAGAGCCCTCCCAGCCCTGAACCCAGTCTTTCCCACTGACAGCCACTTCCCTGGTGTAGCCATTAATCCCCGTGAGCAAGGGCTCCTTATAGGAGCAGCACATCCTTGATCTGTGTAGATGGTAATCCATCATCCGTCTCCCCTATTTCCCAGCCTACCTCAGGCCTTGGATGCTGTTGTGCAGGAGAGGGGAAGCAAGCTTGGCTCATACAGCCAGAGCTCTTCCGTACACACAGCACACCCAGAGCTGCAGCTGGCCCTATGACTCCTTAGCCCCCACTCCCTAAGGCTAAAATTATGTAACACACTTCTATATGTGCCTCATTGAAAAAAAAAAAAAGGTGGAGAAAAAAATCAAAATTATAAAAGGAAGCAGTCAGAGGCCAAGAAGGAGGGTTTTTTGGTGCTTTTCACATCATCTTTCCGCTTTCTTTACACATAGTCTGCACTTCCTAGGCAGAGAGCTGTCCTGAAGCTATTGGTGACCAGCCTCCCAACTGAATCACCAGTATGGGAATGGCTGGTCCTTCTCCTCTCCCTTCTAGTAGGCATAAGGATGAAGTTGAGAAAGGAAAGTCTAAGTGAGAAAAGAGAAGTAAAGGGGCGAAAAAAAGCAGGGAACTGACAGGGAAATACTCTGCAATGACTTTTGAGCTAGAAAAAAAAGAAAAGGTAAAAAGAAAGAAAATAAAAAGATAATTGAGAAGCCAGAGGTGAAAACTTAGAGTTTGAGAAGAAATGGAGAGAGAAGGTAGCTTGTTCCATAGTCTTGCAGCACTGTAATTCCCTATGTCCTTCTCTCTGATCATTGCTTCTTGCATTTGCTCCTCTTTGGGCTACTGAAGACTTCCTGGCAGGAGGCTGCTGGACATGTTGCATCAGTGAGGTATCAGGGCTAGCAGCAATTCTCATTTCTCAAAACAAGCCCTCGACTCAGCCAGAAAGTCATCTGCTATGTTTTTATCTTTTCTTTGTATATTAGCAGTTGTTTCATGTCTTCTGATATCATAGCTTAAATAGGTAGGTTCTATATAAAGGACTTACCAACTTAGGAAAAGATAATAATCCTGCTATTCAACAAAGTGCACTTTGTTGTCTGCATAGAAACACAGGTATTTGAAATGAAAACACATTGTTTGGAAAACATTGGTTTCAAAATCTAGCATGCCTCCCTCTATATTGTAAGAATTCAAAGTAAATTTTGACACTTTTTTCATTTTGCACCTTTTCATCAGACACTAAGGGGAAAGATAAACCCACATCAGTTTATTCTAAATTCAGTTGTATAAAAAGCCAGGTTTTCAAATTACATTTCTCTAGTAGTGTGGTTTGTAGCTTGTCTACTAGAAGGTTCTTGGCTATTTTTTTACTATTAGTTTTAATGTGTTCATCATCTTTCTGTTTAATGATATTCACCCCGATGTCTTCAAAAATCCCCTCCACACCTATTAGCTAATGGATAAGTCTCAAAGTCTAATAAAATGGGAGGCCTACAATCTACGGAAAACACTGGAAATAAACCAGACTGGAAACAAATGTGCATCTTACTATGACCCTAACATCATCTTCTCTTCCTTACTGGTGTAACACTAACATTTTTGACAGTGGTCTGCTTACTTCAAGAAGAGGTACCCCAAAGTCAGGAAGGATTTTTTGAACATACAAGAATTATGTTTATACCCATCTCCCAGATTTTTCCTAACATTGGGCCGCAAAATGCATCCTTTGCAACCATATAATACAAGACGATGATATCCAGAACTCTCAGGCTGACTCCTGGTGTAGCTCTAAATCAGTTCTGTGTTTGAGTTGGAGATGTATGTTAAATTGTGGCTAGCTCTCTCTTTTTTTATTAGAAATTCAATATCAAAACTGAGCAACATTTTACTGGAAAGTACAGGTGAAACCACTGCACTTTAAGATAGGTCTTCCTGTGAGCATTGGATATTTTTCCAATGAAATGTTGTTTTGCTAATAGAATGTTTCATCATATTTGAGGTTGGGTTGCTGCCCTCAAATACAATTTAGTGAGAGGATTTGAAGGTAACAGTGAGAAAGAGTAGGAGATAAAGAGGACAGTTAGCTTTTGTCAGTGTGCCCTAACTTGGAATTAATTGTTTGGAGCTACTTCAGGGGAATATTTTTACACAGCCTTACCCAGTCTGGAATTGCAGTTTTCATTCTCACCATTAGTACCAGAAAGCAAAGCCCTGCTACTTAGTTTGTATGAAGTGAAAATGTTGTATTTACTCCATACAGAACTAGTTTGAACATTAAATTTGGCATTCAGTTCTAGAACTATCTCCTTTCTAATACCAATTTGTTGTTCTGTTCAGCGTGGTTTGTCACGACAATGTCAATATTTTAAACTGTAAAACACAATTGAGCCTGTGAAGTTTTTCCAAAATAATGTCATTCAAGCCAGATCAAATACTATGACAAACAGTGTTTTCAGTCTGTTGGCCATCGTTTTCATTCATTTTGGAATACCTCCATTAATCTTTGTATTCTTGTAGCACTGAGTATAACTCTCTGATATGTCTACATTGAATTTCAAATGCATGTCAGTTGGAATTGTTCCAGCTGGTTCTTTTGGGTTAGTACAATATATTCATACCAGGATAGCAGAACACTGGTGGTTAATATTTTTGTTAATGGTTTTCCACCAACTGACTGAGTTTACCATGCAATTAAGAACCCATTGTTATGCCATAACCAAAGAAAAATCTTCCATAATCCCAAAAATACTGCAATTTCAGAAGCAGTTACCTCCTTCCAGAGTTAATGCTGTAGAGTGAATAGTTGCAACGGCACTAGAAAAAATGTAGAGACTCGAACTTTTGAGTTCGAGTGTTTGAGACTCGGACTTTTATCTAGGTTTTTGTTCTATAAAAATAGAGAAAGAGTGCTGCAAGTATATGCATCCCGGTTTTCAAGTCATGAACAAGTGTGGTCTTTGACACTATTCCTGAGATTACTGTCCATAAAGAGACCATAAAAGGATGGTGTTGCTTGTCTTTTATTTCACAGAATCATAGAATCACAGAATGGTTTGGGTTGGAAGGGACCTTAAAGATCATCTACTTTCAACCCTCCTGACATGAACAGGGACATCTTCCACCAGACCAGATTACTCAGAGCCCTATTCAGCCTCCCCTTGAACACTTCCAGGGATGGGGAATCCACAACTTCTCTGGACAACCTGTTCCAGTGCCTCACAACTCTCATAGCAAAGCAAATTTCATTCAAAATGTTTCACTTGAGCTGTGCTAACGCGACAATCATGCCTAGCAAATGAAAAAAGGTTTGCTGAAAACTTCTTGTTGAATACAAGGAATGTATTCTTTTGCTTTGATCCTTATGTCAACCTTAGCTTTTTATTTAGCTTTTAATCAGTTGAGACAAATTTTTAAATATTTTTCCCACTCTGAACTACCTCCAGAACACCATGTTCTTCAAATTACAAAGACTCTCATCCTTGCATTGCAAAAAACATTGCCAACAGGGTTTTTCTTGTCTAGTTACAGCAATTCATTCTTACTTCTATTATGCCCTCTGCCTTTTCAAGTGAACCACCTTCAGTTTTCTAGGCAGAATGATTATGCAGCAGCAGCATTCACAGTGCTATGGAGCCCAAAGGGGGAAGCCATGACTTTACCAGTAGCCCTAAAAAGAAACCATGATATCAGGAATCAGTCTATATTTCGTTGTTTTTCCCAAGTTCAGGATAGGCATTGGGCACCAAGTATACCTCTCATGAAGCCCCGGCCCAGCTAGATCTGATGCTGTCAATTCTCCCTACCTGTCCCTCGGTAAAAGGCAATTCCAAGGGTGTTCTTCTCCACTCCACTGCTTCCTAATTGCTAGAGGAATAAGAGGACTTCTTAAGGCATACTACTTTCCTGTGAAAACCATGCTTGAGCACAGGTACATTACTTGAGTCAAAGATACACAGCACCAACACACATCTTTTCTGCCTGCTTCTGCTGTGGTTTCGACCTGTGCTTATAGCTAGCCTGCCCGCATGAACATTACCACCCTCAGCAAGGTCTCTACCCCATTGTGGCACAAACTTCTTTCCTGTCTGGAAGGAAATGATCCACAGCCTATCTGGGATGTAGCTCACTGCCTAGTTTTAAATCTTAACAGAAGACAGCTCCTGTAAAGTGTGCTCATATTTTGTTGGTGAGGAGCAGCAGGTATTCAATATGGTACATAATGCATGCAGATCTTTTTTTTTTACTCAAAATACTGTCATGAACTCTAATAATTTTAGACATAAGTGTATATTTTGGATGTGCCTAGGTGATAATGAAAGATGTTTAACTTATTTTGTCCTGCAGGAAGCAAGGAAGATCTGTTGAGTTGAATCAAGGTTGATCAGGGAACATGTACAAAAATGCAGCCTCAAGCAGGATTCGGGGGCTATGAGGCTCCATGTCCATTTTTATTTGAATAATTTGGTATGCGTGTTCCTTAACTAGAGCTAAGCATGGCAGATCTGCAGCCTCCTTAGACTTTTTGTAAAACTGTGACTATTATAAAAAAATGTACAACACTGCAGAAAATATTTTTCAAGAATAATGTTTTGTCCTAGCTGTCTGTGCATTTTTACAGAAACAAGGGTAATACAAAATTATGTGGCCAGCAATGTAAGTTCATCTCTTCTTAGATTTAGTTTTTAACATTTATGTTCACATATCCAAATATTATCTTGTAGCAGTAACTATTCTTCAGTTGTAGGAAACTACTTTTTTCGGCTTCAAAATGCTTTAGTTATGACCAAGACCTATTATGAATTCAGCAGTTAACATGCAAAACACACCTCTGAGATAGATCAGGAGATGGTGAAGCCTGTTCTTCCTTCTTTACACAGTTCATAAACCTCCTGTCCCACAGTAGTCTGACAAACTCCTTCGAAGTTATTTAGAGGTTAAAAAATGAACACCAGAATACAATCCTTTACAAACAAGTAGGCCATATTCTGTAATATTGAAAATTACCCTATTTTCCAGAGAGATCCTTTTTCTTTAATGCAGAAAGGGTGAAGTAAAGCAGTATTCACCTGGCAAGGTTGTGGCTCTGACCAAGGGGCATGTTTTCTCCATGACACAGTCTGTAATCTTGTTCCCAGAGCTGGTGAGAGCAATGATGGTTTTGTGTCATAGTTTTCTCTTTGTGAGCACAGCAAAGAAGAAGAGAAAAAAGTGGGAGGTGGATGATGTACAGACAAGATTTACTAGGACAGGGCTAGGACATGTACTTGGGTTTGACAGCTGAAACATGCTTTCAAGTCCCCAGCATAAAGCACTAAAAATCTCATGGCATGTAACAGCACTTCAGACAGACATTGGTTAATGTCAAACTGATGTGAAATGAAAAGCTTCTTTTCAGTTTGCCAGGTCATGACTTTTTGGTTTGGGCTGAGATGGCCTGAAACAAAATGTTCTGTTTTAATTTTTCTCATTTGAAAATGAACAATCTCTCCTACCATGGCAATTTCTGGGGGATTTTGCTACAGACATTTATTGACCCTGTTTTTAATAGCTGCAAAGATCCAGTTAGACAGAAAATACCTGGCCACCTCCAGTTTTTCAGTTGTTGAAATCTCTGTCTAACATCATCATAAGGCATGTGTTTAGACTGCAAATGATGGAAAGCCCTCTGGAGGTGATCAAAAACCCTCTTCTCTGCCCTCTCCAACTTCCTGATGCTGTAAAACCTAATCTGACCTGCACAGCTTGACCAGGCCTGGAGTATAACTTTAAAATGCCACTTTGAATCAAATTCATGTACCAGAAGGTCTTCCCCAAATCACACTGCTTTGTTCTTCAAACTTGATAATAATGTTGCTTTTCACTAAAATCACAGTAGGAAAAAGTCATAGAGCTGCAGTACGAATGTTTTCAGCAGGATTTTATAAATCATTACTCTTAAGATAATTTAGAAGGATAGATTCCTTCCAATACAAAAAACACTTCTATTCCAAAGTCATTTAGGCACTACCAGAAAAACCAACTAAATTTGTGTAATTCTGCAACCCATTTTACAACATAAATAGGAATATGCAGTCACATATTTAATCAAGGAAACAGCAAGAGAATGTGTCACGTATGTGAACTGTGGCTAAATCAGCATTTTCCTAGGAACTACTGCTAGCTGAACAGTATTTAAACTCAGCAGAGTTTGCCTCTTTTTTTCATGAAGCATTTCTGAACCCAGCTGAAAATATTCAAAAAATATTATAAGCAAGTAATCAACATTCTCTAAGCATCTTCTCTTATGAAATCTCAAATGGTGTTCAGAAGTGGTCACATATGTCACATTTGTCTTTATCCTCTGCTTGGCAAAACAGGAGCATGTATAGATAAAATACCTTTCTTTGAGAATAGTTTTATGCTGACTGCCAGACCAGGCCCTCCAAAGATCTCCACAGACAAAGCTGAAAACAGTTTTTATTTGCAGTTAAATAAAAAGATTCATAGAGCTACAAGTAATTGTGAAGACATTCATTATTTGGCCAGTATCAGTTTCAAGTAATTTTTTGTCTATACAAAGTTCTGCCAGGCCTAAATTAAGTACATGAATGACATGGAAATGTTTTACAGTGTGTAAAAATGTTACTTGGTTGTAACTTAATATGTACGTATCTCTAGAACACGAAGAAACATCAACATTGCATTAGAGTCATGACAAATAATTCAATTCTTTTTCTAGCTAAACAACCACAGACTCATTAAGTTTTGCTTAAAGATTAGTATAATCTATATATGTTTTGAGCAATGTCCTTAAAAATAATAGTATTATATGATAACCTCAGTCATTATCTGCCTTTTCTCCTCTATGAAAAAGGGAAGTCTCCTAGAGTGGAGACATTATATTAATTGTACTGTTTAGTAATAGCAATGTTAATTATGAGAGGTTTAATTATGGTCATCATTCACAAAAAAAAATTCAGTCTTGCCACGGAAAGCACAGTAACGAATGCCTCTTGTTTAAAAATTAATGAAACATTTTTCCTGAATGTGTGAAGTCTACCAGTCTGCAGGGTGTCCTCACTTTTATTTTCCTCTTTAAAAGAATTAATATTCATGAAAATTATATTACAAATAATTGCAAAATGAGAGTCTTTTTTTATACTGTAATTTGGATTTGTTTGTTTATTTATGTGGAAAGCCATGAAAAATCCAAAAAAGTTTACAAGAATAAAAGACAAGTAATTTTTAGTTATGCAGTGATTATTTTGTGTGGAGGACCAAGATGAGCTCTTTCTTATACTGGTGCAAATAAATGGCAAATTTAATTCTACTCCAATTTACAGCAGAATAGTCAAGAGCTTTCTTATTTCTAGGGACTAATACGTAATGTGAGCGGCCTAAACGACAACTTACTATGTGTTCCTCAAGGGACAATGTTCTCCAGTAGAGGAGTCCCACACAGTACCTATGTAAAGGGCTTAAGCTGGGTTTATAGGCATGGGGCATAGGCTTTCCAAGGATTCATTAGGATTAGTTTTAGCAAATCAGGAGGATGGAAAATAGCCTTTAGTTTTCAGAAGAACTTATATTTTTTTGTAGCAGGCTTTAGTTGATGTGTAAATTGAATCACATGATTTCAAAAATAAAGTAGTTTGTAGTGAGCTCACTGACATTTTACATGTCAGTTTTAATTTAGCAGTAGTAGCTCTGAATTTGGCAAAACATGAGTTCTTCATTAGAGGAGCCATTTTGTCCTTAGCTAACCTGGTAAAGCACATTGGAGGGGCATACTTTTGAAACTTCCTAAAAATTATCCAGCTGTGTTTGCTTCTTGCAATCAACAACATAAAGAATATGAAATAAAAAATTTTTGCTCCACCTTAGCAAAGAAATGGTCTTTTTGTAACCATTTTTGTCTGTGTGGGTTGGCTGTAATCTCTCTTGAGATCAGAGTCTACAAAGACCAGTCTCAAGACAACTCAGAAATCTCTCACCCTTACAGAATAAATTAGCAAACAAAAGTACTGCTGGCAAAGAAAAGGTTTTTAGAAGCTAAAGTGTTAGAATAATTAAACGCATATTTCAGCAGTATTTCTTCGGCATTGATTGGCTGAGGCCACTTACTATGAAGGGTTGAATAGTTAATTCAAGTGCTAGACATCTCCTAAAGGAGATGACCTTGGGGCAATATGATTGGAACAGAAATTTTAGTTGGAGAAACGAATATGTTCTCTCGCTTAGCAGGCGTTATAATAACACTAGTGGGATTTATATTTGCTTATGTCACTTTGTTGTAAGAATAAAGTTATTGGATCTGTTTGCCTGCATTTAGTCCCACAGTTCATGGATCTTCACAGAAGAGCTGTGAAGGTTTTCTCATCCTGATTAATAGGTGTCCAATCCCAATGCTGCAGATATTGGCATAATCACTCAAGGGAATTGAGAGATATACAGCAGTATTACTGGCAGAAGACAGTGTTACTTACTTAAATCTTTCTCATACTGATTTCCCCCCCCTATTATGGATCCTCAAACTTACCTCATAAATTGGTGCTTGATCTGAGGTTATCACACCATTGGGGCTCTTGAAGGTTCATCACAGGTATGTTATTCTACTGGGATTTTTTTGTCCCACTGCTTTAATCTGCCATCACTATAAAATTTCAAAGCAGTAATTCAACTGTACTGTACCTGAATAATGCTGCAATAATCTGATCTAAACTTTTTAATGCATTTTTTTAAATTTTCAAATGTTGACACATTTTCACTATTCACTGTTTGGGGGACATATCAAAGAATTTATAATAGACATAATCTACCTACCCCACACCACAGTATATCTTTTATGGAAACTTGCAAACTAGAGTTGTCCATTATCAGCAACTACCATCAGAAATAAAGCAACCATCAGGATTTTGTGGAAATAGCTCCATAAGAGGGCCGGGGAAAACAGACCTAAAAAGAAAAAAAAAAAAAAGAGAAGAACAAGTAAAGATTTTCAAGGTTCATCTGTCTTTCGGGAAGCAGAAGAGTGAGTCTGCAGAGGCTCACCGTAGTCAATGAGTGACTTCCTGAACTCTGCCAGGAGAGGTCTCTGCAGGACTCCCTGCTGTGGTGGGTATCAGGCAGACTCCCTTTGTGTGGTCCCAGCCTTCCCTTCTGTAAAAAAGCACGTGATGTATGTTCCAAATCAACTCTCTCTCTAGGTTGTAGGCAGCTCAGTTTCATCATGTGCTACCATTTATACGAATTAGAGGCTGGTTTGGAAATCCTCTTTTTGAAAACAGGTTAATCGAGTTGTTAAGACAGGCTGGCTAAGTTGGTTTGCTCAATTTCTAATAAATAACAATCTCATGGCCCAAGAAGAGTTGTGTAGCAGTAAACCTGCATTATATGGGGAAACTGTGGTTTAAGCATGTTTTAAAATGGCTTTTTTGTGGTCTCTTTGCTAACTCATGTTTCTTCTTCCCAAAATCCCCCACGGCCAACTCTTATCTCTGTCTCAGGAATGTCCTGAGAAGATATCAAGAAGTCTTCTCATTGGACCTTGTTAACCCCTTCCTTATTTGGCTGTTCCTTGATTGGTGTTTTGTAAGACCCCTTACCTTACATGGTCTCCTTTGACCCTCCCAAGAGCTATATAAACCCCTACCCTACAATAAACTCGCTCTCTCGCCTCCTCTCCACGTGCTGTGTGCTGTCTCTCCGGCTGCCATGGGACCGCGTGGGTGGGGGGGAGGAGTGAGCACCATACCCCTCCATGCGTCCAGGACCCTGAAGAAACCCCTGGAGCTGGAGTAACCCCTTCCCTATCCACCTCGAGCCTTCGGAAATGGAACCCCACAATGGGAGGAATGCATCCAGAGAGTTGAGTGAAACAAAACCAACCATGCCTTCCTAAGGGTCTCATTTGTGGTATTTACTAATCATGTACGGCACTTACATCCATGCTTTATTCTCTTATACACATGCTTAAACATTATTGAGCAGAAGTCCTTTCTCAGACTGTGTGGGGAGAATTCCTTGATTGTCTTTTTTCTCAATCTTGGGGATACTGCTTCTGCTCTTTTCCTGCTTGTGGGAATGCTCCGCGAGTACATAGCACTCCCAAAAGTCAGGAGGGTTTGGTGGTCAAGGAAATTCATATCATGTGAGTGAAGCTGCTTACAGTATAACCTATAACGCTACAAACTCCATGTGACATAGCATGTCTGCCCTTCAAAATGTGCAACAAATCAAATTCTGTTTAATTCTCCATAATATTTTTGCAATCAGTGATGGTATTGAATTTTGCGTACAGATGCTGATAATTTTGTAGTTGATGCCATTTTACAAAATTTGTTTAAGGAAAAGATACTTTTAAATGAAGTTCATATAAACCACAAAGTTGCACAACTCTGCAGACATTTGGGAGAAGAGTTGAGGAAATCAAAGAGCTGTTTAGTTCTTTTCAGTCTCAAGCTATCTATCAACTAGGAGAATTGATAAGAAGAAAAACCCAATGAGAAGTTTATAGTCACAATAGAAAATATTTTAGGAGCAGTAAGCAGTATGTTTTCCATTTAACAGTCAGTGTTTTCAAAGAAATTAATGGCAACAGTGAATGAGCAACTTTGATCAGGATACTTATGTTGGTGTTGGAATTTCAGTGGCTATCTATGGACACTGGGGCTTGGATGTTGACTGTGATTTGGAAAAAAGTTAAACTATATTTTTTGTCCCTTGAGTCCATCATGATATTTCATTGTAAAAAGATTATTTAGTGTTAGGAAAAAAAATCCTAAAAAATTCTCCTTCTTTTCCAGTAGAGTCTCATCCCCTCCTTATCAGTAAAAGATGATCAAGTAACATCTTTTACTCTGTCCCAACACACACTCTACTCGCTGTATGAGACTTCCTCTTGTGTTGTATTAAGGCCTTTGGGCCAAGACAAAGGCTATTGAATCTTACAAGTTAGCATGCACATACGCTTTCACATTAATTAACTTAGTCTTCATAAAAGCTGTGACAGTATGGCTTGTGAAATGCTGTATTTTATTGATGAAAGAACATTTTGTTCAGACTTTCATTTCTTTGAATCAAATAACTCAAAAAAATCTTGTGTTATGAGTTATGAGTCCTGTTTTATAGCAAGTGCTGAGGTATTGTTCAAAAGCAATCTGGAACACCAAGGTTTAGCATATGGATTTTACAATGACTATTGTAATGTTCTGTTCTTCATGTAAGCATTTTCAGTCTACCAAGATCAACATCAGTTTAAATAGTTTAAATAGTTTAAATAGTTTAAATAGTTTAAATAATTTAAATAGTGGGATGCTGAATCCTGCAGTACCTATTTAGATCCAGTGTAAATGGGCAGAGGAAATTGGATCCACTCACACCAAATTTGATCATGTCCGTAGTAGTAACATCAACTCTCTTTATATTATATGACCTATAGTCTATATGTAATGTGTATGTAACAGAATACATTAATTCCATGGCAAACCCAATATTTTAACTTGATGGTGGAAAGGCTGGGAGAGAGGGGTAGAGGGACTCTCTCCCTCACTTAACACAGCAGGAAATACCAGACAATCACTAAGATGCTTTTCCAGTGCTGTGTTTCTGGTGCCTGTTCTCCAGGGTCTCCCTTCTTCTGGCCACATGCATCTCAGAAGATAATATCCCAACACCAGCAGTGCTGTCTTTGACTTTAGTTTCCCTCGCTGTGATGGCAGAGATCTTCACCACAGTTTTTACTCTCTGGCCTCTCCCCATTAAATCCTCTGTGTAAGCAACAGTAGAAGGAAAATATTTTCCTTCTGGTTGTGTTGTTCCTGTTGCCCATGTTCTGCATTTTATGTTTGTGTAATTCTACTCACCACTGAAAAAACTTCGTCTCAGACTGTAGTCAACTACGCAGGCAAAAGGGGCAGAACAGCAGGGAAATGACGACATATGGAAAACTTGTGATGTCCTAAGTCATGTATGGAGAAGAATTCCTCAGGTCTAGGTTTCCTACCGGTGCAGGTAATCTTTTATTAGCATTAATAGCACTTGGCAGACATGTTTTCTAGGAAAAACTGCATACCTTACTGTCCAGTTGCCTGACCAGTAACATACGAAGAAATCTGTAGTAAAACAGTAGGTTTCTCGTAGACAGCACATGCTACCTCTTGGTAGAAAAGACACCTTCCATCTCTACAGTTAAGACAAGCCTGAGATATGGGAATTCAACACCACAGCCTAGCTGAAATGCAAGTGTCACGGGTTATATCAGCACACTTTTAATAAAATTCTCTTACCATGATCAACCTATGCCATTAAAGTTGAGATTAATTCTCCAAGGCACATTATGGTACTGTGTCAATACTTGAAAGTGTCTTATAAATGCTTACTTTCATATTTGGCATAACTGTTGTACCACCATAGAAAATGATTCCACTGACCTTTAGATTAAAAATATGTTGGATTATCATGATTGACACATTCAGAATGACTCATTCTTGCCAAACACAGCATAACAAATTTTTAACATTCCCTTTTCTTTCCAACTGCTTCCACTTTCATGATATGAAATACGGCTGTATTATATATCACCTCTCATTGTCTAACACGTTTTTTTCAGAGTTCAAGAAGATTTACATTTGGAGATAAATGTTTCAGTGATTGCTCTGTTGGATTTCATTACACTAGTGTAGTTAATCAAAGGAAGTCCGACCTTGCAACTGTCATTTATTGTATGGTTTTTTGAACTTAGACATTTATACTGAATGAATATACACATTATCACCAGAGTATCAGATTTTCTTTAACAGCCTACATGACACTGCACTATAATGCCTTAGTAAACTGCTTACACCATGCATGCACTGCAGCTGCTTTTTTTCCTGCCTTTTGTCTTCTTCTTTTTCTTTACCCCCCCGCCTTTTTTCCTTTTTGAGGAACTACACTGGGAGTGTTGTCAGTGCAAGGGAAAGGATACTATCTTGTGGTCCTAATACTGCTATTTCACTATACATAGGGATATTTTCAGATCTTCATACTTTGTCTATGCAGCAGAGTGGTCTGCACAATAATCATTAACGAGAAATCCCCAAATAATTATAACATGCTCAAGTTTGGCTGATGTTTATTCAACCACATACTTAATAGTGGAATTCAGTTATGGGCAAGAGAATCACTGGTTTTGGTGTGGCTGAGAAAAGATTCTGTGCTTTCTGCTACTTTCTCCTGGACAATCTAAAAAAAAGTCTTGCCACCATTGAGAGGGAAAATTCTTTTATCTTTGAAGAACCTCTGGAGGTAAAGATTTAAGGTAATAGCCTCTGTTAGCTAATATTTCCTAACTAACTATTTTGCAGAGTCTTATGCAGACTAGGATCTGTATTTAATGTACTGGTAGAGTTGAATTAAAGCCTCAGCAACCTCTTTTAAATGCTATAAATCAGACACACAGAGCTATTCCCTGCCTAGAGGTGAAGATGAGTGTTTAGTAAGATTTATCTAAATGCCTAAACAGGTCACTTAATTCCCACCGAAATCGAATGACAGTGCTTCAAATACCTCTGTAAATCAAGATCCTTGTACTTCTGGATTTTTGAAATGTGTTAATACTAGTACCTGCTATTGTCATACTTTTATTCTCTCTCTGGGCTGAATTTATGTGACAGTACATGTGACAGCTTTTAGTATAATGTGGAGGAAAGTAGTACTATCAAAGCCAGTTTCGACAAGTGTCTAGATAAAATAAAGGCACAGCTGGCTCTGGTATCTCTGTCTTCCTAATCTCTGTTTATGCACAGCTGGCTCATTACTCATACTCTGTGGTGTTCACCATTTCCATCTCAGACAAAACACACTGGCTGTTAGGTGTTAGGTGTGACTCTTCAAATGAAGAAGCCAGTCTGTGTAAAGAGAAGACAACAATGGGGATTGCCCATTTTGGATCAGTTACTTGAAAAAAAACACATGTGGCAGGAAGAAAGAAATTTTTGATCTTGTAGAGTTATCAGTGTGCTATTGTTCTATGAAAACAGATGCCAGCTTCTAAGCTGGATTACTGTAATTTTGCACCTAGTAGGTTAAATTGATTGGACTCAGTTATGGGAGATTTCCTTGGTTAGATGTATCCTCCACTTATTTAAGGACCCCACAACAGCTCCTCTGACACACCTCCTTTTAGTCTTTGTCATAGAAGAAGCATATTACAAAGTGAGAAGTAATTTTCACTTCCTCAAGCAACCCTGAGGACAATGGTTAGACAGCATAGCATGGGACAAAATGAATTTTGAGGATAACTAATGGATGTCTGTTACTACTGTCATCAGCCTAGTTTGTTACTGCCTAGGAACTATTTTTTGTCTTAACAAAAGGTACCCAAAAGCACCAAACAACTACAAAAGGGGAACACAGACAAATAATATGCAAATATCTGCCACTGGGATTGTCTTTGCATCCCCAGTGTCACTTATCTGCCCTACCAACAGCATATTGTTAATTCAATCCCCTGTTTAAAAATAAGATTGTATTTTGTGTTGGCTATGTGATAATCACAATCTCCTTTTGTGTTTGCTTTCTACAGACATTTGAATGATTGCCTTTTTCTGGCACAAATGGTCACAGAACACATGCTCCTCTATCACATGCAGGGGCATTCACTAAAACTAAATGTCATATTCACATGAGTAAATATTTCTTCCAAAAATATATGCTTGTTCCATGGCATAAATAGAAAGAATACATCGTGACTTATCTGGCTCATCACAATTAACCAGTCCAACAGAGTTGACAAATATTTGCACGTAAAGCTTCTGGATTAATATACATGGTTACTTGTTTAAAAAAATAATTTCAAATAACAAATAAATCTGGAAAACTATGAGTTGTTTGCAAAAAGAAGGCAACGTGTCTGATGAAATATTCATTGCGAATTATTCACCAGTCTCAAACTGTAGTAAGTGTTAAGATAAAAGATTTGTAAACTCATCAAGCATTCAATAAAATTCACCAAGCCTGCAACATATTTTTTTTTTTGGTTGTGGCATTTATGCCCATGAAAATATATTCATGAATTTGCAAGATTCTACAGATTTTATATTTACGTTCTGAATAAACAATTATTCAGCAGTTAAAACAAATCTATATCACCAATAGATCTGTGCTCTTCTGTTTCATCCCTTTACTTCAAAGGCATATTAGTGTTGCACATAGACTAATACTTCTTAGAAAACACAATTTAATTTTTTTCCAGTGCACATCATTCCAACAACAAAGGAGAAAACTATCTAGCTCTTCTTATATTAAGTAAAAAAATGCAAATAGAAGGAAATGTTATATAAGCATTAATTTAGCTTAATCATCCTTGTAATTTTTTAGGATGAATTTACTCACATATAGAAGTTTTGTTAATTCTACTAAATCCTGATTGGAGGGTATGCATTGTCCTCATACAGGGTGTTTGGTTATTTGCTTCTGGCAAAACTTTACCCAAGTTACTACGATTTATGCATGTAAAGATAGCTGGGAACATTCCTATGGAATCTAACAGTGTAAAGATTCAACTGCATAGATAATCCCTATTGTAAGCAACTTGACTGCACTGTAATGAGTAGAATACACCTTTTTGGTGTTTTTTTTTTAATATCTAAATAGTGGAATATACAATTGTTGACATTTCAGACCTAAACCAGCAGTCAGTTAGGTTCTTTTCTGCAACAGAAGTTTCAATTTTGACTAATTTCCTGTGCTCTCTGTAGGAAGTGATTGTATATTATGATAGGCTAGAAAAGGGTTTATGGGGGGATAGATACCCTTCTTAGATGTGTTTCTTTAGAGAAGAATTCCAGCAGATCATTTTAAAGATTACTTCTTTAATAAGAAATACTGCACATAGTGAAACAGTGATAGCAAATACAGCACGGATTCAACAGAAAAGTATCACCCTTTTTGTAAAACATACAAGGTATTATACTATTTAACCTCTGATATCAGTGAATAGTAAATAAAATGTGCCAAAGAATATGAAAGTAAATATTTTTAAAACAATTCATTGTGAATATACAGAATTTTTCAGGCAAATACTCCCTCTCCCCAGTTCTTCAAAAATGTGACTTCTGAAATCTACACATTAAGAAGAGGCAGGGAAAAAAAAACACTTAAATTTTTCAAAATTTATTGATAATGTGGAAAAAACCTCTACTAAATATTTGGAAAAATGCTGATACTGTGTACACAAAATGCAACAGTTAGTAACTTAGCAGATGGAGATATTAAAAGAAGGCTTGTAAGGCTTGATCTGTTGTGTTGAGTGCTTTGTTATCACCATCACTTATGTCTGTTGAAGATGATCTAATATTTCACTGCAATGACAACAGGATCCTGGAGTTGGGATCACTCCAGCATTGTTTGCATTTACTAGGATAGATGTAGGCCACATTCTAGATACATCCAGAAGCAATCTAACTGTGAAAAGACATCTTTCCTAGCCATCATAGCTAAGTGCTAGTTCCAGAAACAGTATTTCCAGGCACTTGAGCATAGAGTGTACTGGTCTCTTACTCACTCATTCAAATGTATTTATTTCATTAATGTCATCTATAAAAACCAAATGCTTACCAAATGCATGAGGGGACCCCAGGTAGGATGTATCATCTTTAGCTGTTCCACCTTCAGTTATTTTGCTGTTTGACTCATGATAAGAGAAATAAACCCCCTTATCAGAATGAGGCATTTGAAAATAGGCATCTGATGATACAGAAATATGTCTTACTAATATTGCATTCAAGGTACATGTTCATATATGAATGACCATTTCAGATAAACTCAGTTTCAGTAAGACTGACTGATTATAACTTAAGAAAAGGTTGTTTTAAGATAAAAATACACTCAGCACCACCTGTATACTCTCATTCACTACATGAAGTGAGAAGCATGTTGGAATAAACCTCAGGGTATTGCAAGCAGCATATCGTCCCATCAATTGCATGTCAGTATACTACAAAAGACTTGCTTTTTAAGACTGCATCAGGACTGAAGTGAACAGGAAAATCCCCTTAAAATTATTTACATGTTTTAAAAATGAGCGTGAAGTAAGGAGAGATAAGCCACGTCCATGCCATAAGCTGGATGATGTGAAAAGTCTACTGGTCACTACCTGCATGCATGAAGTTGTTGAGTTTCCTGCCATTTTAAAGGCCATACTGTAAAAGTCAGGTTAATGCAGTGGGTAAGACAACAAACCGGCCTGAGGAAGGTAAAGATAAGAAGAGGTGACTGTTTTCTTTGCATTTAGGAGAAAGGGGGGAATTTCTAGAGCTGTAGGATTTTTCTTGGAGGTAGTACTCTTTTAGGATATTTCCAGAAAAAGAGCAATTTTGAGCTTGAATGAGGGAGTATGACTGACTGAGAAGACTGGCTCAGGCTGTGGCATGATAGGGTGGGAGCAGTGGAATTTAATGCAAGGCCATCAGGTGGGTACCTCCTTGGGTGGTCCTCACAGATGACATACCTCACATCTGAAAACCTTTTGTGTATGTATGTGAGTCAATTGAAAAATTCATCTGCTTTAATAATTAGCACCTCCTTAAATGCTCTCTTGAAATTGGTGAAGGAATACAGTGAATAAAGAAAGCCAGACAGACAATAAATGGAGAAGCCAGAGAAGAAATTAGTCAATGCAATTTTTTGGTTATTTATTGAAACAAACATGCAATGCCAAAAATATTTTGCATTTGTGTATTATGGCTTAGCTTTGCTTGTTTCTTATAGAAACAGTCTGTGTTGCATTATTACCACTTATCAGTTTATCATTATTTTATTTTTTTAGCAAAGCACATTTATTCTCTTTGACCCAGGGGAAAATATGCTTAAAGGTAAGATATTTTGGCAGTGTTTAGCTGTTTCTCTCATACTCTTCTGCTGTGCTGATATTAATGTAGATGTGTAAGGTGCAAAATAATTTTAGCAATGTGCAAAATGACTTTACAGAGTTTCACAGAGTTTCACAGAATATTCAGAGTTGGAAGGGACCCACAAGGATCATCAGGTCCAACTCTTAAATGTTATTAGCACCATGCCCCAATCAACTGTGCAAGTAAAGATTTTCTTAGTCCTAATAAAAGATAAAGAGAAAAGTGTCACCACTCTTGAGGAAACTTCCCTGTCTGACATCCAGGAGTCCCTCTGGCAGTCACTATCGCACCCCCTGAGCCAGGACTGAGGCCCCCTCACAGCTACACCACACACACAGTCAGAGCAGGTGTCCTTACCAGCTCCATCCCAGGTTTCCCATGGCAGAGTCTCCAATGTCCTGATCCTTAAAATAATGCAATCGTGGTGCAATAACTAAATAAAAAAATAACAACTCGAGTTGGGTGCCTCCGAGTGGAGCCGGAACAAAGGAACCCCTGGATTTTTATATCCCCACAGTCTAAGTGCAGGATAGTCTGGGATCTGTCGGCTGCTGCTGTGTCTTTCAGTGTCCAGTGCCCTGGCTGGGTCACAGGTCTCTGGGCCCTTTGTTATGCAAAGGGTCAGGAGGTCGTGGCCTCTTGCCTAGGGGTCTCACCACCCAGAGCTCAACCTGCAGCTCTCACTGCAGCTGCACATTGAGCCACCTGAACTGTGTTCCTCAACAACCACCAACCTTCTCCACTCTAGACACCTTATCATAGACATCATTAAGCTGGGGTTGATTTCTATTTTTTTTTTTTTCTTCCAAATCTCTTGGGTCCTGTGCATCATTATCTTCAATTAACATCTTCAGTAAATGGGACATTTAAATGTGTTTTTGTTGTTCTGACTTGTTGCAGTTTAACTGATTGGATCACATCCTGCTTAGATAATTTAAAAGAGACAAGGTTTTACAGCAAAATGGGCTTGAATATTTGCAACAGCAAACTAAGGAGAGAGATATATTTATTTTGTTCATTTTCTCAGCAATGTATGAGTTTCCAAATGCCTTGGAAATTGCAGAATCTTTCCTTCTGCACCCTGCACGTACACCTTTCAATAATCTTGACTTTGAAGGTTCAAGGTTAATCACTCCCATTGCATAAAGAATTAATTTTTCCTTATAATAAAGAATCTTCTGAGGTTAATGTGAAAATATGCTTGAGTTAGGGCCTGCCATGAAGTATTTCCAGTTACACCACACATGATCTTGAACCAATAATCTGTGGGTTTGTTGATATAAGGCAATTGTATTACTGATACCTACAGACAAGATTGGTGCTTTCTGACTTCTTCACAGTTCTATAACTTTGATCTTCAGGTTTGAATGTGAATATACTATTAATTTGATGAAGTTTTGCAACAATTACAGTAACTTGAGTGTTCTGCCTTAGTGGTAGAAAGAAATAAAGTGATTGCTTTGACCATGAACCCATGCATGCTTTAGGTAAGACAACAGATTGAAGACTGCTTGTTCTATGCCATATCGGGATATCTTTATGTTTAAATATGTGGGAATTGAAATTGGATTAGGACTGATTTGGATTGCCCACTGTAAAACAGCATGCCAATAGCAGAGTAAAGTGAGCTGTACCACTCCCCCCTCATTCCAACCACTAGACATGGATACTAGCTAGCTCTTCCTGCTGTGTATTTTGTAATGGTCCTATCCCATAAAGTTCCAATATATTGATAGGTGACATGATACTACATTTCCAAATTGAGTTCTGTAATGAAAATCCTATTGTTTTTATTTTGGAAATTTGCTCTCACAATCCAGAAGAAGTGAAGTTTTAGTGTCAAATTTTAAAAAAACAGAAGTTGAAGAACCACATGAACAATGCACACTTTTTCTTCCACACATGTGGGCATATGGCCACCTGACAGCTGCTTGCAGCTGCAGTAACCCAGATAGGAGCTTTTAATCAGATGTCTATTTTTACATATGCTGACTTGGAGCCCCTCCTATGAAATTCTGAATGTTTTTTTGGTTATACTCTGTGTATGTGGATATATAACTTATATCAATAATTAATCACTTGAGATTTCTTTTGGGTTGATTCTCTAGAGTGTTTTGTGTGAGCTTCATATCTAAGCACAGTGAATCTGAACAATGCTAACAAACCCAGATGGTAGGTTTTACACTCATTTTGCTCAACTAGAAGTAACTGCTCAAGACAGAGAGTCAGAGAGTAAATTAGGCCCTGTATTTTAAGCGTTCTTTCAGCATTTCAACAGCATTAATTAATTCTCATCATCCTGCTGTGTGTAGCTAAAAATTTACTATCCCCGTTTTATTGTTGGATAAAGTTAGTCATATAAAGGTTAAGTGATTTGCGCAAGGTCATGTAGTAACTCTGTAGCAGGGCTGAAAGCAGAATTAGAAGTCATAACCTCTGTTACCTTGGGCTAATGATGAGTCTACATGCCACATGTTATCCTTTTGTAAGTGACATATACTCTGACAAGGGCGGACTACAAATTAAGTATTTAAGAGATTTTTTTTTTTGTATAGCTCTTTTTATTGTACGTATTATAAAGGAATACAGGTCCACCTGATGGAACATTGGATTCTCTGTGTTGAGAATGAGCCTTGCCCTCTTTAGGTCTATACATTTCACTTGGTGACATATCTAACTGCATGGGCAAAATTAACTTTATACCAAATGCTCAGTTTATCCCAGTGCTTGTTGAAAAAGTCCATGTACAAGAGCATAGGGAAGAACAAATAAATTGGATTAGAAGAATGAAAACAATTTCCCTGGAAGTGTCTGAAATTAAATTTTTCCTTGTGACCTTGAGAGACCATGAATGTTGAAAACCAGAAGTTCTTGCAGGTTCTGCAGTTAGCAGCTTTTCTGAATGTCTGAAAGTCAAGGTAATCTTCCATTGCTACAACACATCATTTCCTGCACCTGCCAGCACTGTTGGAGTAAATGCAACTCTCTGTGGCTATTTCGTCTGTATAATTCAGCAGTAATCGTATAGCTTTGGTGTCAGAGACTGAAACAGCTAGTGATTTACACATTCTAAGATCGCCAAAAGACTTTTGCAAACTGAAAAGAAGCAGTTGCTCACCCAGCAAACACCCACACACCCACACCCCCCACCCCACACCCCCCATTACTGCTAAAGAATCAGTTAAGTGGGTGCCATTGTCCAGCTATCCTGGGTGCAGATGCTTGCCTGAGGAAGGGAAGAGGCTAAAAACAGGCAAGTCCTAAAGGCAGGAAAATGCCTTTTATCATGCCAGTGTCCTTTCTTTATGTGAACTCTGAGCATCTAGCCTGGGCTATACACCTCAAATATTGGACCATGATGGACCAAGATTGATGCTGGTACAATAGGCAGCATCGGAGATGTCGGAGGCTTGTGGAGGCTCTTGACATGGCCCATGACATTCCATTGTAAAACTCCCCACCCCAGAGCGGTAGAAGGCATTCCCATCTGAGCTGGAAGTGTATAATAACTCATAATTTCTTTGAGTTGCGTGGAGCCTGCCCCTAGTCCAAACGGATCAAGACCACCACTTCATCCAACAGATATGGAAGCTGCAACTACCAAGTTTCTTCACTGGATCCAGTGGATGGTGACTATATACATCTTTCCACCATTATCCTTTCTTCCCCTTTCTATCCGTTATGCATTTCCTTAAGTGCTACCTTTATGCTTTAACAATGCTTTGATATTGCTGTATAGATGATTATTGCTATGCTTTAATATTGCCATATTGCTATAGATGCTTTGATATTGCTGTATAGATGATAACATATATATAGATGGGGACCCCTGGTGGCCTAGTGGTTAGCATGCAGGACTCTCACCTCTGCGACCCAGGTTCGAATCCCAGCCAGTCCCCCGGGCAGATGGAGCTCGTTAGCCCTGTGAGGCCATCCATCTATGAGAAGGTCACTCTAAACAAACCTACGTCCTGAGGACCTCACTGCCATTGTCCAAGCTTGCTTGGCCCCGGCAGATGAACCTTCGGATTAAAGGGTGGGCTCAGTTCAGCGCAGGCTGTGTCTCACCTAAAAAATCCATTGCGCAGGCTGGAAAGGTAAAAGACCTTTCCCCAAATCTTCGTTCGCGAAGACTGGCCATTAGATTAGATTAGATTAGATATATAGATGATGTATTGCTATAGAATGACATCACCCAAAATGGCAACATATCTATTCTAAAAAAACCCCTTCATATATATGTTTACTAAAACCAATTATTCAGTGTCCTTTCACTCCAGTCCACTCCAAGGGATTTATTAAGAACCTTGATTACCCTCCCCTTTCTGGGGCGGGTCGCAACATTTGGGATATAGGTTACATTTCTTCTTGCTTCTGCTTGTAACAGAATAAAAAATGTGTGTGAGCTAAATGACACAGGCCTGACTGGACTTGTGGTAGCGGGGTGGGGAAAACATGACATTCAAGGCATTTATTTATTGAGAAGAGAAATTATGTTTGTCAGGCTCAGCTAAAGCTTATTGTTTCAACCTTGGAGAACAGACAAGATACAAACTCCTAATAACTTGGCAATTTAAAGCAAAACAAAGTGTGAGGACAGTAAAAACAGGAAGGAAAATTTCCCTGCTTTAAAATAATTTAAATTTTATTTAAATGTAATTAAAATGAATCACATATACAACTGAATTACTAATAAGAAATAAAGTGCTAGATAGTATGAGTAATTAGTCAGAGGTCAGTCACATGTTTTTCTAGTTTGCATTCTGATGGTATGCAAAAAAGCCATCAAGATAAGGACTGATTATCGTATTTCTCTGGGTTTTTAATGTGTATTGTACTAGGCACAATGAAAACACACAGAAGCAGTCCCTGCCTCAAAGACTTTACAGTCAAAAACATTGTTAGTGGGAAAATAAATGGGTAAAGTGGTACTTCACTGCTTTCATTTCCTTCACTTTTAAAAATTTATTTATTTTAATTTTTATTACAGTAACAAAGAATGAGGAAGTTGAAAATGGCTGAAGGAGGCGAAGAAACAGCAGAAAATTAATTAGAAAGGAAAGAGGACACCGGAGTGGCAGTGTGGCAAGGGGACTGAAAGGCAAAAGCAGAATAGGAGTAAAAGGAGCTTAGCTGGCAGGTAGAGAGCCAGCTGGAGCTAAGGAAGTATTTTAGAGCAGGTGTGGTGATGGGGCTTACCTATGAAATTTAAAAGGGCAGGGACTCTCAGAGAGTTTAATTCTTCTTTCTTCTGAGCTACTTTGTCCTAGGGATGAACATCATTAAATTTGTAACACGAATTAGGAATCCATGAGAGAATGGTAGAAGATCCAGATGGTTTTGTTTTGTTGGTTAAAAACTAGTTTCACCCTTCCAGCATATACACTTGCCCCCAAATTGCCTGCTTCCACTATTTGTAATGATTGCAGAGATATTCTATTGTGGAGGTGATTTTATTTCATTAAGTGGATTGGCAAAATGATGGGGTGAGAATGGAGGATGCTGGCGGGAACCAGGTGTGCATTTAATACATTGATTTGAGGCCTGTAAGATCTGAGATAAAGCACAACCATTACCTTCTCATACCTTTGCATTACTAGCCATTACTGAATGACATGGCACAGAAAGGCTGTTAGCAAAGGCTAATGCCTATACAGCTAGTATAATGCAGAAATGGCAGGAAACCACAGCTCCAACAGAAGGAGCTGAAAAGATATAGATAAGATTAGTGACATATGTAAAGGCACAGATAATGTGTGACAGAGTCTGCCCAGCTGAATAGGCTGAAGCCAGCAGTAATAGGAAGCCCATGTTCTTCCTAATCCTCCCAGATAAGCTGTTCCATCCAGAATTATCAGCCAACAATCTTCAGGGTATCAGGTTGAAAATGAAGTTTCAGACTGCTTTGATTCCTCATCCATAAATGAGAAACTGCCTGAAGGATCTTTATTTATTCTCGCTCCCTCCGAAACACTCTTCAAAAAGTGCCAATATACTAGCAACAGATGCATAAAGCCTTGCTTACTTTGATTGACAGAACATGATATAAAGCAACTCTCACTTGACATTTCAGTTTCATAAGGCTTCAAGCAACTGTATGTGTAACTTTAAAACTTCACAAGGAAAAAAAAGGGATATATGCAAACTTCAAGAAAATGTTTTCTGAATAGAGTACGACCTTTCCCTTGTTTCAAGATCTTGTATGACAAACAATTTCAGTGTATTGTTTCTGTTCTGTGTTTATTAAATGCCTGCAATATTTGCACTGTTGGCTTTTGCAGACTTTCAAAATAATTGATATATATGTCCCCAGGAAATCCGTTTAATTTGAAGAGAAAAAGGACTTAAGAACAAAATTTCAAAATATGAATGAGTATGAAAAGAAATATGGATTAATATCTTCCTTCAAATAATTAAAATTATTGAAAAGGTACAAAAAAAAATTTTTGTTGGGTTTTGTGTTTTTACTTTATACAGGGTTGAAGGGAGAATACTGGCACCCACTTGTGGTGTGCCTGTTTTCCTGATGTAACTGCTTTAGTCTAACTCCCCCGAGAAAGTAATCTGGGCAACAGTTATGAAAAGTATTTGCACTATGTTCTTGTTAGCTTTTAGGCTTTAATACATTTTTCTATTTTTTCACATGGTTTGCCTGGAGCTTCCAATGATGCTGTATTCTAAATATGTGAACGCTCCAGAATACTGACAGTGCTTGGGAATTTAACAATTTGTACCTGGAGAGAGAGGAAACTGCTTGAAAGAATCTATAACCCTCAACCCTTTGTGCTGGTTTAAAAGTTAACCAGCAAGGGAAAATGAACTCAATTCAAAAGAGAGATTTATAAGTCAGAATAACAATTTATTAAAATAATGCAATAAGTACAATTATACAGACAGACAATTGGTTTTAACCCACAAAACCCAAAAGTACAACCCAGCACCCTGGGGTATGAACAAAAGTGGTGTACCTTGGCCCACCCCCAAGTCCAAAGCAAAGGGAGAGGGGAAAAAAACCTGCTGGTGGGAGAGCTGCTGCAGTCTGGTCAGAAGTGGTGATTGCAGTCCAGTCGAGGGTGGTGGTCTCAGCCTGGTTGGGAGCAGCGGTGGTCTGCTGTCTTCCTCTGGGTCCCACGAGAGAGAGCCCCAAGGCTCTGAAACTCCCAGTTATATACTCTCCAGTTCAGGCGGGAGTGCTCAGTCCCTCCCTCAGAGTAGGGAATTCCATAAAAGGGCATGTGGATGCTCAGTCCCTCTTATCAGAGCGGGGAATTCCATATAAGGATATCAGAGCGGGGAATTCCATAAAAGGGTACAGGAACATCTTCCCACCTTGCAGGCCTCTACTGACAGCAGTTTTTGGGAAATGGCATGGAGGCTATAGAATACACAGTTTTGGGTTACACCCATCCAGGGATGAATTGGTCCCAGCCGTTCTAACCAGGACACCCTTTATGATGGGATGCTCTTCCTAATGAGGAATACTTCTCACTTCTGAAGGAAAAGAAAAAACTCCGTGTATAAGTTTTTTGGAAGGAAAGAAGAGAACCCTGATCAAAGAGAACTAGCAGATTTCTTACTTTTTATCTACAATGGACAAAGATCAATAACTAAAATACTACTAGTGGAAGAACATTAGAAAATGGAAATTGTTCCTGAATATTAACAGGAAACTTCAAAGAAAGGGTGAAGAAATGTAGATGAAGCATTCCAACTTTTCTTTCCTCTGGTTCCATTTCCCTTACAATAAGATGTAAACTACCTGCCTCCAAAACTGAAAAAGTGTTGTTTGTACCTAATAATCAAATGTCAAAAAAGCTGCTAATATTTCAGAATACTAGTTATAACACAAAATAATAAATAGCTAGCCTTTTCAGAAATGCTTATGGTTTTCATATTTTGTAAGATTTTTAAGACCCTAGCTTTTCCAATGTTACAAGCAGATTTTTCTACTTCCTCTTATTTTTGCCTGACCCTACTTAATGAAACAAAGATAAACTGACTGAAACGTCCTGTGCTGTTTATTCTTACAGGGGAAAGAGTAAAACTGAAGGAGGTTTCTTTTTAACTAACTGTCAAAACAGCTACATTTTCAGAAAGTAAATGTGAATTTTGAGAACACTAAATACATTCTTGATTGGTTCTCCATAGTGTTTTGCATCTTCCATTTCTCTTTGTTCTATGGGCACAACTATTAAGAGTTTCTGTTTACCACTTCTGTCAGTTAACACGTGCAGAAGAGTGGTAGCAGGTCATTACCAAATGAGTTACAAAAATACATATTAAAATCAACATCCCCATCACTGAATGCAGGGACAGGACTAATAGCAATCTCCAAAACAAGGAATCCTGAGGGAGGATCTGGGCATTGGGGAGTGAATCTCAGACAAAGCAGAGTTAGAAAGGGAAAGAGGTAAAAGTTAAAAGATGTAGGTTTAGAAATGGGTAATTCATCTTCAGATGCAGATGTAATGTGCCTTTCTTGTCTTTTCTTCTTTCTTGTTCTTCACTACTGGATCATGCACAACTTTTCTGAATTCCTAAAACTGACAAGCTAGAAAATAGGAGACCTCTGCCCAGCTTTTTATCCCAATATATTGTAGGAAACCAGAAATGTATTTTTATTCCTGCAGTCTTAACTATAAGAGAATAGCAAAATTCTCCTGTTACTGGACTTCTATTTGCTGAAAAACAGTAAGAAGCAAAATAAACTAATATTTACAATGTTGAGTGTCCTCCTGAACACTGCAGAACTGCAGCTGGTAAGTAATGTCCACATTCATGTTTGGAGTCATGAAACAAAATGGGTCCTCAAGTGTAAGTTCCACCAAGGTCAATGGGATTGTTCTTACTCAGATGACATTAGAATTGAATTCTTCCTATGAATCTCTAGCCATGTTATCAACATAATTAGTGGACTTGAACTGATGTTGACCTTTTTAATTCACAGGTGGCAGAACTTGTGAGTGGGCTAAAGACAAGCCTGTAGGCATTGCTTAAGTTTTCCTTGGCTGCAAATGATTATTGCAGCTACACGTTTGTGTATGGATATGGAAAAAGCCTTCAAGTACCATATTTATTTTTAAGTGAATAATATTCCTCAGTCATGCTTTAGAATGGGCTTTGACTGCTGAAGAGAAGGCAGAGTTGGAAGCTGGGTCTTTGGGTGCAGTGAGTCCCTGCTTTGTCCATACCTCACTGTTGTCAAGCATATGAGAGGGGGGAAAACAGAAAAAAAGAGATTGAGGGGAAAACATGCTGAAAAGGAAAAGTCCTGTTGACTTTAAACAGCTGTATCAAAGACAATATTTTGAGGACAAACAGGACACAGAGAGGATTAAGGAAATTATTTGGTTTCTCAAAACCTTAAGGCAAAGCTGTTTCTTCCACTCCTGTGAGTAGGTTAGACAATGAGGTGAAAGCTAGTAAACTTCCACCTATTTGTGCTGCCAAAATTTAGTTAACGTAACTGATGCCTCCAGTGCATTCTGCACAACACAAAATACTTTCTGGAAGTGCTGACATGCTGGCATAACCTGTATTCCAAACAGAGCAAAAAAAAAAAAAAGAAGAAAAAGAGGAAGATAAAACATCAAAGAGGAGCTCCAGCAAAGAGCTAAAGGGTTAAAATAATTTGAAATGCCACACAAAGTGCTCCCACAGTTTTGAAATGTTAATCAGTTTTGAAAGTGTAAGTCAACCCCTGCTGATAAAGAAAATGAACACAGTAACAGAGGAAAAATTGGAGTTTCTGAATTAAGAATCTGTGTGGCTTTTCATCAACACTTGGTCGGCGATCCAAAGACTCAAGCTTGTCATGTAGCAGATTGGTGTACAACTCTGCATTTTATATAATGCATGCATTTAGAGCCACAATGCCTACCATTTTTTGGTTTTTTTTGGTAGCCATTTTTATTATGCAGGTACGGGGGATGACAAAGGAAAGCATCGAGACATCTAGAGGTTTCTCTGAAAGTGTCTGAACTCACTGATTGCTTTCACTGCCAATTACCATGATTCTAACGTAGATATTCCCAAAGGAACTATCACCTACTCTACATGCTTTGCTCTGGCTGATTTAACTGAAGTGGAATAAGAGGCAAGGAAAACGGGAAGTTGCTTCTGCTCTGTGGGTATTTGCAGAGAGAGATCCTGCCTTCCCATCCTGCCATAGATGCTTCAGCGCAGAAGGAAGGAGAGAGGTTGCATGATCTCTAAATTACATCAGCTTTGTATTGCCTTGTAATACAGGTGTTTTGTCACTATTTTGTTCAGGATAGGTTTAATTTATTTTTTGGTGGTTTTTGGTGGTTTTTTTTGTTGTTTGTTTTTTTTTTTCAGGCTGACTTTGTCTTGGTATTGTTAGTTTCTAGAGTTTAATTTGACAAGGTACATCATGAGGACTGAGGATGATTAATGCTGCAGGAACCAAGATGATGAGAGCCCTATTCAGGGGGAAAGTTTTTGATGTAAGAAAAGCATGGCATAGTTTTTTCTGTTGATTATCTATTATAACAAATGTGGGGAGAGGGATAAGAACCCTTTTTTACTGCAGTCAAGAAGATGCCTTAAACTCCTTGCACAAAGACTAAAATACACAAAACAGATTTTCTCATTTTAAAATGGCATTTACTTTCTGTGTGTTTATCTTACATATGTTGCATTTTATAAATTCAGAACTTGTAACCTCAGAGCAGGATGTTTCTCATGGCCCCAAGCATACATCTCTGATTATAACATCCTATTATGCATGGATGAAAAGCTAAGCTAATAACTAATTTTTGCCCTCACAACACAGGCATCTTTGACAAGATTAAGAGCGATTGTTTTTAAGGGATGTTTTCTAACATTATCTGAAAGCGGACGAGTGGGCAAGTAAGGAAGCAAGGTATAATCCTACATTAGAACATTAGAACTAGGCAATTTTGGCAATGCACATAAGAAAGTACACAACATTCAAAAGAGAGGAAAAGACACAGGCAGAAAACACATCATATTAATGAACATAAGAGCAACAGCAGAAAAGACTACAAAGGAAACACCTAAATGATTTAAAAATTCTGTCTGTGAATATTGCACAATCTTTCTTCATGTTTTATGTCCAAACTGGATGTGTTGTGCATTGTTATAGTATTGTGAGAGTGTGTATAACAACAACTACATAGCAGAGAATAAGTGGTACCGCTTTCTCTTCTTCCAGGGACATGTTAATGAGCTCACATACAGAAGTTTATCTTCTTATAGTGAAATTATGTAACTAATATTTTTCGTCTTGATAAACATAACCATTTAAGGAGCTATCAATAGAAACTCAAATGCTGCAGGAAATGGTATATCTGGTTATGTAAACAGTTCCTTTGTGTGGGTGCACTGCCTTTTGGCTTAGACAAAATGTGTATGTGTTTGTGGTCACTAAAGACATTACAGTACTTTCCACGGATATGTTTGTTAACATCAGTGTCAAATTTAAATTGTAGCTTGGATATCAAGGTCTACCTAAAACTTCCCCATGTGGTTTGCCTAATGCTGTGGCCATGCAGAATGGCCATGCAGTGCAGCTCTGAATGGCCTAATAATTATCACATTTTATCTTGTGCTATATGCAGCACCATTTCAGTGGAAAAATTAAAGATTAATAACACTCACCCATGTTTTTCTGAGTTTGGTTTGGGGTTTTTTTGTTGTACTCGGTTTTGTGTTTGTTTGGTTTTCATTTGGTTTTTTTTTCCCTGAAGTGCTGTGCACCTTTAGAAGTCCACCGAGATTACAGGGCTGTAAAAATTCTCTTACTCACTATCATTACTGGCAACACGAAGATGCTGTTTATATAGAAAGCAAGGCTAAAAAATCTGAATAAGAGAAAGGACACCAAGAAACTTCCCTGATAATTAGTGATGACTGCAGTTGAAATTTAACTGTAAGGTTGTCACACAAATTGATATGGGATTACTAGACACTGTGAGTTATGATGTATTTCTTAGTGGTAGAATAAATAACAAAATCAATTGCTCATTTCAGCTGCAGAGACAAGAGTGGTCTAGCAAAAAAACAAAAGCCAACCAACCAACCAACCAAAAATTAAAGAAAAAAACTGAAATACAGTGGATATTGCACGACCAGTGAGTGCCGAATTGACACCACAGTACAGGAAGCAATTAGTATCAATGCAGTTAAGCTAGATTTAAACTGGCACTGATCTCATTGGCAGTGTAGCTGTAGAAATGCAAAATCCAGCTAATTAAAGGCATGAACAATAGCCATTTGCATACAGTTTGCACTTTACACTAAACTCCGGAGAGCCACTGAAATCCTATTTGTTCCTCAAGTAAATTTATTTGTAGCACAACTGCACATTTCTTCAAATCTTGTGAACCTGAAATGAGACATTTTTGCCTCTGTTCAAGTGGCACCAACCATCCGGAAACTAATCTAACTGACTTCCTGAGGATTTCCAATTTACTAAAGCACCTTCCCAGAGCATAGCCCATTATACCTGATCTTCAGTAATGAATGACCCCACATACTCTCAGACAGTCAGCAACCACAGAACCGTTTTAGATGGCTCTAATCTATGCCAAAATCAGTCTGGCCTCTGCCAGATCCAAAATTCACAGGAGCGCAAACACAGATTCAGGCCATGCTTTTCCCACCTTTCTTTGTAATTCAGGAGGACAAAGGGTTTACCCAGCAACGGGATACTTACTGGTTAACTTGGAAAAGTCTCTTCTTAAACCATTTAGAAATTGGATTTAAAATGAAAAATGTTTTATATTTAGGACATGGTAGCTGAAAACAGAAAACTGAAAGCCTGGGAATAGCTAAGACTTGACAGCAACCTTAAAATATACCCTTTTCCCTTTGTTTATTTTTCCTGTTACTGAAGGAAGAATAATTCCTCAGGGAACAAAATACACTTATTTATAACACAGTATATAATCAGTTCAATCTATCCTCTACCAATAGCAACAACAAAACTTCTACTCAGAACACTGAACAGGAATACATTAAAAATATGACATGAGCCCTTCAGAGGTTTTCAATTATTAGTTTTCTTGCATTGAACAAAAGTACAAGCTGTCATTGTATAGTGGCTTTTCAAAATTCAGAGTATGAAATAGATGAATTTCCTTCACATACAGCCTTTAAGCCCAACCATTGAAAAATTTAAATTCCCCCTCTTTTTAATCTCCTTGCTTCTTTAATGATTCCTGATTACTACTTCACCCAAAAATCAGAAGGAAAAAAACCACCAAAATAACTCACAACAACAACAACAACAACAACAACTAAACAACCCAAAACATAATTTGCATAGATGGAAAAATATAGCAGTGAAAGGCATCATAGTCCACAGGGAAGGATATGGATCTTTGGGATGATCTATTTCTTTTCCAGGCTGTGTCATTAGCTTCCCATGTTGCCACAGGCAGGTCATTCCATTTGACTACTTCTGGCTCCCTGCTATTCAAAGAGCAACAAGACCACTTGTCCATGTTTTAAAATCTTCTGAGGAAATAAAATTGGATTTACATATTAAAAAATTAGACTGATTTTGAAACTCAACTGATATTTGTAAGAGTATTCCTATCAAAACATAATTCATTATAATGAATATGACTTCTAATAAGAATTTAAATGCAGATAATTATGTATAATTTATTTAGGTCAGCACTTCTCATACAAAAGACTTATACTACATAACTTTATTTAAAGTTTACAGTAAAGCCCAATGAACTTGTTACCTAAATTCGTTCCTGTTGTTGGAAGCCACCATGTCTTTGAAATGCTTCTAGCGTGGTGATGGATTCTAAAAAGTGCCTGTTAATATAGTATGTTTGTGATCTTCATCCAGCACATATTTCCTAAGTTCTTTAGACTAGGGAGAACAATATAAAAATAATAAAACCTATAGTCTTTAAAAGAGTCACAGACCAGACTACAGTTGTAGGCAAAGCTTGGAGATTCCTGGTATGTTTTTCAACTTCAACAGGTAAAGATGTCCTTAACCACAGTCTCTGGGAACAGTCTATTTCTTCACACTTCCATAGGAATTAGTACCTCCATCATTACAGTGTGAAAAAAACCCAGTTCATCATATGGTTTTTATCACATAAACCATTCTAAGATTGCAGGAATATCACTGTGTCTGAATTTATCTTATACTTCTGTAGTCAGCCACTCCTGAAAATATGCTATAGGATATATACTTGTTTAAAACTCATATCTGGTATTTTACAAATGTTGGTTTGTAATTAGTACTTTCTGTAATTAGTACTTACACTGTCAAAGAAGTTTAAAAATTTTATGAAAATGGTAGACTCTTAAAAAGAATTAATTCTTTCCAAAGCTACCATAATAGCAAATAGCAAAAACTTGAACAATTCAACATATTTTCTGAAATATTAGCAAATGTGCTTTAGGAAAGTTCTGTAGAGATTGGTGTAAAAAACAGAAGTACTGTGCTGATATGCTTTCAGCCATATGTTATGTGTTTTTATTTTTCAGCATGTCATCAACAGTTTTCTTTTGATGTGATCAAAGACCCATACACATTCATTCAAATAAGGTATAAAGAAATCTGTACTTCTATTTGTCTTTAGTTTTCAATCCTTCATTTTATCTGTTCGTTAAACAAGAATCCCTGAGTGTTCTCATAGCTAAAATGCGTATCAATTAAAAGTGAACTATTTGCTAGAGGAACACTAAAAACTTCAGGACCTTTCAGAGATGCGTATCAATGGTAGGAACCTGATTGCACTCCAGGAAGATACTCTCAGTTACCACAGAAATACTCAGACCCAGTGTTCTAGTGATTAGTGCAGGAAAAATACATATACGATAACTGGATTAAATAGAAGCAACTAATTTTGGCCTAGTGAATTGTAATGGCATTCCTGTATGTACTCTAAGCTTTCATTAGTGGCTAGAGGTACACACTATTATATAGACTTTTTCTGCTAAAGGGCTGGGCGTCAACATAAAAGAAACTTTCATTTTTTTAAAGGACTTACAGTAATGATTCATAATATCCTGGTACCCACAAGTGCCACAAGTAGAGTTTGATGCAATAACATACAGTCACCAGAAAAATTCTACCAACTTTTTCCTGATCCCATCAAATCTCCTAAGATAGTTTTTACTAAGATGGAAAACTTAGGGATTCTTACTGTTGATGATATTCATTATAGTCAGTTTGAACTGGAACAGCTATACCTCCAGGGAGGAGGAACAGCCTCATGAGGAATAACTATCTTCCCTGTTTTGCTTGCTAAACATTAAAATATCATTACTTTGTCCAAAAAGTTATCTATGTATGTTAAAATAATGAGGATTTTTGGGGTCTTTGTTTAACTGCACAATGCAGGTTCTTTTCAGATGCTCTGTGAGCTTCTTCCTTCAGAGAAGAAAGTTGTGTGGAAACTATTTTTCTGCAACTAGAGAATCAAAGTTTAATCCATAAAAAATTGTAGACACTTTAGCAGATCCACAGCTTTGGATATGTTTCCCAGTCTCCAGTGTGTGGAGGAGGTGAAAGGAATGGAGCATGAGTCTTGAGATACTGAGTTCACTCCAACCCCCACTTGTAACTGTACTTGGTCCAGTACACTCTTCCAAAGCATTACCAGAGAGGAATTTGTACTATGTGCGGCTATATCTCTAGTTCTGGCTTGGCAAGGTGGCTGCTCCTGTGACTGTAGTGGAGATACATTTTGACCATGACGATGTTCACAACAGTTAGTATAACAAAGATGTTTAAAAAAACCCTAGTGGCGAGTGCCCAAACTGTCCTACATATTGCTTCTCTTAGCAATTTACAGCTCCAGCTACTTTAGGAACTTTCGACTCTAGAGACTTCTGAATCTCCAGATCTGACACTACAGAGGTACTGCTTATTGTATCTGGGGCAAAACTATGAGCAATGTGTGTACACCATGGCCACAGTAAGATAGGAGCAGAAGCACCTCCTGCTTTAGCTGTGCAAGCGGTCAGCTAATAGATCATGGACTTAGAGAATAACAGGGGAGCAAGATACAAGGTGTGACTGTCTAAAAACATAATGTACAAATGCATCATCATAGGGTATGCAACCTTTTAGTGGTATCTGGGCCCAACACTATTTTGTAGATTTGGTGCACTTGAGAGTTTCATGACAAGAAGGACTTGAAGCTGAGCACACAATAAAAATACCAACTGCTGCAAAATTGATGCCAAAATTACAAGCACCAGCAGTATCATGCTGAAATCCTCTCTTCACCAACATCAGCAAGAGTTTTACTGAGGACCTGACAGGCTAAAGACTTCATGCTATGTTTTCATAGCATGAAAGCAATACTCATAGCAATATAAAACTATGTTAGTCTTGACCATATCTGCTTATTTCAGCTTGCCTGAGAGCCCTGGAAACTTCTCAGTGACAGTATTTTTAAATCGGTATGACTGTTTAAATACAGGTTTCTTAACTACTGTGACCAACCATACCTACATGTTTTTAAACACACATGTCCAGCCACAAACCTGGCATTCTCTTTAAATAAAAAAAAAGAAAAAAATAATCAGAATTTTTAAAAAAAATACAGCAAATGTACAGCAAGGACAGAGAAGAAATGGGATCTAATATATAGCTACTGAGAACAGAGAAGTTAGCTCAAGGATCTTTGTAATGTTCCAGTTTTAATAATTTGATTTTAGCTCTCTGAATTCCTTCTGTAATTTCATATAGATATAGAATTTTTCAATTCTTGTCCTAAGCTATTGTGTAGATTTGCTGTTCATTAATGAACAATGCCATTTTCCAGTCAGGCAAAGTTTAAGTCATACATAAACTATCTGGATTTTATAAAATTAGCTATTAAGAAAATGCCCTAACTCCATCTTAGTGACATGTAACTTCTCAGGTACTTTCACTGGTGAAAAGAATTATATTCTCTATAGTTCCATTTCTTCTCTTCAGCTTAAATATCTAAGATTTTAAAACTAAAATACTCACCTGTGGTGTCTTTGAATGCTAGACTTTGAATAAAAGGTATATTATTCATATGACCACAAAAGGAAATCTGTTAACACAGGCAAAAATTTTATATCACCAACATTCAACAACATGTGTATTTACCAAAACAAAATCAGAACAGTTTTTCATTAATTTTACTCTGTCATTAAATACATTTTTTCTGATGTTCGGTCTTTACTGAGTGCATTATGGACTTCTCCAGGTAGTAGAAAATGGTTTTTTTTAAGTAAATATGAAATGCTTTGATAAATGAAAACATTCAAATGAGACTGTTATTGGGAAAAAAAAATCTATTCTGTTTTTAACTGTCATTCTATTGTTTAAGATAATAATAAAACCCTTTATCCCAAAAGACCAATACAAATTTTGATGTATTGTGGCCACACTGAGCATTTCTAAAAACTGTCATATCAAATGTAAATAATTTATTCCCTTAAGCTAATCAGAAAAAAGTAGAAATTGTCTACAGCATATCAAGTGATCAATATTTTAATGTGCGAATAAAAAGAATTCTCACATTTTCAGTAAAAATATTCCTGTATCACAGATATTCAGTGGTCTACACCTTTACCCATCCAACAGGAAACAAAGTAACTTCTAGTCAAAGCAACCACTCATCTCTTGAATATTGACCTGTGACAGTGAATTTCAGACCACTGCTTGGAATGATGCTAAGCAAAACACCAGAGGATTGTTTCTACCCAAAAACCTCACTTCTTGTTACTTATTACCTTACATAATTTTAAATTACAGCTTGAAATCTTATGGCTATGCAGAGATCTTTTTTTATGGACATAAGCCCCCAAATACCTACTTGAAACTGAAAGCCTTATTTTTCAGCTTTAAAATACCAACTACAAGCTCAACACTGCAAGGCAATATGCACTATTCAGTAGTGCTTATTATCTGCATTAGGCTCCTTCCAATTAATTTGATGCTGCTCCATAGGTGGAAGATGCAGCATGTATTTTTACATGCATTTCTTATGTACTGTACTACAGTGATAAAGCTGACATTGAAAGTAGTATTGAGCAGGAGCCAGATCTACAAACAAGTAAACTGTAGTAGCTTCATTGCAGTTGCCTGAGGCATGGTGGTTTATAGCACTATAGATTTTAGTCTTGAGAAAAATAAAATGAATAAATATGAGTTACAAGAGTATGAGTCATACAAACTAGCATTTGGAAATTTAGATAACTGAATAGAAATTAGTCAATGTTTAGATTTGTCAAGGTACCCCTCAATACTGAGAGATCTCTTGCCCCAAAATGACTTCCACAGAAATATAAGTCCACCACATTCAGCTGGACTGTAAATTCTTAAATCAGGAGATCTGAAGTTAACAAGTTTAAAAAAGATACCTAAATCATAAACCTAATAATCTGGTAAAAGTCCAGCAAAGCATTTTGGCATGAATTTAATTTTAATCTAGTGGTTAGCTCTGAGTTAATAGCACAACACATGGGCTCAAAGTTAAGCAAATGCTTAAAGCATTTTATGGACTTAGTTTCAACTATTGGATCAAAGTTTCCCAGCGCTGCTTCCCAAACACTCTCAGACTCGTACTTATTGTGAGACTAGAAAAAGTATTGATGTCAAGGAAATCCCTGAAATTCTGTTAAAGCCAAGGGACACACAAATTGCATGCCTTTGCAGGAGTTCCTGAATTTACATATACTAACCTTGGAGCCTCTTTCTGAAATATAACAAATAATTTATGGATTCCACAGCCCTGTACCAATACTAATTACACCAAGTCTTTTTATACTTCCATAACAAAACTGAAAATAAATTGTCCAAAGCCAGACAGTGAGTGGCGAAGATGGTATCGTGCTTTTAAAGATGTAAACACTCTTGTTTGACAAGTCAGACTTTGGACTGAGCTTATTGCATTTAAGCTAATCAGCCCTACATGGAGGACCTCTAAAATTTTTTTTATTCTTTTAGGGCCTTTACTTTCCAGGGAGGGAAGTAGGTGATGAACTTGTACACTTAGAAACATAGTGTAAATTTATAGGATGCCCTAAGTGAATGAATGTGCTAGAGACAGTGTTTGAGTACAAACTTCTCCCTCAAGGGCCCAAAGACAATGTACATCTCATTTGAGGGGGATTGGGAGGGTCTGTCCTTGTTCAAGTGTGTTCCTAGTTCTTCTCTGTTACCAGAACTGCATCTTCATCCTCAGCTCATCCTGCTTAAGATGCTGATATTCCTGCATCATCACAAGTACCTATATTCTTCTCACTAAACAAGTTGTGAGCTCTAGCACTTTTACAATATGAAAAAGCAACCTAAATACTAGAATCCAAAGCACTTTTGTGTGAATTAATTAGCACTCCAGTATTTGACCTCTTAACTAGACTGCAGTTTCTAATTTGAAGGTTATCATTAGCAGCCCCTATAAAACTGGTACAATAGATATGTGCACGCTGCCATCTAATTCACAGTAATAATCTTCCAACAAGTGTGTTCACTGTTGTCCTTTTAACTGTAGCAGAAAGAAATAAAATTGCATCATTTGATGCAACTGAATGAATCTAGTATTTATGTCTTCCTTGCTATCTCATATTAAGAAATTACAGAGCATTATTCATAATATCTGTTTGGTAAAGGCAATAGTAAAAGGTTGGAGTAGAAAATAGGTAGAGAACACTTAAAGAAAAATAACCATGAAATTTGGTAGGTATAAAGCTTTTATAAACTCTGTTTTCTTCTAGGTTACTGTATTAGGAGTCTCAAAGCTTCCTCCAGTTAGGGTTAATTTATTGTTTATATTAACATGTATGCCTTAACAACATAAAGAGCATTTCCCACAGACCAGTTAATAAGATGCAGCACAGAGAAAGGGCCAATGAATCTGTTTGTTAAAGTCTACTTAGTGAAGCTATGACTATAATACTCCACTGCTGAAGTCAGTGAAAAGGCATCAGCACAACACAATCCAAGGAAAAATGCAAGCTGATACAGCACAACAGATTCTTTGTTTAAGAGCAGTAGAAATTTCCAGCAAGTGTCTGTCAAAAAATGCAAAACAGAAGAGAATAATCAAATAACTAAAGAAACCCAATCTAAAAGAGAATCATTATAAACCAGGACAAGGACACTTTGTTTTTAAGTGCACACAATGAATTTTAAAGCTCTTTCTTCAGAAAGGATGTGGGATGATGACCAAAGAGCCAGACAAGGGCTAGCGCTTACTATCTACGCCTACACTATTTACTCCCCACTTTATCTTTGCAGATGGAATGCTGCATAGCTGACATCAAGAAAAGATTAATTGGCCAAAGGAGGAAGTCCTGTGGAGATAGGAGGATGGTCTTGTTTTGGCTCTGAAAAATGACACATAGTCATAGAATGGCACATAGTCCTATGACCGGAACTTTGAAGGACACTATGCCCAAAATAAAGGAACTTTTACCTGATTAGGGTCATTTAAATATTAAAATGCATACCCTGCATAAGCTTTCCTTATAAATACTATCACATATATGACTATATTGCACAACTTGCTACCTAGATCTGCCATATATAACATAGGAGGAGGGAGATAAGATTGGGCTGTACGCAAGGAGGGTAGAAATTTCATTTAGTTAGGAGAAAGACCCAAAAAGACCTGAGACAGTCGACTGGCTACTCTCCTCTCATTTCTTCTGAGTGGGGATGCTCTAGTCCAATAATTTTTATTTGAACAGGCCATATGTTAGTATGGTTTTCATTGCAAGAAGTAACCAACTGCTGTTAAAGGAGGTACTATTCATTTGCTATCTTCAGCTTTATCCCTCCTTTCTCTGATAGGGACTCTGTTATGGCAGGTACTGTTCTAAAACTTACAGGGAAAAAAGTGAAAAAAAGTTTGTTTAGTAAATTACTCCCTGTTTTGTTTTCAGCCAGCTCACATCAAGTTCAACTCAATATGTCTTGCAGCTTATTCTGAAAACAAGCAATTTGATTGCCCCTCAAGTTTGACCCAAATCAATTTGACCCTTCTCTCTTTTATACCAGTGTTCATCCAAAGCCATGCCATTAAACCCGATGGAGTCACTTGATCTACAAGCAAGCAGAGAGTAAATTCCCATTCATTGTTTCCTTAAGTAAATGACAGAATTTCATGAGATAGCCTCATCAAAAGGATTTGTCATTAGGAACAAAATGTCACTGTTTACCTTTGAGACAGGTGTGGGTTAAAGGGCTGGCTGGTACCTGGAGTACCTTTACTGAGGATCATCTGCATGTATACCCAGTTATACAAATAGAAACAGTCCTTAAGATAATAACCACTTCCTCACTACTTTCTTTAGTTGTGGTTTGTGAGGGTCCTTTTGTCAGCAGCCAGTGAAGAGAACTGCATTGTTTGTGTTCGGTTTTCACGGAGACCAGACAGTGACCCCAACTATAAAGCATACCTAGAAGACAGGACAGAGTCTCCCACTTACAGAATCCACTCTTCTCCACTCCAGGAAACTGATGGAAGCTCTTCATCTCACAGAAGATACTCTGGAGTCCCCACTGGGCTTCTGTTTTGTACTGGGATCAGGAAAGAAAAATGTGCCCAGGACAGGAAAGACAAGGCTGTAAGATGTTGATGCAATTTATACTACGAAAAAACGAACTCTCAGCTCTTCAGAACTGTGTGAATGGGAATAATGGAAAGGTCACCTCATATGCTGCTTTGATATAATCTGATGTTATGGCAATATTTCTCACATCACCTCAAAATATGAAAATAATCCACAAAAGCCTAATGCTGATATTTTTCTGAAGAAAAGATTGCTGACTCCATGGATATGTCCATGTCCATGTATAGGGTCACTGTACATTAATCCATTAAACACAGAAATAGAAGCAGAATGCATTCAGTGATTCTCAAAATCCATAGTGTTCAAAACTTCCAGTGCTGAAATACACAAAAAGTTCTAAACTGCCTGGACTTTAGACAGCAGGAAACTTGCATTGCAACTAATAAATTTACTTGAAGTATATCATCTTGACTGTTTTCATTCTGAATAATAACTGGAGAGGAATTCTTCTTCCTATTCTTTAGGAAGGAAAAGTCTGTTTAGAAAATAATCCTGGTTGTTCATCAGATGAAAACACACTGCCATTGAATTAGAGTTTTCCATATAAATACAGCAGCTATTTGCTGAACTCAGTTTCCGCCAAACACATTAATCTTTATCATATAGTAATTCCATTGCTACTCTAAGATGTGTGTACATTTTACTCATGAATGATGCTCCTAAGGAAGGTCTAAAGGAAATAGAGCTGTTTGACAATATGTATCTGAACTCCCAATACCCTGTGCTTGCAGTCTGCAGTACAATGACAGCATGCAGTTCAGTTGCAATATATAATTAAGAATTAAAAGAGAAATGGTGGCTTCACCTTTTCAGAGCAATCAGAAGATTTGCAATATATGATGAAAGAAAGAGAAGTCCAAAATCTTATTTACACCCTGAAAATAAGTTCAAAATACTTGTTGAGTTTTTGTCTTTTGATAATATTTTTGTGCTCCTCAGTTTACTCACTTTTGCCAAAGTACAGAAATGTTAATACAGTCAACATAAAGAACATTAAGCTAAATACATACTACATCCATTTTAAATTATTGTTTCTGTCTTTTGGCCTCTCCCTCCAGTGAGACTTTCCTCATCCTGCTTAAAGCACCCTAAACTTGTAGAATTAAATTGGTATGTATAATTCTCTTGTACATCAAAATATAAATCATCCAACAATGTTAATTTCCAAACAATGGCACTTTCTCTTTTATCAAAATTATATGACAAAAATCCTTTCAACTTAATATGTACTTTTGAAAAGCTAAAGTTTTGAAAAATGTGGAATAGTATTTATTGCACCTAAGAAAATGTGAGTTAAAGAATTCAGGGATTGGATTTATTTAGTAATTAATACATGCCAGAGACTAAATAGTGACATTTGCTAATGGTATTGCAAGGGCTGGGAGAACTTTCTTTACCTTCAGGACCCTGAAGTAGCAAGAAGAAATGCTAAGTCCATTCTCCTTCTAATATGGTTAGGAAACTCCTAACATTGCAGTAAGCACTGAAAACTGGGTAGAGAAATTGAAAGGTAAGGCAAAATGGAAAGCTATGTGTTTTCCTACAGTCATCACTCCTGAGAAGGAAATCCTTGTTTTTCTTATACTGGGGGTGAATGCAGGGGTGAATGTACTGTGTAAGTGGCTGACTTCTCCCTTAGACCAGCCCATACATTTTGTTGTGAAATCATCTGACTAGTTTACTGGAACCTAAGAAAATTTTGGATCCAGTGTTGCAAGTGAATTGGTGGATTCCAAATTACTGAGATTAACGAGGTTCCTCTGAATAACTGCACTAAGAAATATTGTAGCCTTATCAGGGGTGTCATTTGTAATCTAGCTGCAATGTGACTATAAGGAATAAATGTAAGAAAATGTTTTGTTCAGGTCCAGTTTTGTCAGTTTGAGCCACATTGAATTAATTTCATGTTAATTGCAGCTAAAAGAGTGTAGCCACAAAATGTGGGATAAACAATCTTATAGCTACAGACATTTAGCAAATGTTGCAGGTGGGCCTCAGGACTTAAGTTGCTTTCTTGCAGAAAGTGAGGAGTGACTAGGTAGCACTCTGTCCTAGTTAGAACAGCTGGGACCGGTTTATCGCTGTACGAGTGTAACCCAAAACTGTGTATTCTATAGCCTTCCACGCCATTTCCCAGAAACTGTTATCAATAGACCATTTACACCATCTGCCCAGAGCAGCCTGACTCCTCAGGCTATAAACTAGGTGTTAAGAGGCCTGTGAGATAGGAGGATGCTCCTGTCCTCACACCTTGCCCTGAGGGAGGTACTGAGCATTCCTGCCTGAACTGGAGGATATATAATCTTGGAGTCTTGGGACTTTTTTAACCACTCATGGGATCCAGAGGAAGACTGCAACCACAACTTTTCAACCAGACTGCAACCACCACTCTCGACCAGACTGCAATAGCACTCTCACCAATAGGTTTTTTTCCCTCTCCTTTTACTTTGGGCTCAGGGGGCCCAACGAATACAACTCTGTTCATGCCCCAGGGTGCTGGGTTATACATTTGGGTTTTGTGGGTTAAAACCAACTGTTTGTCTGTATAATCATATGTATTGTATTATTTTATTAAATTGATATTCTGATTTATAATCTCTCCTTTGAGTTGAGTTCATTTCCCCTGCTGGTTTGCCTTTAAACCAGCACACACTCACAGACCGAACATGATGAAAAGACTTAAACATAACTTAATGATGGTAGAGGACTTTATGAGACTTCTCTGAGAGAGCTGAAGTTTTTCTCCCAAAGAATTTGTCATGGGTTTGCCACGGATAATAACATTCTTTACTATTAGTTCACAGATTTTAATGCAAAAAGGACCACTGACTAGGAAAAAATACTTTAATTTCAAATATCTGCCTAAGCCATTTTGCACCACATAAGTTCGCGAATCCAGCTTCCAGTACATGATAGGTCCCAAACTATTCTTATTCCTGCAGAAAAAAACTTCTGTGGACTTTAACAGAAGTTTTCCTGCCACATCCCAAGTGCAGTTCTTGTAAGCAGAATTCTGTCATTGCAAGAATTCTGCATGTAATGAATCAAGTGGAAATAAACAGACTATAAATCCAAAACACTAATGCCTATGAAATAACTAAATAAAGTGGGATTTTGGCAATGTGAAAGGAAAAAGTAAAGACTTAAATGAAAAATAGTTTGAAACATGCAAAACTCTTGTTTTGCATGGGAGGTACATATAGATTGGCATTATCAATCACTGCATTATACATAGTGCTTACCAGCTACAACATATCCTTAAGGTCACTAATAACTAATTGTAGGTAGGGAGCATTTTAAAGACTTGCTGAGGCAGGGTCACTTGATAGCACTTGTAAAACACCAGATCATAAACGGTGTGTCATGTTGTCTACATTCTTCTACCTGTAAAACCTGGTCTAATACCATAATTAAAATTTTTAAGTAGAGCGAACTTGGTTTCAATTCAACTGAAAACCTCACTGAGTTTATCTTTTTGAAAGCTAAGAAAAGCATTTATTACATAGTGAACTTAAATATGTGTACTGATAAAAGATTTACTCTGAGGCATTCTGAATCAATTGAGTTATCAGTTTAACACTTTATTTTTTTGAGTATGTGTGTGCGAATATACAGTTGGCAAAGTATGGAGATCTAGTAACTTGGTCCCAAAATAAACTGTAATAAGTTGCAGTGCTAGGCACAACTATCTTGGTCTTCAGCTACAGTCATTCCAGACAGGATATATGTAGGGTTACATACAAAACAGCATCAGGATTGGACCCTTTATTAAAGGTCCTCTAGCACTGATAAATCTCTGTATTAAGGTTATGATGTGACTGTAAAAAAAAAATCATTAGACTCTGAAAGTGGGTTAGAAAATCTTAGGTAGAAAAGAAAGCTTCTTTGTCACCTATCCTGTAATATATAAGCATGCATTGCTCTGTTCACTTCAGACCCTAAATTCTGAATGTAAACAAAAGGAGACTAGTTCCGGATTATTAGAACTGAAATAACCAATTGCCTTTCTCGACAAAAGAAGCAAAAGAATGGATGTGATATTTTGCACCCTCTGGCTCCTTGAGATATTTCATAAGGGTTTTTCTACACCTGTCAAAACTTAGCACGCTTACTGTCCATGTAAAACTGCCTAAATATTTCTTGCAGTCAATTAATTTATGAGAAATCTTTAGCAAGTTGTGTAAAACATTTAAAATCTAGCTTCTCCACTTCCTAGATAATAATAATAATGGCCCATCTTCGCGAACGAAGATTTGGGGAAAGGTCTTTTACCTTTCCAGCCTGCGCAATGGATTTTTTAGGTGAGACACAGCCTGCGCTGAACTGAGCCCACCCTTTAATCCTAAGGTTCATCTGCTGAGACCCCTGGTGGCTAGCGTGCAGGACTTTCACTGCTGTGACCACGGGTTCAAATCCCGGTCTCCTGGCCTGATGGAGGTCGTTAGCCCTGTGTGGCCATCCATCTATGAGAAGGACACTCTAAAACAAACCTACGTCCTGAGGACCTCACTGCCATTGTCCAAGCTTGCTTGGCCCCGGCAGATGAACCTTAGGATTAAAGGGTGGGCTCAGTTCAGCGCAGGCTGTGTCTCACCTAAAAAATCCATTGCGCAGGCTGGAAAGGTAAAAGACCTTTCCCCAAATCCTAGATAATGGTAACAAGTTATATAACCTACCATAAAAGATTTTTCATAAAAGAAGGAAAAAACAAGGAGCTTTAAATACAAAATGGCCTATATTTAAAGATCCATCAAAGCTGTGTGAGAAGTGACAAAAGATAGGAAAACAGAATGACAATGACATTCTGATCTTAATTCACATAATTTGAAAGTGGCAAGTTATAGCGCACTTTTTCAAACTTCTGGGTTTCATGGATCTTGGCAGAATGCTGCAAAACTGTGCAAAAATAGATAGTGATTGTTACATAAAGAGTTAAGTATATAGATATATACATCTTGCTAAAGTTTTGCAAACCAAACTCTGCCCTACTTCTAGCTACACAAATTCACTGAAAAGTACTGGGCAAGCAAGAGCAAACAGTGGAGAAGCTTCAACAAACACTCCCGGTAAATTGCCCTCCAAAAGACCAGGGACTGATTTGACCAAAAAGCTGTACACTTTTGCCTTCTAAAGTGTTGAATACCTTTATGTTTGGAACTCTGTACCTAATGTCAAACTCATGCAGGGTGACAGGGGAGAATGAATCCTGCTGTTATTTTCAGAATTCAATTTCTTCAGATATGCTGTTTATTTTATAACTGGACTTATCCTTCTCCATGTTGTGGATTTGATGGCAATGTATACTGCATGCACCCATCAGGTTTCCAGAGGTGCTTGCAACTCTGCAGAATTGTTCCATTCTTTTCCTGCACAGCTTTCATGCTTCTGGGTGACAGGCATTTAAGCATTTGTAGATTTGGCAGCCATGCTTCTGAATGGCAAGACTTGGTCCTAGCATATGGTAAATGTCTTCTATTTCAGAGGAGTTGGAAGTGCTCCTCTGTCTAGAGAAGGGTGCTCATAACTGATTTTTTAAAAGTATTTTTAGTGCCGGAAGATTTAGACAACCGAGAAGCAGAGTTTTCATAATTAGGCAGGTGTTTTATCACCAAAACTTTAAACAATATTTAGAGGTCTAAATCTCACTGGAACTGTTATTATGACTCTGGTAAATATGAAAATTCCAATGGAAACTAAATATGCAAGTAGGGTGAAGGCTGAGTATTGTGATACATAACATGTAGATATTTTCAGTGGTATAAAAAGAGAAGATGAGAAGGACAGATATGTTTTGGCCAATTTTGCCCTTGCCATTTTAGGCAAAAACTTCATTCAAAAGGATTCAGAATCTATTGTCACAAACTACTCCAGATTCTAGTGGTTATAGCACTCACCACAGGGGAAGCAGATTTTGTTTACAAACTCTACTTGAGAAAGAGCTGGAATTTCCACCTGGTACCACTTTCAGCTCTGCGCAGTGGTGGACGATGGACGTCATTACCACCTTTATCATCACCACCATGACTCTGAAATAGAGTCCTGAGCTCCTGACTACTGGACCAATCTTCAGAGGCCATTTAAGCAAGGCAAAATCTCAGTGGTAAAACAGGGGTGGAATGCCTCATCAAGGCTTCAAGGCACTGAGCAGCTGCAGGCCTTAGCTGGAGATCTTTAGGCAATAAAGCCAATTTACAACCAAAAACCTAAGTATACATAATTTAGCTACCATTGTTAGGGTATTAATTGCTGAGTGTAAGTTTTGAGACTATAGATTTGGAATACAGGCATCAAAAATGTCATGACTAAACCACATCTATTTTGCATGTAGGTTTAAACGGCAGCTCATTAGGAATACAAACTGCTTGAAGGCAAATCTAAGCATGACAGATACAGACAGAGGGAACCCCCCCCCCCAGTTTGAGCCTATCCCTCATATGTGCGACACTGCACAGCATTGTCTGCAGTGGGACTAGGCAGAAAAATTCTGGGGTCTTTTTAGGACACAGCACCACTACGTGCAGAGTGCGGTTTTTCCCAGTTATTTTTCGGGTGGTGTGTGTGTGTGGAATCAGGTGTTCACGCTCCAGCTTGTCAGTAACAGCCCTGCAGAAGGCACTCTCCGAAGTTGCTCCCCAGCCTGCAGAACAGCAGACGAGGTTGTTCCGCCCTGGCTGATGGAGAGACGACGCTGTAGCCAGCTGTCCCTTCTCCTCCACAGGTCATTTCCAGGTGTGAGTACTGCACGTTCCGCGGCATTCTAAGGGCCAAGCCACCCTCCGAAACCGAGACGCCCCGTCGAACACAAAAGTGGCGTTACAATGGACCACTTTAAGGGTAAGCCTTCAAGCCTTGCTCCTTCAAGTTGCCAAGGTCCTGTCCCTGAAACCGCTTCCTCGAGCAAAGCCTGTAGGGAAAAAAAAAACAAAACAAAGCAAAACTCAAACAACAAAACTTAAATCACGTCGCATTCGCCAACTATAGCACGGCACTGGGCAGGGTGGGACCCATGGAGCTGCCGGAGCTGCCCCGCCAGTACCTTCCTCGGTTCTCCGGGCAGGGAGCCAGGACTGGTCCCGCGTAGCCTGCGGGGGCGAGGGCAGGACGGCCGCGCTCGCCCCCGCTGTGGGCAGCGCAAGAGGCGCTCTGCCTCCTGTTCCCGCCGTGAGCCCCAACAAGACACTGGGAGCCTGCGGGGGCAGCGGAAGCGACGCGCCCCCGTCCTTCCCGAGGCGCTGCCCCTCATTACCGCCTGTCGCCGGTGCCCGCGGTACGAGCGTCAGGCGGAGCTCCCACTGTCCGCCGCGCCACCGCCCAGCGCTGAGGAGGAGGCGGCAAGAGCGGCGGCGGCGGCAGCAGCGACAGCCGACACCGGCCCCACGTTACTTTGATTGACGGCTGAACAAATGTTTCCCCTGTTCGAGCGCCGGCGCCACGGAAGGGTGGCGGTCTGCGGGCCCCGCCTCGGGCGGTGGGCCAACGGGGGCGGGGAGGCTGCGGAGGGCCGTCTGATTGGCTGCGAGTCCGCATGGCGTCACGGCCCCACGTGGGGCTGAGCTGGGGACCGCCCCCCTCCGCGGGCTCGTGCGCCCATTTGTCAGTGGCGAAATGATGGGCATTAATACCGAGCGGCGATTAGCGTGAGCCCAACGCCCATTGGCCGCCGCCACCGCCCTTCAGGGGCGGGGCGCGGGGGGGCGGGGCGCGGGGCCGCGGGGCCTGGCGGAAGACGTAGTACCCGGCACGGTGGCGCACGGGCAGGGGTGCCGCCGGGAGGACTGCGACTCCCAGAGTACCCCGCGGCGGCGGCCTTCCGGCTGTGTGAATATGTATAAGAATGTTAATGACGAGCCGCTGCTAAATTTGGTCAAAGGAGTCACCTCGGCAGAGCGTGCGGTCGGAGCGGCGTGGAGCGCTGGCCAGGGCTGGGTCAGGCTGGGCAGGACGCGGCTGCGCAGGGCCGGACCGCGCCGACAAGCCGAGCACGGGGCTCCGCTCCGCGCGTCGCTGCTGCCTCTGCCACTTCCCGGAGTTTCGAAAGGCGAGGAGCGAAAAAAGAGAAAAAAAAAAAAAAGACGTAAATAAAGCTGCCTGGACCGTACCGTATTTTTCATTCTTCTCGATCTTTTTAATTCTATTTTTATTTTTTTAATTTAAAAAAAGAAAGGAAAAGAGCGGCCCAGCAGCGCTGGCGGGGGAGTTGCTGTCCGGGCGGTAGCAGCGAGGACTGGCCCGCCGCACAAAAGGGCACCGCACCGCAGGCACCCCCGCAGCCCCGGCGGAACACTCGCCCGCCCGCCGCAACCGCGGGCCCCGCCGGGGCGCCGCGCCCCACTCCGCCCGGCGCCGGGAGAGCCGTCGGCAGCAGCAGTAAAAGTTTTCAGGAGGGAAGGAAAACTGTCGGCGGGGGGGATCTCTGGCGGAGCGCGCGCCGGCGCTGGCGTAGGGGCTTTCCCCGCCCTCCTCCACTTCGCCCTCCGCCACACGGGGCTCGGAGCCCGCGGAGAGGCGGCGGCGCTCGGGAGAACCGGCCGGCGCCGCCCGCTGACCGCCCCCGGGGGATGTGGCAGCAGCCCCCGAGCGTCACGGACGCCGTCGCCGCCGCGCCTCGCTGCTGCCGGCGGTGCCCCGCCAGTCCCGGGGCGGCGGGGCCGGGGCGTCCCTGCCCGTCGTCGCCGCCGCCGCGCCTGCAGCCGTGATCCCCGCCGCTCTGGCCGCCAGCGCCCCCCGAAGCGGCGTGGATGATCCGCGACCTGAGCAAGATGTACCCACAGACCCGGCACCCGGTGAGTGGCGGCGGCGGGCTCGCGGGCAGCGCTCCGACGCGGGCACAGCGGAGTTGTAGCCATTTTCTTATTGTTGTCCGCCGCGCCGCCGCCGCCGCCCCGTGTCGGGGTTGGCTCGTTCGAATTGTCCTCGTCCGGTGCGCGGCGGTCCCGCCGCCAGCCCCGCGTCCCGCGGCAGCGGCCGGTGCGGGGGTCCAAACGGGCGACGCCTCCTCCGTCGGCGGCCTGTATCGCCGGCGGCCCCGTCGGGGCAGTATCGCGGGGCGCTTGGGGCATCGCGCCTCGGCAGAGCCCGGGTGCGTGGCCCTCGGCGGGGAGCGGCGGCGGGCGGGAGGTGGCGGCCGAACGAGAGCGGGCGATTAAAAGACCTGCTGTTGCTTGCTTGCAGGCTCCTCACCAGCCAGCGCAGCCCTTTAAATTCACCATTTCAGAGTCCTGCGATCGGATAAAGGAGGAGTTTCAGTTTTTGCAGGCTCAGTACCACAGGTAATGCTGCATACTTTCTCCGAGCCCCGCGCGATCTCTCCTCTCGCCGCTCTTCCCACTGGTGTCCGGAGGGGCGGCGGGGCGGGGGCGCGGGTCTCCCTGGCGGAGCCCGGGAGCGGGGCGGACCCACCCCAGCCGGGCGCTCCTCCGCCGGCCCCGCTGCATCCCGCCGCCTCTCCCAACCCTCGGGGCAAGAGGCTCCCATGGGCCCCGAGCCGAGCGGTGCTAGCAGATTTTCTTGTTTTCCCCGCTTTCCGTTTTGTGGTTGTTCTTTTTTTCCCCCCTCTTCCTCCCCCTTTTCTTTTCTTTTTTTTTTTAATTCACTTTTGCTTGCGGGGAGTGGGTGGGTGTTGACAGAAAAATATGTGGCTGGCTGGGCTCGTCCTCTGCTTTTCTTCGAAATGCCGCTCAGGACACGCATCTTGTCTTGGCTCGGCCCCCTCGCGCCTTTCATTGACAAGTGCTGATAACCTGGAAGTGGGGCGGCGAGCTGTTTCATTATCCTTAGGTGGAACAGCGCTGTGTCCTCAAAGTGACAAGTGACTTTTGGCTGATTGCTTAACGGGCTTCTGAAAACAAAATAAACAGCGGAGGTGTTAGTGTTTACTACGGTATTCTTAAATTACCTACAGTATTTTATTTGCAGTTCTATCACCAGTAATAGCAAAAAGCAAAATTAAAATCCACAACTTTTTGCTTCTTGTAGTGGTGATATGCATTTGATTCTTTTGCGGGTCGAGTGAAAGAGAGAGGTGTTTCTAAAACTCTTTCAAATAAAAACTCTGAAACCCCGATTATGTTTTCATTAGTAGCTTCTCAAGCTACTGACTGCTACAGATAGGCATGCTTCTTCTGTGAACCCGTGTCGGTGGTCAGCTTTTAATTATACTCTCCTATGTACGCACACATATGTATGCAGTTCTTTTAGGAGATGAGCATGTTGCACAATGTTGCTTGAAAATGGAAAATTGCAAACCCTTACCCTGATATCCCAAGCAAGAGCTGGAATATACATTTATATTTCTGTATTGGAGAATTGTGTGAAAAGGGGAGTAGCCTGTGCTCAGGGGAATGTCAGTTTACTGTCATGAAGTATCCATGATTTTTACTTTTTGTGTCTTTAACAGTTTAAAGCTAGAATGTGAAAAACTGGCCAGTGAGAAGACAGAGATGCAGCGACATTATGTCATGGTAAGCAAGCTGCATAACAAATTCTAAATGTCCATTAGCTTGGTATACTGAGACTGACATACATTTGGATTGCTGGAGGCGAACAGGAAGATTGTAGTAAGCACTGCTGTTGTTGAGGTTACATCAGTGCTTACATTATAAATCCTTAGTTTCTGGGGTCTTTTAACTTGTTTGTAGTGGTTAGTATCTGCGTGAAACCAGCTTTTAAGCAATTGAGGGCGTTTCTTCCAAATGCTAGCAAATTACTTGTCGGCCCTTTAAAGCCATGTACAACTTCCGTAGTGTACCCAGGGATGATGTTTTCACTTTTGTGGATGTCTCCTAATGATCATATCTCTATAAAACGGTTCGTTTGGGATAATATTTTTTTCTATGATGGGAGTGATCCAAAATTGTACATGAATGTATGCAAATCCAAAGCCTACTTCCTAGAACTGTTGCACTTAGGCAGCTGAATCAGTGTTTCACTACATTGAGAATGTCTGGGACCTCAGCTGTGAAAGGGATTTCCTCAGTGGTTGTGGTCTGCTTGGTTAAATAACATGCATAGGAAGACATATCTAAATACATAATTGCGTGATGGATCCTGATAACTACAGAGGAGCTCTTGCTATCTCTTCTGTTGTACATCTCTGAAAGATTAGCTGTTTTCCATATGCACATGACAAGTATTACTGTTGTATTCACAAAAAGACTAAATAACCTTGAAAAAATCTTAACCATGAGGACAAGCAAATGTTAAGGCTCGCAGTTGTCTTTTTAATGCCCGATATGCCTAAGTCTTGGAGATTGTTTGGTATTAACATAACACACTGAACAGAGTTTGCCGCAGTACTCAGGCACAACAGGATGTACTTTCATTGTTTTTTTTATCCCTGCAATTTAATTGCAAGGGGGTTTTTTTGTTCGTTTTTAATTTAAAATATTGAATAATCGGTCTGTTAGACACTGCTGATTTAGATGTTTATACGCTTGAAGCACTTTGTGTGTTTTTTTGGCATCTTTTATGTGTGCTAGGGAATAAAATTGTAAGCATTTTCTGCTTCTAATGTTTGACTCTGGTTATGATTACTTTTTGTGATATTTTCGTTGTCTGTTTTTGCCTTGTTTTGTGGCTGTTCTTTGTAAATCTGACATGAAGCACTGTAGATAAAGCAAAAAAAAAAGTTTGCTCTGAAATATGCTCTTTCCAATCCCAGGAACTCTTCAAGGCAAATAAGTGTTTTTAGGTCTGTATGTCTTTGTACAGATGTTTCAGTCAAAGTGAATTTCAGAATAGTTTTCAGAATTGCAAAGTCTAATAGAGTAATTTTCTTTTTTCTTAGTATTACGAGATGTCCTATGGGCTGAATATAGAGATGCATAAACAGGTAGGTAGATAATTTATATGTTGTAAGATAATTTATTCTGTGTAATTTCTCCTATCAGTCTTAACAGAGATGTGTATTCTGTGTGACTTGCTTTAATTGCATACTTGAGTGCATTTTGAATTTTTTTTGTTCTTTACCTGGCCCTGAATCTTCCATCTCATGTATGGTATACAGACTCTGTGTAGGTTATGTCTGGATTGCCAGTTGTGCATTGTTTGATTTTTTTCCACATGTAACTTTTGCACATGCCGGTGGTCCTATACTGCACAGGGAGGGTGTATGTGAATAGGGATGGGTTTTTGGTTGTATCTTCATTTTTGTCTGGCCTCAAACCTTTGGGGTTTACTTTTTGAGAGATAACTACATCATGAGTGTGTATTAGGAAAAGGAATGCATGTGGAAAAGCCTGTTCTTTTTGGTTAACCTAGACTGACTTAAGCTGGAGCTGCAAATGCATGTGATGCACAGCCATATTCGTGTTTCCCTCAGGCTGCTTACTTGGACTTTTTTCCAAAACCAGTGTCTTAGCATCTCAAACACAAAAGATTAAATGAGCTTTCTACAAGGGTGTTAGCATAGAATTGTAGATTGGCTTGTGTTGGAGGGGACCTTAAATGTATTGTGGTTCCACCCTGCCCTGGCCATGGGTATGGACATCTTCCACTAGAGCAGGTTACTCAAAGCCCCATCCAACCTGGCCTTGAACACTGCCAAGGGTGGAGCATCCTCAACCTTCCAGTGCCTCACAACCCTCACAGTAAAGAATTTCTTGCTAATATTTAAACTAAACCTATCCTCTTTCAGTTTGAAGTCATTTCCCTTTGTCCTATCACTCACTACGTGTCAAAGACCCTCTACAGCTCTCTTGTAGACTCCCTTTAGATACTTAAAGGCTGCAATGGGTTTTATGCCTTGAACTGTAGCACTTAGGCCAAGATTAGCAAGAGATTAGTCAGCTGGAGCACGGTAGTGTAAATTAGAGTTTCTTATTCAGCAATATGTGTTTTTCAGCCTTCTCTAGAGGAGAATAAATTAAACATCTGACCTCTTTTCCGGTAAGGGAACTTTTTATATTGTAGAGTTTAATACTGACAACTCATTTTAGCAAGTGGTTGAGCATTTTGTCAGGGGCTGCTGGGGAGTGTAAACTGCAGAAATAAGTGGTTGGATGGGAGAAGAAAGACCACCTTAAAATTATTTTGTATGCATTTCTGTTCAAAGTTAGAGATTTGGACCTTCTCTGGGTTGTGAAAATAGGATTTCTTTGTCCTGTTGAAAGCAGACATAGAAGTCAAAAGTTTTTTCATGTTGTTTTTTGTATTCTGTTAGCATCCCAATGCTTCAGAAATGATTACGGTCATTTATGCTAGATGGCATGCAAATACAAAGACTGTGGGATTTCCTACCTCAAAGCATTTTGCAGCTTATGGGACCTTGGACATACAAGTTATTTTACAGACGTATACGTAGACCTTTTGAATTCCCCTATGGGTCCTTCTCACAGGTACCATGAAGACTCAACAAATGTGTTTAACAAATGGTTGACAGGAAAAGGCTGTGATTGCGGCTGATCAGATTTTATGTATCTGGTGGCTCTCTGGACCTGATTCATGTAATGAATGCAGGTGGCAAGGCTGGTGATTGACTCTCAGAGGTGTTGGGTCTGTTCTTAAAAGAATATTCAGATTGTTTGAAATCCCAATTTAAAAAAAAAGAAAACAAAACCAGAACCAAACAAACTCCCATTCAGTAAAGTTGTAGATATGGAAACAATTTACAAAGACCAGAGTCTTTACAGGCCACCTAAGCAGCAAATTCTTACGGGCATTTGAAAGCAAGCATTGCAGTCAAACTTGTTTATATTTCCAGATACCCTGTTTTTACAGTGGTTAGTTGTAGGTACACTTACACTGACTGCACAAAATTCTGTGCAACAAAAATCAGCTTGCAAGGGCAATGTGTAATGAAATTGTATTAAGCGAGGGAAAAAACCCACAGCAAAAGCCTTTTTAATTTCTAAATGTTTTACTTCAGAAATTTTATATAGCTATGGTGATGGACTCGTCAGTGATACTGTGCTGAAGTTAAATAGTGACAACTAAGTGTGGAGATTACAAAGGACTGAGTTTTAATTAAACACCTTTTTTCATCACCATTCAGTCTATTCAAATTAGTAGTTTTAACTATTGTACTCTCATGCAAAACACTGAAATATTTTGTCAGATGTTGATTTAAATTAGTTGCGGCTAAGAAAATTTCTCTCATTCTTAAATCTGATACCAATTTCCCGTCTTTCATGTCTCCCCGTCTATTGCCACAGTGTTGTGTTTTTCCTTTCTCCTCTTGCCTCAGCAACTGCAAAATATTTTCCATCTTGCTTTATGATCACAGCATTAGGGTGCAATTTGGTATTTGTATAGATAGCATTGATTGCTTCATTTAATGTGCGCAAAGCTTTTTTAGTCCACCACCTTAAATTCCCTTTTCCTCCTCTCCCATCTTTGAATTTTACTCGGCTGAAACTGAGTGGTTCATCCTTTTTTTTTCCTTCTCCCCTTCCCTCCCCCCATCTTTCTAAATTCAATCACATAAAAAATCCTGAGGGCAGTTTATCACATTATGAAATACAGACAGCCCTGCAAACCACCTAATTATTATATTTTCTTTCTTTTTTTTTCAGTTAAGCACAGAGGCATATCTGTCTTTATTTGTTTTTCTGGGCAGACAGCCTTGGTTCCTCTCAGGTTCTTTTCCAGATGTACTTGCTTGATGCCCTTGTAATGGAAAGCAGGCAATAATGCAGTGAAGTTGCCCTTCGGGGTAATTGGGCCTAGTTCTCAAGATCAGGTTAGGCTTATTCACTTATTAGATTTGCGTCTCAAAGGGTTCAAGAGCAGGACTCCCTGGAGTCCTTGGAAGTATATAGTAATTGGTGGCCCTGATATTTGAAACCTTTGTGTATTTTTCTGTTAAAGCTTCTGTTCTTCTTGGCTGCTCCCAGCCACAGAGTATTTATTTTTAGAGAAATTTTTCACTGGAACAGAAAATGATGTGTGATGGAGTCATGACTCTGTGACTTAGCAAATTGATAGAAGGATAAAGGTGCAGAAAGCAGCGGTAGTGAGTGTGCCTGTGTGTCTGGGGGCAGGGCGAGGGGGAAGAGCATCTCTTCCTGACCCTTGTGTGATGCTCATCGTCAGTCATCCTGTGTTGATTTTGATAGAAGACTATTAAAGTGAAACCTATGGGGAATTTGTCATTCTGAAAGGAAAGCTAATGTAATTAGTACCAATTAAAGTACATTTAGTAAATTGGATTTAATCTTAATTAAGCCTGCATAATGTTGCCAATTTTTAACAATTATGTTTGAGAACATAATTAATTTAAATTTTGGTAACTGAGTAAATAGCATTAGACTGGTAGAATTAGTATTTTTTTTTTTTTTAAGATGAGTGTAGGGTAAGCTGTCACATATGGTGTTACAGCCTAAAATACTAAGCTGATTTTTGATGTTCTGTATTAGGATCAATAGAGCTTCAAAATGGACACATTCCAGAAAAAAAGGCATTGAGTTAGGGATTTTGAGTTGCAGTATGATGAGATATGTCCCTACAATTTTTAATTTCAATACCAGAATAATGTTTGAGTGTTGTCTAAAGATGCCCATTTCTTACTAAGTTGCTTTTTTAACATCTGTTTTTAAGAGGCTCAGCCAGTAGTTTATGAATGAATAGTTGACGTGTTGCTCTGTGTTTCTAATATACTGTTGGTACTTGGTGGTGGTCATTTAGTTTAATTTCTGAAATTGGACTTTTAATGTTACGGTAACAGTTTATTTAAATTGCTGTAATCAAATATGCTTGCTGAATGTTTTAAATCAGAATTGTAATCATCGCTTAAAATAAGTGTCCATATTTGGATACAGACAACAGATATTTGTGAATGGAACTAGTGGAAAGCATAAATAAAACACAGTATTCACCTTTGACTATGTGTTTTGAAGGTGTCAATACATAAATTCTGATTCATGCTTTTATGCTAGACCTTCGTCTTTGAACTAATTCACATGCTAGAATGTTGGATTTCAGCATTTTTTGAAAGAAAATTTAAATCTTTCAAGAAGCTGGGTATTAAAAAATAAATAAAATGACTTTTTAAGATCACAGGAAAAAAATATCAGTCCAATCCATGTAGATTTTGTTACAAGACTTGGGCAGCAACCATCTGAGTGCTGCTAAAATATTAATTGGATAGAAATGGAAGGGCTCTGCTAGCTGATAGGATGTCATAATCATAGCTGCAGTAGTCGATAGTAAATGATGATAAATGGCATTAGGAACCTTTTAGCAAACTGTAATAACTATGAGGAGGGAAGCAGTATGGATTTGCATTATATCTGATACCCTCTAGTACCAAGTGGATTGCCAATACTGCTTGTTTAGCATTTTCTAAGGGCAATAGGATATTGATTTCTGTCTTACAAGGAATAGCTCTATTTTCACCATTGAAAAGTATTGCAGGTTGTTAAGAAGAAATTGACTTGAAGAGGCTTGACTGCTGCCCATCATGGAGCAAATAAAGCAAAACTGCCGAAGCATGGTGGAGCAGCGAGATGGGGCCCTCAGCAATTTGTTGCTATTAATTTACCATGCTCGACAGCAAATCAATCAGCATCTACTTCATCTGCTGGAGAAAATACTGTCCAAGGCAGATAAAAAGCCCTGTGTGGTAGAGGGAATAGACTGGATTGGCCAAATGGAGGCTGCAGTTAATGTGTAAATAAGTGAAATCAAGGCCACTGTTGCCGAGAAAGCTGTTTTTAATTAGGTTGGGGCTTTATAGTGAGCTATTTAAGAAAGAAGTGTGGAGAGTAGGGGGATATTTATTGCTGACTGAGTTAATATATGGGCTGTAATGACATCCCAGCCTTTAGTCTGCTTGCTTCTTAAGCATTAGTAAATTATTTTGGTAAAGGGCTGAGGATGGGAACCAATTTGTTTAATTTAGGGCAGAGTTTTGACCATTTCTCGTCTTCGTAGCGATAAAACACATATATCACAGAGAAGTGGTTTTGTGCGTGCTACCTGTGCAACACAAAAATGCACCCTTCTTTTTCCTTTTTATTTTTTGGCAATGGTCTGGGCTCAGCATGAATCTATATGCGTGCATGCGTGGACATTTTCTTTGACACATTCAGTAGTTGAGTGTATATAGTCTTGTGTTTGAAAAATAGCTGGAAAGCGAACTAAAATTATACTGGTTGAATTTGTTCTCTGTTGTAAACAGTTGGAAAGATTTAATAGAGATACAGGCAGTGGGTAATCAGAACTGAACTGGAAAACTTCAAAATGAGAGAGATTAGAAGTGAAATTTTGAAGACTGCAGCTCACACAGGACTATTACAGAGGGAGAGAAAAACAAGTGGTGTTTCGATTAAAGTTGCAAAATGTAAAAAATAGGCTGTCAAATCAGTTTGACAACTGAGGCTTGTTTGTCCCAGTTTTAGGTTATTTAGCCTCTGAAGCCAACAGAAAAGCTTAGAAGCTTATGAAAAGTTAGAAAATGTATTATTCTGGAGTTAAACCAGAAATCTTTTACTTGTTAATAACTGCTAAGTTCTGAAACAAGATTCTATGCTTTCTTTTCCTCAGACCTGTTGAGCAGCTTTTCTGTGGAAAGGTCCTGGTAATTACTGAGAAGTTTGTTGTTGCCACTACTCCATGAGTTACTGTTGGAATAACCTTTACCCTTGCTACTGCAGAATAGCATACAAGATGAACTTCTATATCACTAGGTTTTGCCATTCATCAGCAAAGGAAAGTGTCGTTTTCTCACGGTTGTTTAGGGAATTCAGGCAGATGCTTAAGACACAGGAAGTAGCACAAAACATGCTGAGCAAATGTTTAAATTAAGACATATGCTCTGTTTTTACTGGCAAAAGGCTGTGCTCTACAGTGCTTAAACATAAAAGCATTTTTTCTGTCTTTGAAAGGTGCTAATTGCCATGATGTTGCCTGTGTTGTTTATACTGACTATTAATACTGACTGTATTAGTTTATAGGCGCACTTGTAATTACAGAGGGGGCCAGTGGTGACCTTGTGGTTATGGTCGCCTAACAGTTTCTCTTATAAAAAACTCTTGCAATTTTTTTTTCTTTTTTTTTAATGAAAGAAACTTTGAATAAGGAAGAGTGTTCTGGTGAGAACCCTGAGCCCCTTTTGGGCAGCGGTGGGGGAGAGGGAAGGTAGAGGGAAAGGTGATGTGTATCCTTGCAGCGAGAAGCTCTCCTCCTTCCTGGCACCACTGCGGGCTTTTTGGGTTCTCCAGCATGGCTGAAAATAAGACTTGGGCATAAGGCTCCTGCTGAAGAGTCAGGGCTTACTACCCACCAAGAGAGAGAAACTGTGTCACCATTTTGTATCTGGCTTTTGTGCCGTTTTATGTGGTGAGATTTGCCTTCCTTTTAGGGGCAAAAAAGAAGTGCTGATGTCATTCAGCATTGGAAAAAAGCATTAATTAGCAGATAGGTTTCCAAGTGAAGTATTGCTATGCTGGGATGCCCAAGCTTTACAGCATTTGTGTAAATTTGATCCTGTATGTGCATCATGGTGCAGGTTTTAGTTATACACTTGCTGATCTCATTACCAGTTTTCCTAGAGGACCTTTTTCACTGCAAAAAATAGGCATTAGAAAAGTAGAATTAAGACTGCAGAGGTGATTATAAAGCTGACTTGAAAGTGTTTGGGTGCTTGTCTCAGCAACAGAAATAACTTTAAACATAAAGATTCAGGCATGTGAAATAATTGCTGTTGTAAGCTCCTTAAGATTCTGATTTTGATCTATGTTACAAAAAGTGAAGAGGATGCTCGCATAGGTCAGTCACAGTGAGTACTGTAGGCTTGGTCCATTAAAGCTGGCAAACAAAGTTTAACATCAGGGCTGTCAAATGTGAAGAATTCAGAGTTATCAATTTGGTCTATCTTTTTTTTTTTTCCTTTAATGAAAAATTGTGGTGTACTATTTGTGGACGTAACAGAGAAATGGGTTTATCACAAACATGGGCCAGTTTGTGAACAGTGCAATTATAATTGTTACAAAAGTAATTTCTGTGGTCTGCAGATTAAGTACATCTTACCACTGACTTTCAGAAAACCTGTTTAGCTACAAGGTGCAGTGGGAAGCACAACAAAGATGATTATGTGAAACACAGGATGTATAAACCAGTACTTACATTAACTAACAGATGACAAAAGTATATCTTGAAGCTGAACCTATCATCACTCAAGAAATGCTATTATATGCAAGAAATTGAATATTCACATTAAGAATTAATCTTTATTTTAAAATACAAAAATATAAAGTGGTTTTAAGAATACCTATTTGTCTTTCTGTTTATCTGAATATTTACAGGTTTTATCTTGGTTCAAGATGATATTTTTATAGTTTCACTGGTACTGAGTGGAAGATGTTCCTGCCTGTGGCAGGGGGAGTGGAACTAGATGAACTTTAAGGTCTCTTCCAATCCTAAGTACTCTATGATTCTACCTTGAAGTACTTCTTCTCTAATTTTTTCCCTTTGATACTGTTTGTCTTAGTGGTGGCACAAACTTGGTAATTCAGTGTAGCAGAAAGTGTACTGGCACAATGTCAAAAGCAGGTGTTCATAACTTTTTTAAAAAAATTATAGTTTTTAAATATAACTGAAATATATCACAAATAATAAACAGAACTCTAAATAGTGGTGTCTTGTCTGTATGGATAGAATTTAGACGTAAGAAATAATCTTTCTTAGCCCAGGAGAGGTACATGATGCTCTGGTATTGAACACTGCGGTGTTATGGCTGAGACGCTTAAATGTGCAAATGTCAGGCAAGTCAAACTTATAGTCCCCACAGTAGGCTTGAATTGGTCTCTTTATGGTTGTGTAGTTGTATGGTATGCTGTATTGCCAACTCCAAATGTTAAATCATGCCAGTCACTGAGTATTATGAGACCGGCTGAAAATTAATCATGAGATAAACATAATAAATTTGGGGTTCTTTTTACTTCCCATCTAATTTTAAGCTGTCTGTCATGGTTTGAAAAGGCCCAAAATCCAATTCTGATTCCTAGCCCCCCTCCCACAGTCTCAACCCCATGTGAGATGGGTTTTCCAGACAAAAACACGAGACTCAATATGGGGGAAAGGAATATATTACAAAGACTATACACATAAATAAATACTATAATACACTGCATACAATCTTAACTCTATATCTATCTCTACCATGACAGTAATATTTACAATGGGCTAAATCTCTTCTCCCTCCAAATAAAAGTCCAGGAGAGAAGAAGAAGAAAAGACCCCTTCCAGTCTCTGAGCAACAGGTCTCTCTCTAGGCAGCAGGCTTTCTTCTTCTCTTTCAGGCAGCAGTTGTAGTTGCTGGCTCTCTGCCAGCACACACGAGGGGGTCTCCAAGCCCCTCGGCCCTCCATCCTCAAACGGGGGTCTTTCTGTGGACTACGTAACCCCAGACAAGGTCGCATCACCACGGTCATATCGCGAAGCACGGGGGTCTTCGTGACAGTCTGGTATCCTCAGGGGAAATCAAGCCCCTGTGCAGAGCTCCCATGCTCTGACTCAAAGATGGCTGCCAGCTTCTCTGAAGCTGCAGCAAGGGGGGGAAGCCCAAGGTCACCCCCTCCACACACATTCTTTTTGCCGTCCTGCCTTATCTCTCAGGAGGCCGGAGCTTCTTCGCTCCTCTCAGCAGTGCATACTGCACTTTAGGACTCCTCTTAGTCCACCACCCCCTCCTCTTTCTCGGAGGGGTCTCTAGCGAGTTTGGGGGTTTTGGTTTGTCCAGTTCTTACCCCGCGAAACTCTGTTCCTGCTGCTGGCTCGGTTCTACTCCTGCTGCTGCTTCTTCCTTCTCCTCAGACATCTCTGTGTCTTCCATAGCTACATACCGGCATCTGCTGCTTTTCTGGTCTTTATCAGTTGGCTCTTTGCCACTGCTCTTCGGACACTACTGTCTCCGCTGCTGCTCCGTCTGCCCACTCGCAGTGGAGAAAACTCCTTCGGCATCTCAGCCACAGACACTCAGCTCAGCTCCGAGTCCCTGCAGTCCCCCAACCGGGGGCTGGGGGGGGCAGAGCCCCCTAAGGGGCCGGAGCCCCAATTCCTCGTGGCTCACCACAACATGACCACCTCTTCTTCTCAAGAAGTACCACTGCTTCTTTTCCGGTCTCCAGAGATATGTTTATATTTTGCAGGAGCACTGATTGGGTCAAGCCCCAAGGGTCACCACCCCCTGGGGGTTACCACTTTCTTAGTTTCAGGGGGAAAACCTGGCTCAAACCACTACAAACTGTGCTTGGCTCATGCTTCTTAGTTTTTTCTCCAGTGTTCTTCCATAATTGTTTTTTTGCAAAAAAGGAGTAAAACAATCAGGATAAAGTCAATGGAGGTGAGTATGAGATACAGCTGACAACTTTTGTCATAATTTCCTGCTTTTAGAAAATGTGTGATGTGTACTCTGCTAAGAAAAAATAATACCAAACTATAAAACTACATGCGTAGTTTTTGTGCTTTATATATCATAAGATGCCACAGATACAATGGTGGCAGTTCTTCTTTTGTGTTAGAAGGAAAGGTAACACAGGGCATAGTTTTGAGTAGATGTCTTCTAACTTGGCCTCTCTCTTTTGGTCTGCTTAAGTGGTTTCTGTGCAGAATCTTTTACTGCCAGAAGTTTTGGACATTTGCTGGATGAAATTCAGATTCTTCAAAGGAGAAAATCTTTTCACTGTTATGTTTGGGATGTGAAACACTGGCAATGAGAATGTGTGCTTTTCTTTTTTCTTGCTTAAAAAACCTCAGCAGAACAGTTAAGCAGAAGTAAAAATTTGTCCCCTTCATGCTATAAAGAATCTGCATAACAGTAGGTAATGGCACTAGATTTTGTTTGGCATATGTTGTATACTATGTGCATGTTGTATATGGTCACTGGGAATATTTAATTTTTAAAAATTATGCTCTTTCTTCCATCTTAAAGACAGTAAACTTCTCTTGTAGTACTCTGCTTATGTGCGTGGCTTCCTTTAGTGTCTTGACTGTTTAAGAATTTGCAAAAGCAAAAAAAACCCCTCCAACCATGTTCTGGCTTACCCCAGAAAGAAGTGATTGCCCTAGGACTGAGTCGTTGGTGCGGGAGTAGCACCATGTAGAGGGCATGATGAAGCTGCTGCTATAGACATCACCTGGGTTTCAGTTACAGGTGTAGTCAGTGATGCAGATATACTATGACAGAGAGCAAACGAGGTCCTATCCCCTTGTCTTTTCTGACTTTGAACCCTAAATCAAACAAATCAAAACACAGCAAGGCCAATACATGCTTCTCTGCAAATACTTAATAAAATGTCATGATACTTGCAGACAGTGACAGCAAATTCTCAAATTTGCAAAATCTCAATTTCTCCTATTTATCATTTGATTCAAATTTTACTTTTTAAGATCAGGGGAAAATGGAGCAATCATTGAGCAAAGTGTTTATCTTGGACAGCCGCTTTTTCCCATTTCTACACTTTCACAGGGATGAATAAAAAGTTTTCAGCCATGCCTCATATCTGAAATGCTTCTCAATTTCTTTTGAAAACACAGTGCTGTTTTCATTATAAGCTTTCCTATTAATAAATGGAAGGGAGATGAAATAACTACAGTGCAGCCTAGCTTAAGCTTGGAGAAGGGGGCAGTCTTGTAAGTGACAGTGCTTGTCCACGTGTTTTCATGACAGCTGCTTCACTGTCAGCTGTGAAGGGCTAGGTTTCTTTCAGTAGCTCCAGTGGTGTCTCTGACCAGCTACCTGTCCACTTTGGGAGATCCTATGTTGGGTATGAGGTGGACAAGCCACCATTTAGCTGCTTAATAGCCAAGTAGCCAGCTGAGCTGAGCTGTGTCGTGGTTTTGTCTTTGAGGCGGATATGGGTCACTGCTGAATTTTTATGGTAGCTGCAGGAGGAAACCACCTTTCTATGGTTGCTGCAGGAGGCAGGAGTTCAGTACTCATATTTCATGAAGCACTGTGGGTCTGCAGAGAAAAGTCAGTGTTGCTGTCTGTTCTATTTCATGCTCTGGGTACCTGCAGATGGTTACCAGGAGATAGAACACCACAGATACTTGACTTATCCTCCTTTCTGCAACTCTTTTGATTGTATTTGGAGATAAAAGTTGAAAGTACAAGACAAGACTGGTCTTGTGGTAACATTTGGAGAAGAAAAGCAAAGAGGATAAGGCCAAAGCTGGCCAAAACACCCTGGATTTTTGGCTTGAGGGAGAAGGCAAAGAATAAGAAATGTTTGGAGGAAGTTCTTCAGTTGGTTTTCTTCTCACATCTCCTATTTCCCTGCACTACTATTCACTCTATGTGGCAACCATCTACTTTGTTAGTGATGCCCTTGAAAGATGGTACTGTGCTGATGTGTGAGAGTCAGCTACAACATGACTACTGTCTGCTTGCTGTAATTTTGTAAAGCATCTGACTAGATACAAAGTAGGTGCCTTTTCTTAAAATATGCAGTAGGTGCCTTTGCTTAAAATTATAACACAAGAAGATTGGGGAGACTTTGGGCATAAAACATACCCTGTATGTTTGTCTCAATGTGTTAACAAAGGATAGGTTGTCTATTCTTATCCACAGTTTAATCAGTAGACTTTCTGTCCTAATTGCAGAAGGCCGTTGCAGTCTGAACATGTTGCTTATCTACAATTTTTATTAGTACTTCTTAATTTCTGGCAGCAAACTGTATCTTTTCTTTCTGTCTTGTCCTAAAAAATAACTACAACACCACCAAAATCAAACATTGATGAGAGTTTCCTGCTTATTTGTTGCTCTAAAGCAATATCAATGCTGACTTCATCCAAACGTCAAAGGACTTTGAGTTACTTGTCAGAGTTACTTGTTATGCATTTACTCTTGAAAAGTGAATTGTATATAAGTTCTTGGTTTAATTCATTCAAGAGTGGTGTCCTGCTTCCTTTGCATCTTTGCTTCCAAGTTCTTCTGGAGATGGCTGTTAAGGAGAATGAAGCAATAATGACTTTAATGTGAAGGCCATGAGAAGAACATCTTTCATGTATATTTACAAGGCATTTAGTTTTCTCCCTCCTACAGTATTGCCCAGTTTATCTCCACAGACCAACATGAAACTTGTTTCACTTGTTGTCAGCCTAAGAAAAATTCTTACAGTTACGTGCCTGTGGTGTCCTGGAAATTTCTGGGTAATGGTTTATTTCTGACATTTTGTCTAAAACCGCAATCTTCTTAGGTTTGATCATGTAGATAGAGATGTAAAAAGCAACAGCACCACAAGGCTGTACAATAGGAGAGCCCCCATGAGCATAAATATGGCTGCTTTTTTTTTTTTTCTGAGATTGTAGGTTTCTATTTGAAGATGAGTTTCAAGCATGTGTACAAGATGCTTTTAAAACTAACATTAGCAGCCTTGATGTTACACACTTAAAACCTACCTCTGTGGAAAGATGAAAGACTTTTCTTTGGAGATACATCCAGCTTCTTCGAATATGCAGCATTTTTTTTTACAAATATGCCTTCAGTCAAATGGACATACAGACCTTGTGAATGTAGGAAATTAGTATATTTTGTCCTTTCTTTAGTTACTATTAGCTCTCTTTTCTGCTTGTAACTCTGTGTATTTCTTCTAAAACATTGATTTTTAACATATCTTTATGTAGGTGAGAAGAATCCTAGGATAATCTTAGTTTATACATTTAAAAAAAAATGCAGCTGTAAGTATGCATTGCATTAAGGGTCAAGAGTGGTTTTTTTTAAGCCTGTGATAGAACCTGGAGAGCCTGAAAATCTGTAGACACGGGAAATACCTCTCTGTATTAATGTGAAGCAATGCAGAAAGCTCTTAGGTGGATGAGATGCAGCTGCCAGGATCTAGGGCTTGGGGGCAATACAGATGCAAGTTTCCGGACTATGCTGTCAAGGTCTTCCTGTGAGACCTCGGACAAGCCACTTTTACTGCTCTCTGGAGCGAGATGGGAGCAATGCTGTGGACACTTTTGTACCACTGGGCTGCAGGGCCCACTGAACAAAGGCAGAGAAATGCTTGTGGTATGGGGATGAGTTAAGAGATTCAGTACAGTGCCAAAGAAATCCATCACATAGGAAAAGGTAGCTCAGAGGGGAATGAGGTCGCAGGAGTGTCTCAGATACGTCACTGCTTGAAGGCTGAGCCACCAAAGTTGATGCTGCCAGGGCGTGCTGCCTTGGTTTGGTAGTTCTCAGAATCACTTTTTGAAGAGTGGCACCTGAAATTTATTTAAAAGTATAAGCATAGTACTGATTTTTCTTAAACAAAAAACTGTTAAAGGCAGCACTCTTCGTTCGTCATAGTTCAGCTATTTTTCTGTTCTACTAGCGAGACCCACATTTCTTCTCTCCCAGGAAAATGACTGGGATACCCAGCAGGAAGCTGTCTCGTTTGCACGAGATCCTTAATGGTTCAGTCCAACTGAAAGAGGAGAGACAGGTGCTGTGCTGTCCCCCTGGAAAGACTCTGGCCAGCTGGACAAGTTTACTGGGTTCCAGTCTCTGCCCCAAACCCACGGTTTAGCCTGCAGTGTTTCTTCAAGTATAATGATTCTGAGCAGGAACTGGAAAAGAGACATTCCTTCTCCAGTGAAAAAATTGGGAGTCTTTCCAGTGCTCACAGAAACCTATTAGACAGGGAAGGAGAAGTAAAGAAAGAACTGAAGTAATGGATATAATGCTCTGATTGAACTCTTTAATTACTAAGCTGTTACATAGAAATCTGTCTGTTCTCCACTCCTTTTTTTTTAGTGTGCTGCTGCTGTATTTTATGTAGGAATAATTCTGGCAGAGTTCAGTCCTGGATATGGAGACTTCTGTGTATTTTTGGTGACTTCAGCATTGTGTCAGTCTGGAGTGGGGAGTCAAGGGGGGGTGAAGATCAAAGTTTGGGATTTTAATACCTAAATTTTTGTGGTGGTGTGTCTTGTTTTTTTTCAGATGCAAAGGTACCATTTATGTATCTGTAGATAAGAGTAGAAACCCCTACATGCTTAGGAATTCTAGAAAATCTTCTTGAGCATTTATCTGTTGCTGAATTACATGTCTAGTGTGCTTAGATATTTTTAAAAATTCCATTACATACCTTCTGGAGACTTCACCTCTGGCTTTCACTGCTTCAGATCTCTGTCTGGGAAGTGGAAGTAATACTATTTCCTGAAGCATAGCCCTTACCACAGAGAATTGTTTGGAGAGCAGTATGTTAAGAAATAGGAAGTGGGATGGTATTAGATGGGAGTCACTTCGAAGTGACTGTGTTTATCTCCTAGAGCATTATGCTTGGGGCAAAGTGCTCTTTCCCAAGACAGTTTTGTCCTTCTTTTGCTTTCCATGTGAATTCTGCTGTCTTCCATCCAGCTGCAATTAATGGCTCTAGGGATGTGCCTTTCAGTGGTAATACAGTCAATGCTTTGATTCGTGTTAAGGAAGTTTGCCTGTGGTAGTCTATCCTATCAGCCTCTGTTCTCCATCTGTATAATGGGATAATACTACTTTTTTTACCGGGGTGGAATTTTTCTGGGAAAACTGAAACAAACTTTCTTGCCTTGTGATAGTGTGTCCGTGCCTGCCACCTGTATGTGCAAATCTTTGCAATGTGTGTATAGCTATGAATGCAGGGGCTGCAGTACAGTGGGATCTTGATTCTCTGGTAGAAGCAATTATATTGTAAAGTTAGAGAAAATACAGGCTTGGATAAACTTTTCTGTGCTTGATGGTTCTATGTGGAGCTGTGCAGAATTAGTCTAAGATAGGCTCTTGGTATAGCTCTTTAACTAGTTTCCCAGTCTCTTTTTAGCCTCAACCCACTAGGCAGTGAATCTGTACAAGGCTTTTTCTTGATTTATTTGTTGAAGAGGTTGAAGGAAGGAAGGAAGGTAATGACAATGTGAAATATCAAAAGATTAGGCAAACGGGCTTAGTATTCAGCAATGAGGATCGCAGCTTTGGTTGAATCTCTCCCCACATGTGAGAAGCTGTAAAAGTAATTTTGAGTGTAAATGAAAGTTGGACTTTGGAAAAGAAGTACTAATCTTAGAGCTATCTTTAGCATAATACAGGAGAAAGGTTTGGCACGTGGTTCTCTCCACTGAATTAGTGCTGTGCTTTTCTGCTTTGGTTTGAGCAGTGAAATTTAGGTGGTAAAGCAGGTCACTTTCTCTTATTTGAGCATCACTTTGCTCCTACCTATTGTGGTTACCCTTCCTCAGAGGGGTACAAGACTCTAATATATCTCAGTGTACAGTCTAACTTAGTCAGTAGAGTAGCAAAAAGCCTAATGAGTTCTACACAGGTTCTGCAGTAAATATTGAGAGTGGTTTTGTATTGCTTTAGGCTGTGTTGGCAGAAAATGGCATCTATTTTCAAGACTTTGTTTATGGGTACAGAGTTAAGATAAAGTGCTGTTTGGTGCATGTGAATGGTATACAAGAGTATCACTGAAGTACTCACAGATGTGCTTTCACCACTGTTGAACAGACTTCCTCAGGTCCTGATAACTGAGGAGTTGGCAAGGTTTTACTGTTCTAATAATTTCTCCAGCTTCTTGGGCTATTCTATAGGTAGTTTAAGGCAATTCTGGTTTTATGTCCATGAGTGAAATTATACTTGTGATGATGAAAGTAATTGCATCCCTTCTTAATGACTTAAAAAACAAATGTTTTCTCACTTCTCTTTCCTTTGCTTTCATCCACGTGTCATGGTGTGTTACATAGTAAAAACTGACTTATTTCAGTAAATAAATGAGTAATTTTAAACTGCTTTCTCTTTATATTGAAAGTTAATATTTTCCAGCTTATTTTTTCATCTTCACTGAAGCTCACACAAAGGAAACAGTCTGAGCTATCCACTTGTTATCAAACCTATTTCCCTTTCTACTCTTCCCAACATTTTCTGTTGCCTTTTTGAAAAACAGATAATGATTTTACACAAACAGGTTTGCAAACAGTCAGTAGGTAATTCAGTGATTTTAAGGTTTTCTTTTTTGTATTCTGGCAAATTTCTAATGCAAACAGAATAGCACAACTAAGTCTCTAATTGTCATGGGAAGCTGCTGTTACAAAAAGGAATAATTATCACAGTTTGTGCAAAACAGATTTTCATAAACCAGAATAGATCAAACCTCTGTGTACTTTTGTGGGTAAAAATGTTAGGATTTTTCATCTAAATGCTTGCCTGAAACCTTTTTGATTAAAAAAGTAGCAATAATACAGACCTAGAAAATTAATATGAAATTAACAAGCCCAGAGACTGCATTTGAGTAAACCATAGAATTACTCCATGGCAAAAAGCCAGAGATCCATTAAAAAAATCCAAAAGAAACTGAGCATGGAAATGTGATTTTGCTGTCTCTCATGCTGTCTGCTTTAACTGATAAATATGCATTCTTTTGTTCGTGTGGGTTTTTTAATGGTTTTGATCACAGCATTTAATTTCTTCATTTGACCAGTACCAAGTTGGTATGACCACCACTAATTTGCACTAGTTTTTATTTATTTATTGTTTCAAATTCACTGTGCAATTGGATATTGGTGATTTGATTTACCAGGTGGCTCAGAAACTTTCAGCTAAACCAATCACGATACTAACCTGAGAGGCGAAAAGTTTAGATTATGGTTGATAACAATACAACTTGGTTGCAGGGAGGAAGAGAAAGAGAGTGCCTTACCATGCCCAGAGAACTATGTCTAACAAGATGAGCAGCTTGCTGCCATGTAGTCTGCTCACTTGACTGTGCTCTTGTTTTCTGACTTAAAATGTTCACAAAAAATCTCATCTTGAAGATTTTGTGTGTCTAGAAATGAAGTTTTCTGTGCATTTCAAGTGCCTGTTTTTATGCCAATTTGAAGTGCATATGAGGCAACAGTGAAAGCCTTCTCTCTATCTCAAGAGCAGACACAGCATAACTGGTGAGTGTGTAGTCCATGTTTCTGGCCCAGATGTCTTTATAGTAGAGGAATCATGGGTGTAAAATTGAAACAACTTCATGATGGAATCTTGTTTGACTGATACCTTTTCTGATAAGAACTTGTTTAAGGAGAAATGTGCTGATCACATGTTTAATTTGTTTAGAGGTTGATTATTTACCCCCTACATTTGCTTGAATTTGATGTGATTTCCATGTTGTAGACGGTTTTATTAAAGTTTGTAGGTGCAGTATGATGGAAAGCACATTTAACATATGGTGTGTCTTGAGCATTTTTCTGAAATTAGTGCAGTTCATGGTAGCTCTCTGCACCAAGTATGTTCTCACAGAAGTTACACACCGGAAAATGTTCCATAAAATTTACATTTCCTAAATAGAGAGTTCTTGCTCCATTCTTCCTGTTCTGCTTCTTACGGCATTTTCTTAAAATTGTCGTTTCTTGAAAATTATTTTACATTGAAATCCCTCATGGATAAAGAGTATTTGAAAATTTCAATAATGCTGATGTACTTTAAAGATAAATGCCACTTAGTTTTGCTTGATTTAGAGTCTCTCTGTTCTGGTGGGAGTTTCACTGGGGGAATGCCATTCAAATGAATTGAATGTGAAGATGTACTTAGTGTATCCTGCTGTCTTGGACAGGTGAATTTTCTGAACATATTAAGAGTACATGTCTTACAAATGTCTTAGCATTTGCTTTGCAAATGTGTCTTCTTAGGAAGGCTAAAAAGAGAATCGTAAACTGCCTGATTATTTTAGATGTATTTCCCTAGTGAAACTACCACTTGTTAGGTATTCACATGCTGAAGGATTAAATTACCTGTTCTTTCTTTGATCTCCATCACTTAGGACAAAAAATAGCAAGCAACCCTAGTTGCAGAAATGCTGGAATCTGAATGAATTATTTTCAGCAGAGATAGTTATGATCCCCACTGATTTAAATTATGAGCAATGACAATTCATATCAATGTTTTCTCCTCAATAGGAGTTGGAATTACAGTCTTTTTTTGTTCTTCCTCTTTGGAAATTCTGCTGCATCAGGAATTCCTTCCTGCTGAGCTAGTTGTTGGAACAAGTCTTCTACTTCGAAAATGTGAATGTGAATCAGTATCAGCTGAATCGTGGCAGAGATGTGTGGAATGCTGGAACTTCCAGTCTTTGCTTGTTGGATGAATGCACTTGGTTCGCTAGGTCCTTGGTACTGTCCCCCTTACTCTCAGGGCAACCTGCTCCAGAGAAAGGGAATTGGGATCCTCACTGGCTATGTCATCATATGCAGTATGGTGTAAACCCCTAGTAACAAGATGGGTAGATAGTTCGTTCACCCTACCTCGCCCTTCCATATAGGGTGCTGCAATATGGAAGTTTTCAGTTGGTGCTTCACTAGGACTGGCATTGCCTTCTCAAGCACGAGGAAATTATGAGTTTGAAACTTGCATTTAAATTCAGAGTAAAAGAAAATGTGTCCTATTTATACACCCTTAGTGTTTTAGTAAACTTTCACTTGTGGAGTGTTGATTTAACAAACAAAAGACTCTCTAGATAAGAAAGGGAGAAAGGTGTCTTAAATGTACTCTGCTTCTCAGATGATCGCTTTATTCCAGAAACTGGAACTTGATAAAGACCACCAAGAAACATGAAACATTTACTTATCCTCAGAAAGAATTAACAGGTATCATACTTCCCTTGGTTTAAAATGTGAGCATAGTAATATGACTTATTAGAATGTCTGTCTTTACAAAGATTCAAAATTGAAGCTTGATTATATCATTGCCACAAAATTCACTGTACTGTTCTTTCATCTCTTTCAGGGATGTTAAAATTATGCTTCTGTATTGGCTTAAAAGGGGGAGTATTTTTGTCTATTATTTCAAATACTAAAATCTGTTATGTTAATCTGCGGAAATTGCATCTGAGTATTGCTCCTGTTCATGGTACAACAGCATAGTTGCAACAGAAGACGAGTTAAAATGTTGTTTCCTTTAAATAAATACCTTGATTGCTGTTCACGATGTATTGTGAAATTGCTGGGTAGGAAGAAGAGATGAAGGATTGAAGGTGAAACATGACAAAGTTTTCAAACACTCTAAGAATTCTTGTAATCAGACTTAACAAATCCATCAAATAGATCAGTGTACTTATTCCTTGTATTATCTTTCTGGAAGCAAACACGATCAAGTGTGATTATCAATGAATCAGACAGGTTATGGGCTCCACCTTTCATAACCTGCAGGGCCGAGTCAGATTAAGCAAAGGAAACCAGAGGCGAAAAGAAATGGCAGTCTTGTTCCTGATGGAGAAAGACTGATTCGTGAGCTCCAGACGAATTTGGAAGAAAATAAACTTGAGTTCATCAGTCACATTATATCTCTTGTTTTTATGGGTGACTTCTGATTGCGGCTTTTATAAGTTTATTGGTCAGCTTTATGTAGTTCATTAAAACCTGCAACAACACAACACTTGCTGGAGAAACTTAGTTTTCTTGTCAGAACGTTGTGTGTTGCCACTGATTGTAGTGTTTTCTGCAAGCTTCAAGACTGAAGAGTACAACTTTTTAGGTGTAACTGGAAGTCTGTTGCAATCTTCACAGTTCTCAACTCTGATAGCATACCAGCTTCTTGGTGATTAACATTTGAAGCATACTGCTCCAGAGTAAGCACTTTAGCCATAATACAGGGAGTGGATAGGATAGGGTATGTGGGCTACTAGGTGCCTATAGCTCTTTCTGAGTCTTCCTGTGTGTGTATTTGCAGATGAAAGTGAAGTGCAGGGAGGGGTCAGAAATGGACACTGGCATTCTATTTTATAATGTGAAAATTATTTTAGTGTTTATTTTGTGGTAACATTTCTAAAAAGAGCATCAGGACCTCCTTTTTTAAAGCCCTATATATGTAAATTTTAAAAGCATAGTTTCTTTTAGATTCAATTTCTAGATATTTTCAGCTTGTCCATGAAATGTTGCCTCCTTAATATTTTTTCAGGGCAGTTAAGGCCACCTCAAGTCAAACATAAGCATACTGAGAACAAGATTTTACTCTCAACTGTTTTTCCTTTGATTAATTTTTTGTGATGTACACATTGAAACTACTGATCTGTGGTATTTCTTTCTGACTAGTTCTCCTGCCACCCCTGAGGAACAGAGTATAAATGAACTTGTGATGTAAATAAATAGAGAATTTTCTTCATCCAGTTAATTTAAAACTGCACACTAGAACCACTGTGTGCATATAGTTACAAGGGCAGGCTCAGACTGGATTCTGCCATTATCAGCAGATGCAGAACTGTGGTCAGACTCTTTGGTGGGGTGTGTGAGGGTGGAAATTGAGTAGTAAGAGACTGGTGATTGTGCATGTGCTGTTGTGTTTCAGCAGTGATGGGAAAGATTAAAATTGGAAATTCTGACCTAATTGCAGCTTGGAGATAGATGCAAAATACTGAACTCTGAGCCGTAGGGTGATGCCACAGGTTTATAAGCTTAAAACATTTTTTTTTCCTGTGTTTCTGACTATAAAGTCAGATCCTTCACCTGGTGGAGAGTGATGAAAATATCTCAGCCCTATGTAATGAGGACGTATTTCACAAAAAAAGTGTTGCAGTGAAATGCTGAGGATTGCTTGTAGGTGAAGGCATAGTACCTTATAGAGGGACTTCAAAGCTCTACTGATGGAAACAGCATTTCCTGTGGCAGTGTCCTTTTACTTGTTTCCATCTGATTTTTCAGCAAATGTTTCCTGCTGCCTTTGAGGAAGGGAAATTGAAGCCAGTCTTTGCCATTTCAAGTTCCACTTGCAGCCTTTTTTCTGGATGCTCTGCAGTTTCTGGTGTCAGGGTGGGGCAGGATGCAGCTTGGTGGCAACCTGAGAAACTGAAGAACTATGGTAATCTCCAGGCTGTTCATTTGTTTGCCTACTTGCTGATAAAAGTTGATATTTACAAAAAACATTGACTTCATCAGGTGGCAGGCTTGATGCATGTTTATATGTCACCTTACTTGACTTGCTTTTTATTGTCTTAAACACGAATGATTCAATATGTATCCTTTCTTTCTGAGTTGAGCTCCACGTGATTCTTGAGACATTAAATAAAAGCTATGTCTTATCAGTTCACTTCAGCAGCCCACTGAGTGGTACGTACATTAGGAAATTGATTTTGAAAAGTCTGCCACTCCAGTTTATTGCTTGTGTTGCTGTTTGCAGCATTTTGTGCAAAATAGGCATGTAAATTAATTTAGAGAGGCTGAGTATCATGTTTTCAGTACTTTAAGAGCTTAGCTGGGTTATTTGAAAAGAAATTTGGTAAGGAAGTGAGGTAGACAATGTACCCGTGATTATTTGGCACTCTGATGACCCTGCTTACATCCAACTCGTACATAAACATCAGCAATTGGCTTAGCAAAGAATAATTTTTTTGTTCAGTCTTCTTTGTATCATAGAACTTTTCCCTCCACTTCCTTTGACTACAAAACTAGACTCTTTGAGTCTTGGTTTCCAAACACCATTTCTTTAGGGCTGAGGAGAAATTTGATATTCAGGGCTTGCAGTATTTCCTCCAGTTCCGTAGAACTGGAGTAAGCACTTCCAGACAACAGTCTGTGATTAAAACAAAACATATTCTTCTTTATGAATGAAAAGTTAATTTTCTGGGAAATACTAAGATTAGCTTTTTTTTCTTGCTTTATTCAGAATCATTACATGTTTCATACAGTGTAATAATGGTTTTTTGTTCTCACTAATTTGCGAAATGCTTGTTTAGGGTGTGTGCATGTGTTCTTGGTAAGCACTTAATAAACTAGATTGATCTTTTTGGCAAAGGCTGCATTGTGTAGAACAAATTAAACCTGAAATAACAGTTGTTTCAGATTATTTTTCTGAAAGCGTAATTGCATATATTCTTCTTACTACTGGCTGCTGAAATGGGTTTCCCAATAATGTTTTATTATTCTGTTTTATTTCAACAATACATATATAGTAGGTTTTTTTCCATTCCACTGACAGACCTAGAGCCTCCAGTGGTAATTCTTTACCAGCAATTTTTTTATAATTTTAATAACCATGGAACTTTGTGAAATATAGTGGAAATATTTTCCTGAAGTTTATATACTATAAATAAAATCCCAATTCTCTTTTTTTTTTACAGAATCATTTAGATTTTTTCCAGAAAAAGGGGAATACTAATAGATATTTTTTAGGCAACACATTTATTCTGAACTCCCTATCTATGAGGACATTTCTGAGTACTTCAGTATCTGGAGTTTATATGACTCTTGCTTCTTTTTTCATCTCCATCAGTGCTAAGTATTTGGACATATGCTAAAATGCTAATAAGGCACTTAAACGCATTTCCGTATTTTACCATGTGCTTATGTCCTGTTTTAGCTGTTTGTGGCAAGGGTAAATGGATTTAAACCACTTATGTTGTAATTCTGAAAGGGATTTAGGAGTCAAATGGTCCATCACATGCTCCCCTTCACCTACAACTGATAGCTGTGGAGCTGTGGTTGTACCCTAAAGTCCAGTTTTGCTGAGCCCTCTTAATGGACTGGGTTATCCTACCTTGTGGAACCTGAGGTATAGTCTTGTCCATAGACTTATCTTTGAACATTTTTCAGAATCCTTTATAGGTACTTATGAACTTAAGAGGTCAGATTTTTAGGTGTATTTAGGAACTTAAGTACCATTTAACTTATCAACTTTGATCAAAAAGATTTTGTTGTCTGAACTGGGGACCTTAGCTGTTACTCTTGTGTTGTATCCCTGAGATAATGCTGAGGCACTGTTAACTGGTACAAGTTCTCATTCCTTTACTAGGATCAGATTCTGGCACAATGATTTAAGTATCGTCTCTTTTTAAAAATGATGCCACGTAAGTAACTATGAAAAGAGATCAGAACTTCTAAATACTGTGTTGTAGGTCTCTCCCAAAGGATGGAAACAGTACAACCTTGCATTGCATCAGTAAAAAGACAATTCAAGCCCAAGCCTTCCCTTTCTGAGTCTGCTTCATCTTTTCTGGTTCCGTGCTTGTGTGCTTTTATGCAAAACCAAACATCTTTTGGTTTAGGGAAAGTAGTAATAGAAGTGTCTTAGTGTGTTAGCAGATTTGACAAACTGTGGCAGCACAAGCCATCTTTTTTATGTTTTGGCATGAAGAGTCACCCTTTTATTGTGCCATTATTGCTATTTCAGAGCATCGTGCTGTATCCACAGGCAGTAATTTAGCAGTTGTTTATCAGGAGCTTTCATAAAGCTTTGAATAGTATTATAACAATCAGTAACACTAGCAACAGCATTTCAGAATCTGTACCAGTTTACGTGGGATATCCGTGAATGTAGTTGTTCAGGGATGCGTGACCCACATAACCTATAAATGTGATTGGAAGTTACACTGCTGGCATAGGCTGATGGATAGCAGAATAGAACCCTGATTAACCATGTAATTCACAGGCTGGGAATATATTGTCCTAAGAAACATTTCATTAGATGCAATCAGCGTTTCAAGCAGTCAGATGAAATTAAAATGTGCTGTTTGTTTCCTCCATCCCCACTCCCCTCTCCCCTTGTGTTTCTTCTTAGGTAGCCCTCTTATTTATTTATTTATTTATTTATTTACTTATTTATTTTATTTCCAGAGTTGGAAAATACTACTTTGATGAATCTGTTCCTCACCCTAAAGCTGTCTGTCTGTTCTTCATCAGAAAGCAGGTCGCAGTTCAGTGAGCAGAAGAAAAGATTTTAGTAGAAGCTCTGCCAAGGGCTGTAATGCATCATTTTAGGGCCCTAATTACATTACAGTGACAAATATCAATGGTGACAACAGCAATAACCTACATTCTTTAATGGCTATGCTGGAAAAGGAGTTTGGGCGCTGCGCCATCAGATTAGACTTGGTTTCAAAATATAGGCCATTAGAAGTGTGTGTGTCCACAGTATTATTGGCTGATAACTATAGCCCAGTGGATGGGCCTGTAAATAAATGAAGGCTATCTAAAGCCTAGTCCCATGGGAAAAAAGAGGTAAAATTAGATGATTGTGGAAGCAGCCGTGTTTCTGAGACAACTTTGGCTTTTCATGTGAGGAACTGAATGACTGATTTTATGAAATCATGCTTTTTCCTTCTCCTACCAGTTAAACTGATCATGAAAAGCCCATTGACCTGATGTCTAAGAGAAAAAAGAGACCCTAAATTGGTTATGAAATGTAAGGTTTTAAATATCTGTATGAGTGTAGAAATGTGGAGTTGTTCTTTACTTTGTGTCAGAGTTTGTACCTTATGCAAAGAAGAATGAGTTTCCGGGCCCCCACCAGGGGCAGTAGGAATAGGTCTACTGAGATGCTAACCTGTGTGAGCAGTATAAGCCTTCAGGTTTTAGGGCAACATCGCAAGAAACCCACTCAACTAGCTTCTGGAGGCTAACTGCTTTCTCTTGTACATTTTGCGGAAGACAATCAAGCCTGTTGCTGTGGCATTATCTCCCACAGTTAATTGCAGAAACAGTTGCAGTGTCGAAACAGACTGTACTTCGTATTTACTATGTGAAAATGTCTGGTGTAAGACTTTCCTTGGTACAGAATGTGTAATGCCCTTCCTATCATTTGTGCATGTACACACTGTTTTGCTTCATGCCTTTGGCCTGCCTGTGGTCTCCAAAGGCAGGCAGTCTCTGTCTTGGTCATGCTGTGCCTCTGCAGTCTGCTGCTCAGTTGTGCTGTTTCCTTGCTGCCCGTGTGTTGAGGGTGATAAAATGTACGCACAAATGTGCAACTGGGGACGCTCACTATTAGGGGAAATGAAGACTGTTTTAATAAGGAAAAATTGTAAACACTTTGGTATAGCAAGGGCTTCTTGGCTTTGTTGTGACTGGCCTAGTGGGCCCCTTGTCTAGCTCAGAAATGCTGCTGGGAAATGTTTCCACATCACTTGAAGCTGTTTTAGCAAGTTCTTTTTCTTCTCCATAGGCTGAGCTGGGTGCTGTCTCCATCAGCTCACTTCCCTGCATACAGCATGAAAGGACTCACTTTTCTGCACTCCAGTGGGATTGATATCAAGAGATTTATTGCAGTTGTGTAACTGTTCATATTCAGTCACCTGTTTTCAGTTACTTACAGCTTTTTGGAAAATTCTTTTTAGCTTAACGTTTCCCAGATTCAGAATCTGCCAGAGGTGTATTTTTGTATAAATATTGAGCAAATATGTTTCATCCACTTTTTGGCCAGAAGAGCAGTAGAAGAGAGACATACTTCTGTTGGGGAGGGGGGAGAGAAATGATCAAAAGGAAAACATCATAGCTGAAATAACTTGAAATAGCTATGGTTGAGTACCTTAACTGAGAAGAAATGCCTCAGAGTGAATTGAATAAAATTATTTTTGTTGACTAAGCTATATTCTAGCTGAACTGTAATTTATGGGTTTGATGGAGAAGCCAGTGAAGTTTTACAGCCTGTGTTACCCAGGAGGTCAGATAAGACAGTTGTAACAGTCCCTTCTGGCCTTAAAATCTATGAATCTTCAAGCCTTTTAAAATTAGATGCTGAGCTCCTGCATGGCACTTTGAGCCGGTTTTGTTCTCATTTTCTTAGCAGTGCAGTAAGGTATCCAGCTAATGTGACTGAGGTGGAAGAGTGGTTTTCCAGAGGCTCCCCCCAGGAGCTATGCAGAAGGTGGGTAAGGTTGTGACGGGCATTTTAAAGGTAGGTAGGAGGAGTTGTTTTGCAGCAGAAAAAAAGCATGGTATGCCTTTTTTTACTATGGCATATATGTGAGTTAAATGGCAGGTCAGAGGGGCTTCAGCTTATGCTGGGGCACTTTGGAATTTTCTACTCATATGGAAAAGCCTTGAAGAACAGAATGTGTAGTTTTCTGTTTGACTTTAAAGCACTTGGGAGATTCCTTTAAAAAAAAGCAGTGTGGCTGGAACCCAAAATTTGGAAATTACTAAATTAATGATGCTTGAACCACTACAGCTTCAGTACTCTTCAGCTGCGCCTTGTATTACAGTCTAAATTCCGTAATAAAATGTTTTTTTCTCAAGTAATGCTGTGTGCAGCCTCTCTGGCTGAGGCTTAGATGCACAAACTTGTCGGTTCCAGTACTGCTTTGTGTAACAAGCAGTTAATAAATTTTCATGTCAAGTAGTATAGTGAACAGTCTGTTTAAAGGAATATTTAAGTTTTACTTTGTGAGATATCTGATATTATAGGTACATAGAGAACTTTGAAATGTGCAGGTAATTTAGCTTTGTGGTGAACAGAACATATTCTGAAGTGTCCTATAAGGTATCTATGCTGGTGAATAAATAGAAAAGGGTAGTAGACGAATCTAAACATATATTAAAATGCATAAATGTTTTAACAAGATGAGGACTTGCATAAACAGTGCAGGCCAGTGAGAAGATACAAGGATAGTGTAGCATAGAAATTGCTGTATAAATAACCTATGGGAGTCTGGATGGATTTCAGAGAAATTAAGTAGTTGTATTTGCAAAATAGCATTAGTAATTTGTATGTATCACACAGTATGCACAAGGGGGCAGAGTTAGTTTCATATGTACTCTTACCTCTTGCAAACCATGTCTGTTGGTTAAGTAGCTGTGTAACTATAATATTCCTTGAACCTAGATTTATTTTATAGGACCTTCTGGCTTTTTTTACTGCTACTTCTGAGCCTTTCTTTTCTATAGATTCTTTCCTAAGTGTTTGCTATTTAAAAGACAGCATAGCAAAAAGGCTGGAAGGTTTACTGTTAAAAGAAGGAAGGCTAAATTGCACAAGTTTGTATCTCTTCATCATACGGTTAGTGACTTTGCAAGAGGAAGAGCATTCTGTCTTACTGTATAATGAGGAATTGATCCTGGTTAGAATTTATTATAAGAAAGTTATGATATATTGTAGGGAAGTCTGTGTTGCTTAAAATATTTCAGTTTTGGAGCTGTAATTCTTGTGTTATCTCACCAAATCTTCCCTGTGTCTATTAAGATTTACAGATAAAATACATAGAATAAGAATTAATCTCCAGCATGGAAATATAGCATTGTATATTATTAATTTCTGATCACAATTGCAACATGAAAGTATCTGCTATTAACCTTGGGTTTGATAAAAGCATAAGTGTGATACAAGACTGCAGTTTCTCTTTCTGAAATATGTGGTAGAATGATTATCAGTGAAGTTGTATATTACAATGCTAGCATTCTCATGATATGCACTGTTAGCAGTAAATGGTTTATTTGTTCCCTTTGCTTACAGCAGCATTGCTGTAATTGCAAACGATCTTTGCTTTTGCATTGTAGGAGAGAGTTCAGTTTGATACACAGAATTTTGTTTATCTTTTTTGTTACATCTCCTAAAGGTTTTGTTCTTTAAATGCCTGTGACTGTGTAATCAAAATTAATTAGTCTTTGTTTTTTAAGAGGACCTTTTAAGCCAGAAATTACTAGCTTCCTAAATATTTTTTAATTGGTGTCCAAATACTTTTATTATTTTGATAACATGTCCTGGCCAGAGGATTGCCAGAGATTAAAAAAAATAAAATGTCTCTTTAGTGTTCATGGGTGACAGTTGCATTTGAGAATTTACATAATTGAACCTCTTTTTTCTTGTCACTTGCAGGCAGAAATTGTCAAGAGGCTGAATGCTATATGTGCACAAGTCATTCCTTTCTTGTCCCAAGAGGTAGGTAGTAATTTGTACCACTTCTGATGTAAATGATTGCCTCATCGTATCTATTACAAAAGTGGAACTTTACATTGAGACGGTTTCCTTATGAATCTCTTGGCACTTGCAGATGACTTTCTGCTGTGTTGTTATCACTGTAACTTCATTATCTTCTCCAAGCCTATTACAATGTTATTTAAATGTATTTATGAAATTGAATGTGTTGTAATGTGATAAGGAAAATTTTAGTTGTTTAAATATTTTTCTTTAATGTACAGTACAGTTTTTCTTGCAATTATGATTTTATGGGTCTGAAATCAGAGGACAGCTTGCAAAAATGCTAGAAAGACATAATTTGTGCTATATCCTTTGCAATGACCATTAAAGTTTGGCAGAAACTTCTATTTTGGTACACAAGTAGTGATGTTCACCACAGTAGGCATAGAAATGCAGCTTTTTTTCTGCCTTTTTTCTCTCTGCATCCCCCAGATTACTTACTAACTTAAATACTTTTATGTTTTTTTGTGTATTTGGGGGAATATAAACAGAAGATTGAAACTCGCTGTGAGCTAATTTCTCTAAGCACTAATTTTTCCCAAATTAGTATTAGTATTTGACTGGTATTATTGTGAGTGTATTGTAGATATTGAGGGGCACTGGGCTTTGGGGGAGTTGGTGGGAGCTAGCGAGTGAGCTTTGGAGCAACTGGAGCATGTGTGAAGTAAAAGGAAGGTACGGCTCATTAAAGGAGACTTTGGTTGTAGAATGGCTTCCCCTGTCCACCCTGCTGGAGGAAAGGAACTGGAAACTGGGGTCTGCTGGTGCAAGTTGGCATGCATCTATTTAGCACATGGTTTCATTTCAATCGTAAGATCTGTAGCTGGGAAGACAAAGCTGGAAGGTGTATTTTTGTGCATTACATCTGTAAAACATCATGTCTGAGAACACGATGCAACTATTTCTGCTACCTTTTCAGCTGTTCCATAAAATGCCATTGCTTTTCAAGAGAGCTGCTCAACCTGCTGCAAACGAGGCTGTGTGCTCGATATTGTCATTCAGCTAATGTGCTGCATGTATGCACGTGTGTGTGTATCTGTGTGTATTTCAAATGAGAATAATGCTATCCAAAGTAGAACCTGACAGTGTTCAGGACTGCCACTGTACTCTCTGCTTATTAAGATGGATTTGTGGAAATTAAATGATGTGTAATGTTCCAGCTGTATTGCTGGGGGACCAGAATTCAAGTCCTGCATGGATCTGAAACAAGTATCTGTTTTGCTCTTTGACTGCTTAAAAATCTCTATTCATGTAGTTACACAGTTTCATCTGCTATGCAGAGGTAGCACATCGTATATAGATAGTAGGGAGGCATTGAAAGGGGAAGCATAAAGAAACTTTTCACGTGTCTTGACAGTGCAATTGATAGTGACAGTTTTCATGTTGGGCTTAGGAAAATCTTGGTAGTTGTTTGACCTATGTTAGTAGGTCATATTTAAATCAGTCTATATTGGCATATGCTGAGTGTAAAAAGAGAACTGATCTTCAAATTTGAGTATTCTTTTAGTCTTGGCTTCTGACTAATTTGTGTCTTTAGAATGTGAGTGTCTTCATGGAAGTCTCTTTATTTCATCATCTAGATTAACTGAGGATTGAATGCAGCATGCTTTTGCTGTTCATGCATTTTGCATACAGTCTAATTGTGGAATAGTGGCTGAAAAATGTGATCAGGCTCCTTTGTATTGTGCCTGAGGGAAAAATGAACAAAATACAGTGGTTGCATGCACTGACGACAACATTATTGCCTCATAATAGCACCAGCTTACTTATTGCTTGCTAACTTTCTAAGGAATCAATGGCTTGTGATAACTCACTTAAAAGTAAGAAATTGTGGGCAAAATTGCTAGAGATATTGAGAAAAGGATGCAGTTATAATACATCACCCTACTGTGTACTACTGTCTGCTTTGTTTCAGGGATAAATCCAGTAAAGTATACAGTAAAATCTTCAGGCTTCAGTCAATTTTACTGTGCTGTAAATCGTCTAAGCATATATTGAAAACAAAGTTCCTAACCTGCCTAAATACGCGGTCAACTGGTACCTTGTTTTTATATTGACTCCACCTTAGACAGACTGTAAAAAACAGCACCAAGAAATACAAGCTTCTCATTTTGATAGGAAAGAGTGACTTTGTGGTCAAGAGATGAAATGGACCTCAGGGGCAATGTGTGTTTGATTTCTGCTGTGGTTTTGGGCTTCCTGTGTTACAACAGTCATTTTCCATTCATAGTGATGTTGTGAGGTACCAGAGTACTCAAAATAGTTCCTATTGCATAAGGTGAAAAGGATGCCTTTAAGGATGCAGGTAAATACTTGGAGGTTGTCACTGAGTTAACTTAGTTTTGATCTGCTGCAGCTGGTATAAATGATCTATTATTGAATGATCTAGCCAGTAAGATGCAATTAATTTTGTGTCTGAAGCCAGAGACAGTGCCTCTGCTAATTTACATTTCTCAACTGAATTTACCAGCTGCAGCAGAGTGAGACACTTCACCCTGTGACTTTCAAGGTGGGGCTAGTTCCTGTCTGCTCAAGGTGGTATGTGTGGCTGGTTGCAACCTGTGGCAATTATTGTGAGCTGTCAAGTGCTGAACGACCTCGTGTGCTGGATAGTGGTATTTGTTTAGTGTGTCTGTAGATACTCATATATCACAGTTATCTTCTTTTCAGTAAGTATTGCCTGTGTTTATATTCATGAGACACACACAAGCTGGCTGATGTACAGCTAGCACTGTAGTTGTGGCAACTTGGAGCTCAGCACAACCTACAAAAGCTGTTTAAGAGGCCAGATAAATGTTCATAGTATTGATCCCTGTCAACTTCCTTGCCACAATGTAAGAATTACGTAGGCTGGAGGAGGCTCTAATAAACTATTCTTGGAAGGTGTACTTTCCCTTTCAGCTGCCAGTGAAGTAGCTAATAATAAGCTAGGTGGATTATTTTTTAAGAGGGATCTTCAGTTTCCTGTGCACATTAAGGTGGTCAAATATACTTAGCAGTACAATACAATGCCAAGCACTGGCACGCATACATGCAAACAAACATCAAAAGGAAATGCTGCATGCAGTTGACTTCTTTCAAACATAATATTAGTTGATTATTTTCCTTTTATGAGATTGATGTGGTTTATAATGTGCTTCCTTTTTTTTTATACATACTTTCCCTAGAGGTGCTTCTAAAGTTCAGTAAATTTGGATGAGGAGTGTGAGATCCATTATATAGAAGCAGAGCAGGAGTTCTTATGTGCTATTCAAAAAGAAGTAGTTTTTGTTCTGAGATGTGAGATGCTGAGAAGACAAAATTATTTGCCTCCATCTTAAACTTGCCCCAGACTAGAGTTTAGATAGTATGTGCAAGGAAATTGTCAGAGATTTGTAATCCTCTTGCTACGGAAGGCATCACATTAGCAATTTAGACATATATTGCTAATAACGTTCTTACATTTTTGTAAACTGGTTATTATATCTTGTCTGAGTTATGGTGCCTGGATGCAGTGACCCAGCTTGTCCCTTTTAGCATTCGAAGTGTGTGCTGTACTCCACGGTAAATGTGTATTTGCTCCCCAGTTCTCACTAGCGTTTTTGGCACGGCCTTGTTCCATTATGCTGTCTCTAGATCAGGCTTTTCAGAAGGGTAGTGCTGCAGTTCTTAAGCAAGACCTGTACTTCCTCTGAAGAGAGAACAGAGCAGCAAAATAATCTGAATAAAGCATAGCAAAACCTCTTTGCTTCTTCAGAGTGTATTGTTCAATAAGTTTTGCTTTGGATGTTGATGGCAGTGCTGAGGACAGGCTGTAATTAGATGTTCTTAACACTAGTGTTGGTATGTGCATACTTGGGGGGATTTTGGTGCTCAGTTGCTGCCAGCACAGCTCACCTGTCATTGGGAGTTGGGGAAACTCTGACATGGCATAAAAAACTTGGGTATTTTCCCCCATGCTGCAGTGCCTGTGCATGAGCCAGGGCTAGGTGATGACTGTGGTGAGACAATGTGATGGTGAAAAAGCCTACATCCTTCTTGTGGTCTCTGTAGCTGTTGCTACCCACTGTGAGACTGAAAGGAGGTGATTTTCCAGCACAAGGCAAGTGCAGACACATCACTCGTTACAGAAAGCAAAGAGGGGAGAAGAGAAAAGAGAAGAAGTTAGAAAGGAGAAACAGTTCTAGTCTGGGTGACATGTGAGGCAGGGTATTGAGCTCATCACTCTAGCCTGTTAAATGCAGTGCAAAGTACTGTTTTCTCGTAGCTGAAAAAAGCCAGGTCTGTCATTTGCTTGTGTGCCCTGAGGAAGGCTAGCATTAGATGTGTGTGAAAGTTGCAAGCCTGTGTCTATACTTGGTTGGGAAAAAAGTAACCCTTTTTTGTTGTTGCTGTTTTTACTTGGCTGTAAATAGCTACATGATCCCTTGATGGACAGGCTAATGTATACTCTTGGTTTCAACATAATGCTGCTTGTTGGCCGGGGAAGGCCTTCAAGCACACTGCTCAATTGGCCCCTGGGCTCCCTGCCTTTCACCTTGGTTTTGGGTTGCAGTGGGTCCCTGGAGCCCTGTTGGGCTCCTTCTCTGCATGGAGAGATCCCCACCCATTACTGGAGCCATGGCTGATAACACAGAGCCACCAACCCACCCCAGTTTCAGCAAGGCTGTGAGCAGACGATGCAGCTCTTCAAACCCTCCATGGACTTTCCTGTGCCTTTATGCGTGGTTTGCCCTTGTAGCTCAAAATAGTCCCAGAGTCACTTGGGGCAGGGCCCCCCATGGGGTTTCAGGGAGCTAAGCAGGAGTCTGCTTTGTTGCTGCAATGAGATGGAAGTAGTGGAGGGGCTAATTACAGACCATCTATTTCCAGTCTTTTGCATATAACACCACTGAAGATTAAATCAATGTTAAAGCAGGTAGCAATAGGAGAGTTTTAATTGTCTCTACCTAATTTAGGTTCAGTGTTACTAGGCCTTTGGGTTTTCTCCTGTCTGTGAAGGCTTGATCCCAAACTATTAGAATCAACAAAAGATGCCTTCTGTGGCTGCTCCAGCAGAAATCTGAAAGTGATATTATAGTAGTATAACCCTTCACCTTCTCTTCCTCTCACCTAAGAATGAAATAATATTTTTTCCAAATTCTTCTGAGAACCATTCTTTCTGCGTTTGCTATAAGGGAACAGAAAACATTACAACTCTTGTGGAGTTGACTTATTTTCCAAATCCTGGATGAAAATTGGAGTAATTTCTACAATAATTTTGGTGATTTTAGGCCAGCTTTTTGTAGGTCCCTTGGAAGTTTTTTATCTCCTGCCTGTTGCCCTGGGAACAGGATTTAGGTAAATGGGTGTTGGAAGAGAACACTCGTGTACTAGAGCTTTCTGTACCTCAATGCAAAAATCATTGCCTAGGAAATGGTAGGAAAGAGAAGATGACTGTAAACATCACAGTTAATGATTTTATTAAAAAAAAACCCTAAATATTTTTAAAACTCTTTTTTGTTTTGCATTTTTTGATTACTTGATGAAAAATTCCATGACCCATTTTGGGCATGAATGATCTCCGCCAGAAAATGATGGTATAATTTTTATGATTATCCTATTGACATGTATAGACATGTGTCACCAGGCTTTCAGCTATATAATCAATGAAAGCTGTACCCGTCCTTAACAAATGATGACCTGGAGATGAAACCACATTGTCAGGAACTCGAAGCTGGAGTATCATGATTTTGTATTTTTCTGGTTATCTGTGGTACTGATACACTGCATTATTTTCCCCCCCCGTGAATGCCAAGAATGTTTGCTCGCTTTCAGCCTGCTTTTTAGCCTTTACGTTGTCTTCCTGTAAGTGGTGAGTTTGGTTTATATTGGCACTGTAATTTTACAAAACTCTAAAGGAAACTGCTGTGATTCTGTTTCCTTTGTTAGTTTGTTTGTTTGTCCTTCATTTAATTCTTCCTTGCTTAAAAACAAACAAACCTTAAATCCATTTTAGTCTTTCTAGGAGTGTTTCTAAATTGCCTCCTTCATTATTTGCATTTTTCCATTTTTCGTAGTGGAGGTCAGCATTTCTTACAGTGTCATGGTTTAGGAATGCTACTCCCTAGTTTAGTACTCCCAATAAAAAGAAAACAATAAGCTGCTCCCCTCTTCTTCCTTCTCCCGTCCCCACCTGCCCTACTGTGGGAGACAGAAGGCAGAGATTACGGGTTGAAATAAGAACAATTACTGGAAACAGCAATGACATAAGAAAATGATCAGTAACAGCAACAATACTAATAACAAAAATGTACAAAGAGAGGGTGATATACAAGGAAAAATGCTCACGTAGCCCAGGACAATGAAAACAATGGCGGACAGACCATCTGGCCACCACACTTTTTTCCTGACCACAACCCACACCTACTTTTTCCCCCAGAAGCAAGTTCTTTACTTCCACCCCCAGTGATGACATGAGATGGTACAGAATAACAACTGAGATCTGCCTACATGGGTCCAGGCTCCACCCCTCATGGCTACTATGAAGAATTAACTCTGTCCTGGCCCAAACCAAGACAAGAGTGGGTGGATTTATATGTTTGGTTTTCCTTGCCCTGAGGGCGTTTATGGGAGAGAGTTTAGAAGTGAAAATGCCATTTTTGTTTGTGTGTTGCACTGAGAATTGTGAAATCTGAGTCCTCCAAGTCCCTGAAGTAGCAATGCCCTTCTTTATGGCGCCCTCTCCCAGTGGGGCTTAGGGTGCTCCCTGGGGAGTGCTTCTGATGCTCTTCACCTAACTCTTGTTTTGGAGGTGGTCTTGGGGATTTGGATCCCCACCTTATTTTGTGCAGCTTTTTGCTCCTGATAAGGATGCACAGGAGGAGTTGCTGGATGGTCTCTACCTTGGCTCCATTCTGCCCATATACACAGCCATGGGGTGGCAGACTTGAGTCTTTAAAGAGACCTTTTCCTTCAACTTTGTGATAAAAAACACCTAGATGTTGATTTTGATACAAAGCTGAGGATTCATTGTTATGGTTTTAGCACCTCTCCAGATAGGCAGGATCTCCCTCCTTTTTGTGTTCAACCTATGACTGTAAATCAGACGTCTCACTCCCAGTGCAGATCACACAACCTACTTGCTGTTCTCCCTGACCTGTCCTTGCACCTATTTGTTCTGTGTCATCCTGATTCTGCGAGGCTGCCTGTGAAGATTAATTTGCCACTGATGGAGATCTGAACAGACATGGATCTGCTTTGAAAGTGAGGACCTTATTTTATTTTTAGTTGTTGTTTTCAAGTAAATATCAGCATACAGCAATTTTGAATTTACTGCAGTGATACAGTAGCGCTCAAACTGAGATAATATAACCACCGAAGCTTGTAAACTATGTTGTTAATTAGACCATGTGTTTTTGATGGACTTTTTAAAGCTATTAAAATTTACATGTTGGAGATTGAAATAATTAGTTCTCTTTCACACGTTTGACAGATTTGTGAGTGGCATTTTAAATTTCTTTCCTATGGTTGAAATGGTTTGAAATGTACCTAGGAGGAGAATCTGCACATTTTTCAGTAGTGTGAGTGCCATGTGCTTGTTGAAAATATATACCTTTCTTTTTCAGAATACTTTTTTAAAAAATTCAGAAAGTTTCTGTGGCTGTAAGGAAACTGGCTTGCATTTGAAGTTGGCATATAAATTCAAGAGCACAATGTGCTGAAGAGCAAAAAAGAAGACAGTTTTCCATTAGCTAGATTGTAAAATAGCTTTTTGGGAAGCAAAGGTGTAATTCCTAGCATGTAATGGCATAAAAATAAACATCCTCCCCTTACCTGTACGTTTTTGCAGATCAACACCCAATTCAACTGTCTGTTAGAGAACAGTTATGTCAGACCCGCATGTGTTGGAAAAGCAAATAAAAACAATAAAAGGAAGAATCTATGCTTAGTAATTTAGAAAACAAATAATTTTATTCTGTTTCTGATCTTCATTTATAGCACCAGCAACAAGTGGTGCAGGCTGTGGAGCGTGCCAAACAAGTGACCATGGCAGAACTGAACGCAATCATTGGGGTATGTGGTCTTTTCATTTTAGCTCTAATAGTATTTGTAAATAGCTTTTCTTTTTTTTTCCTCCCTTTCATGAACTCATTTCCATCAGATGGGCAAAAAGTGTGGGCAGTGGTGAAGTTCAGTAGCTTAATCTTCATAAAATCTGATTACTGTCTGAAGACTTTGCCTTGCACTGTGCCAAGAGGACTAATGGGGTAATTAATGCCTGTATTGTATCTATTCCCCAAAGCTGGGTTAGTATCTGGGATTTTTTTGGAGTTTTTGTTTGGTTTTGTCCTTTTTAAGTAACATTGCTTCCTTTGCATACCACCTGCCAGTTTGCTTCTGCAGCCACAGTAACAGAAGGACTTCATATGACATACTGTTTTTCCCATCCCTGCTGCCCACATCCTTTTCTGGGTGTTGGCTCAAGACTCTGAATATTCATCACACTTTTCATTTTTAAATTAAAAAATAGCTCTTACTTAAAAAAACAAATCCAACAATCAACCAAGCAAAAAAAAAACCCAAAATACCAAAACCAAAACACCCAAAGAAATAACCAAAATCCATAGCAGAACAACTCATCAACAGTGTGCTTATAGGTGCCCTATAGTCATCTAAGTATGAGTGTGTGGAACCCCTCTTGTAAAAGCTTTGCTGCCAGTGGTATTAGCCCAGTATAGAGATTTTATGAGTGTGGGCAGCCACAGTGTTTATATTTTACAACTAGAGAGGACAGACATAACAACAAAAGCCATGGCTGTTCACACTACATAAAATAAAGTTGAGAAGTCATAGCTTAATAGCACATTATTCTCATGTATAATTATGCAACTGGAGCAAGCAGTTGTTTAAGTTATTCTAATGAAGGCACAACTGTACTTCCTGTCTTCTGCACCCGTCCAAATGCTTTTTCTTTTGTGTACAGACTATCCATAAAAGTATTTTCCTTTTTTTTATTCAGTGTATCAAACACACTTTGAAATGCTAATTATTCCATTTAATTTCATTAAAATTCAAAATGCTGAGTGAAGATGTGCATAAGGGTCGCAGAATAATCAATCTGAAGTGAAGATATTGCTTCAATTACACCTCCATCTTTTAACAAGGAAATCGGGACTTTCTCATCATTGGTGGCAGAAGTATAGAGCAAGGATCTGACTGTAGCTTGTTTTTACTAGGCTATTTCTAACTCTGTTTTGTATCTCTGACCACAAGATAACATTGGTAGTCAATTAGAAATTATAAATGGAAAAGAGTAACCTTTATTTCCTCTGAAGTGCCCGTTAGAAAGAAGGGGGTGAATCAGAGCGCGTCGTGTAGAATCATGAATAACATTTGTTGTATGTCTTTTACACTCCGGTGGGAAGAGTGGGAAGTGAATAATTTCCCAATTAGTTTTCATTACCTAACCAGAAATATTGCCTTCTATTAACATTCTTTGCATAAAGTAGCTGAAGGTTGGCTTCTTAGTTAAAGAAGCTTTTATATGTGTGTGCTGCATGTGCATATATAGCATGTGTGTATACGTCCGTGTAAAATGTGTGATGTTATAGATACTGGCTATTGCACTCCTTATTTAAGTTTATCCTGCTTTCATGAACCACTAAACCACGCAGAATAAATACAAACAGACTAGACACTTGTCTGAGAGCCTGGCAGTAGCTTCTCTTGGTCTTCCCTCCACCAGACAGAAGTAAATTTTCTCTTGTTTTCTGCTGTCTGAATTTATCTCTTCATGTCAACTAAAATTCTATTGCTTCAAAGTTTTTTAAACTATCAGAATTTTTGATTTGTGCATTAAAATTGGACAACCCTCGTGTCCTCACAGGACTGATTTTTACCTTGCTCTACTGCCTTTTTTCAGTCCTAAGTTTTATGTTGACTTAGGAAATGCTGTGTGTCCCTCTCTTTAGTTTTACAGAAACAGGAGCAATATGGGCTGCAAATTTTGTGTTCATCACATTTAAGGAGAAGTAATCTCATGCAATCTTTGAAATATTCATTTTTAAAAATGGAATAAATAGGAAAGAGAGTTATCAAGTTTGTTTTGCATGAATATCCACAATAAGAGAGATTAGAGAGATTTAAAGTCTGAAAATGTAACATGGGACTAAAAGAGGCTTGTCATACTTTGTAAAGTGAATACTCATAAAAATAAAACAAAGAACGTAAATAGAAATTATGGCTTATATATATATATATGATTAGATTGTCTTATATAATTTTGCTGTTTGGAAAGTCTGACAGTGTTTGTGTTCTTTTAACACTGTGGTATTAGAAAAACTTCCAAAGTATGTTTAACCCATTGAACTGTGTATCAGACAAAGACGGAAGCAGTATTTGAGTTTTTGAAATACAACTGTAGCTTGAGTTTCTCTGTGCTTTGAGTGAGTCCTGTTCAGTTCACCTCACTCATGCTAAACCCCTTCGATTCGCACAGACCAACCCTGGGTTTCAGTTTAAAATGGATTCTACCAGAATGGAATATGCCACAAGAAGAGAATCAAATGTGCACGGATCACGTCTCTCTTTATGTTTCACACACACATATATTTTTGTATGAATGTGCTCTAATTTAATGGAATCTGATGAAGCACCTTTTAACTTTGCAATATTATTCTATCTTCATTGGTAAATGAACCAAATCACTGATCCGTGCAGTTTAAATGCAAAATACTGAAGTGAACCCGGAATCTGGAGAGGCTGCTTGTTCTCCTGACAATAAACTAGTTATGTTTAATGGAATGAAACACAGTTATAATGACTTCTTTCACAGGTCATGTTCAGTTTAAAATTGTTGACGGGCTCAAACAAGTTAAATATCATCTATCATCTCCTGGAGAGATGCAGTGAGAAAAACTAAATCAAAACTGTGTATATCATAAGCATACTGTGGAGGACTGTAAATCTGCAGGCATACAGACTCTGAATCTGGTGTTTGCCATGGATGGTGTGGTGTAGCGTTCTTGCTTGGGGCAATTGAAAGTGCACATCCAGAGCTGCTTCCCAGGCTGGGTGTGCCAGGATGAGCTGTGTGATGTATCCAGTTGATCTTGCCATGTATCAAAGCTGCGGTGTTTTTACATTAGAATCTGCAAGATCGCACTGTTGGAACAACACGTGAATCATAGCCTTAAGTCAGCAGTATAATCTAATTAGGAATGATGTTTTCATTTCCTCAATTAATAAATTGAGTTGTCTAACTTTCTTAAAATGTTGGGGTTTGTTTTTTTTAATCCATTATACAATACAATTGGAACACACTGTGTGAATGTGGTTACATTTTAATAAGGGAACCAGGGAATTAACTTGTAACTTTTTAAGAATTTTATCAGAGTATTGTTTTTTCCTGCTGTTTAAAGTAGTAATTTTTCAGCTGCAGTTGGGTAGTAAGGGAGAAATAAAGGCTACTGCTTGTATGCCTGTTTATCACTTGGAGAAAGATAAATACACCAAAAACTGAAGAACAGATATGTGATGGTGTTAAAGGAAAATGCAGTTTAGCACAAGAAATGCTGAACCTCAATTTTTAGCAGTGACATTTTAATGATAGGAAGTCTGCAAAATTATTTGCCATCAATTGTGAAGGCAATAACAAGCCTTGGTGGTTTTTCACACCCTCTGTGTTAAGTGCTTTCAGAATGACAGCATAAACTGTGTTGGAGAACTCCAAGGAAGTAAAACTGATTAAAATGTTCATGCTTGAATGGTGCTGATGGAATAGTTCATTTGGACTTTCTCTACCTCCTGCAGTTCAAGCTGAAATATTAAAATTCAGTGAATTTAAATCTCTCTCCCCTCAGCTCAGGAAAAAAAAATTACATTTTAATAGGTTTTAAACTCATAATTCATTGGTTTGGAGCAGCACTATTAAATCTGTTTAAACATTACTTGTATTACTAAGGAAATGATTGAAATAATTTTTTTTCTTTACCATTCTATACATCTGAGGAAAAAAAGATGGGTTTGGTTTAATTTTTAAGCATTTTGTTTTATTATGCCACTTTTATTATCTTCTTTAAAAAAAATAGCAAATGTCAGTTACTGGAAGAAGGGACTCCTTCTGTCTTGTCTTATATAATTACCAAGCTATAATATTCCTTCTTAAATGCACTGCGTCACAATTTCTACCCTATATTTGAGGCCAAGGTGCTTGTTTGACCGATCTCAAAAGGTTTGTAATTTTTGGTTGTTTAGTTGTTTTCAAGCGAGTGGTCATTTTACAACTATATAGCAGTATTGCATGGCAAGCACGGAAAGCTTTGAAAGGAGTGCAGCGCACACAACTTGAAATGAAAATTTGGCATCAGTGCCAACCATCATTGCTGTGGTGCCAGTTGTCCGGGGTTCCAGATGCCAGATGCTGAAGCACTTCTTCTTTACATTGGTGCTTAACGTGCAGAGGCATCTCCTGCTCCTCACAGAGAGGGTGGATTGTTTCTGGATTACGTGTGTTCTTGTGCTGTGAGGAAGATTGAGGGTTTTCTGTTTGAACCGATGCAGGCAGTTTGTATGGAAAAGTCATTCCTGCCCAGTATGTGCATTCAGGAACAATAGTGACAGGGAGGGTGGGGAAGTACAGTAAAACAAGCATGGAGACAACAGTCTCTTGTCTCTCTAGCCCTTCTGTATTGCTTGTTTAAAGGTGTGTTAAGCAGTGGATGAAGCTTAAATCTGTAGAACAAGTTTGTGACCTGCTGTATGTTGTACACAGGTTGTTACAGTGGGAAGGTGGCAGAAGAGGTTGACTTAATAGGTATGTGCTTTGAGTTGTGTTTATTTGTGCACCCTAACGAAATGCTGAAATTCGTTGCTTGCCATTTAGTTACTTGTTTGCTGATTGTATATTGAGGGTGTGTGGTGATGCGGTTCTGCAATTTTTTTGGTCCTGCCTAGTGCCTGATATTGAATTGTAGAAGGAACTGTAGGTGCCTTTTAGGTGAGCATGTTTGGTTTTGAGTTATTCATCTGAAGTTTGGCTAAGTTAAAGACACCCTGTTTTTTGGGTGTAAAGAGCTGTTTTGGAGGGATTTGTTGTCTTGTCCCCTTATTCCGATGTGCCGGCTTCAGAGAGAGCCTTGAAGGTGAGGCCTGATTTAAATAAATCTCTCCCATATGCAGAATTATCTTGATTTAAAGAAGCTGAAATGAACCACAGGAATTTTTTAGGGATTTCCAAGGGAATTAATTAGAATGTAAATAATTTTCAGGTACCATATTTACTGAAAAAACATTCTGAGAATGGATTTAAATACTGTTGCTACTCATAGAATGGGCTGCCTCTATTTTTTGCTTTTTCTCCTACCTTCAGTAGCTATGGTAGCTACTGAATTTATATTATCTATCACTATATGAACAGTCAGTGGCATTGCAGTGTGAAGTGCTGACCACTTACTAACATCTAACTGACAATATGCTGGTGCCAGAGGCCTCGCTCCTTATGCTTATGTACGTGCATATGACATGAGTGTTACAGCTCACACTCCGTATCTGATCAGGCAGGAGAGCTGACTTTTGCCTCCATGTTTCTCAAGGTTTTGCAAACCCTGGTACCAAAGCTGTGACCACTATATCTTTTTTTTTTTTTTTAATTAGGATTAATCAGTGCAGATATGAGGAGTCCCATGGAAAATTTTTGTGATGTTCTGCAGCATGAACATATGCAGTATTTTATTTATGACTTATTTTTGTATGCTTTTACTTCACATACAGTAGAAAGGAGAAAACACTGTTGCTGATGTGGCCTGTACTCCCATATATGGAAGGTGTTGCCAACCAAATACAGATGTACTGTGCTCCTTATTGGTCTTTATATACCATATATTACCTTCAGTGATGGCCTTATGCCAGTGCTTTGGAAAAAAAGAAGTGTGTCTGTTTGATTTTAAAGTGTTATGAAGACAGGGGTTTTGCAAAAGTGTTTCATAGCAAAATCAGCAAGGTTTATGTACTAAGTGGAGATGCCATCCATTTAAATAGGTACCCTTACTGTACAGTATAGCCTAAAGACAGTTGTTACTGTGTCCTTGTTTCATAACACAAGAGTTCTGATATCACCCCTTAACAAGGTTGTATGTTTGCCATCTAGACTTTTTCCCAACCACACTTGGTAGGCTGCTGCCTACAGCTATGAATGAGGACCAGGACTCTCTACAGTGGATCAATTAAGTGTTTGCATTTCTTCAGGTATGTGGGTAGTTCTTGTGTCTTCAGTCTTAATTACAGGACAAAGCAAGGGCTTTAGTGCTTAACTGGGATGGACATTAAAATACTGCATAAGTGTTTCCACATGTTAAGTTCATCCATAAAAAAGGAGTTTAGGAGATCTTAAATATTTTAAGTTGCTTGATATTTCAGAATGTTTGATTTTGATTAGCGAGACCATTCCTTGCTTATCGTTTGGTGAAGTTCTCACAAAGACTTTCTTAGTATATGAATGCGTCACAAACACTGATGAACTTAATCCAGTAATGTTTCTGGAACAAGGGAGTAGTGCTTTCCCTGTTACACCTTCGAAAGAGACTGAAGCAAAAAGAAAAAGTGGTCCTTCCACAGTTTTGGAGCTGTGACTTAAATCCAGGTGATTTGATCCTTCCTTTATCAAAACCACTGTAAATGGGAAACTGCAATTAAATCACTTTAAGTTTCAGTTACTTGACTAACAGACACTACATTAAAGAGGCAGAACACTACATCTCTCAATTAAATGGCTTGGAGAGAGATAATAATATCCACATGTTCTAACACATGTGGGAAGAGGCTGCTCACCTCTGAGAAGAGCAGGCATTACAGTGCTCTGCACAGGACGAGAGCTGCACCAGAAATGGCAGTTTTTAAAGATACAGAACAGGTTGGAAAGAATGGATCAATCCACGCAACCCAGGTTCTTATCCTGACCAAAGACAACTTGCTGAGATCCAACACAGTCTATATTTGTGTATTGTACGTATAATGAAACACAGTGTTAGCACTTAGAGTTATGGAGCTTGTACTTCTCAGTAATTGCTATGTAGAAATTTGACTGGTAAGGATTGACTTCATATACATTAGAGAAATGCACATGTGAGATGTGTAATATGCATCTCTTTTTCGCTGATACTACATGCTCTAAAACTATACCTTGTGAGGAAGCTTTGAAGTAAATTATAGTTGCCACATTATCATCATGGCTAGGCTTTGTGAACGAAGAATAGGGGAGGGCTCTACCCATGCTTGTTACAAGTATGCTGGTGGCTAAAAAGGCCAATATGAGATAGGCATGTCCGGTTGCAAAAAGCACGGCAGAAAGACTCCCTAGGTGGTATGTTCTACAAGACACGATTCTTTCTGCGTCGCCTTTTCTCCTCGAGAGTGATCCTGCGTGCGTTCTCAAAAGCATCAGCAGCATTAAAGATAATATGTCTGCAGACCTTCCGATTGAAGGCCAGAGTAGACCAGTTATGGTGGTCAATATGGCCAAGGCTGAGATGTTGTTTCAGGGAGTCCTTGTATCTTCTCTTCGGTGCTCCTGTCTTGCGGCAGCTGGTGACAAGTTCACCATAAAGCAGGATCTTAGGAAGGCGGTGATCTTTCATCCTGGAGACATGCCCTGCCCAACGCAGCTGTGTTCTCAGCAACATGGCCTCAATACTTGTGATTGCTGCTTGTTCTAGAACAGATGTATTAGTCACATAATCTGACCAGTGAATGTTTAGGATTGTACGGAGGCAGCGCTGATGGAAGCGTTCTAGGAGTTGCAGGTGGTGACGGTAGATGACCAAGATTCGGAACCATATAAAAGAGTAGACAGCACCATGGCTCTGTAAACACTGATCTTTGTACTTTTCTTCAAGTGTTTATTGCGCCAAACTCTTTTATGAAGCTTTCCAATAGCTCTGTATGCCTTTGTTAACGTGTTGTCTATCTCTCCGTCAATCTTACCATCCGAGGAGATGAGGTAGTTAAACTGCTGGACTGATTTGAGCTCTGATTGGCCAATGGTGATATGGGGATGATGGAAGACTTCCTGAGGTGTGGCTTGATATAGAAGTTCAGTCTTCTTTAAGCTGACCTCCAGCCCAAAGAGCTCAGCAGTGTCTGCATAGCAGGATGTTAAACGCTGCAGAGCTGCTTCTGTGTGGACGACAAGGGCGGCATCATCAGCATAAAGCAGCTCCCGGACAAGATGATTTAAGGTCTTGGTGTGGGCCTTCAGTTGCCTTAGGTTGAATAGGCTTCCGTCAGTACGATATCGAATGTAGATACCATCCTGATCATCGAGGTCTACCATGGCCCTTTGGAGCATCATGCTGAAAAAGACTGTGAATAGGGTTGGTGTGAGAATGCAGCCTTGTTTCACACCATTAGTTATTAGAAAGGGCTCAGAAAGTGCGTTGCCATATCTGACTTGGCCATGCTGATCCTCATGGAGTGAGATGATCATTTTGAGGAACTTAGGGGGACAACCTAAACATTCCAAAATCTGCCACAGATCTTTTCTGCTCACAGTATCAAAAGCCTTGGTGAGGTCAACAAAGGTTACATAGAGACCTTTGTTCTGTTCTCTACACTTCTCTTGCAGCTGTCTGAGAACAAATGCCGTGTCTGTGGTGCTCCTGTTGGCTCTGAAACCACATTGGCTTTCAGGTAGAATTCCTTCTGCTATAGCGGGTATTAGTCTGTTCAAAAGTATTCTTGCCAGGATTTTGCCAGCAATGGAGAGCAGAGTAATACCACGGTAATTTGAACAGTCTGATTTAACTCCTTTCTTCTTATACAAAGTGATGATGACTGCATCTCAAAGGTCTGATGGTAGTTTGCCTAGTTCCCAACAGCGCACCACAAACTCGTGAAATTTAGCATGGAGTGCAAGGCCCCCATGTTTCCAGACTTCAGGTAGAATTCCATCAACCCCAGCTGCCTTGCCGATTTTCACCTGCTGTATGGCCTTGAGGGTTTCTCCTAAAGTGGGGGCAGTATCCAATTCGTACTTCACCAATTGCTGTGTGATGGACTGAATAGCTGAGTCTTGGACTACACGGCTAGTACTGAAAAGAGTCTGAAAGTGTTGACCATCGATTCAGAATGGAGGTTTTATCTGTCAGAAGCGTTTGACCATCTGCGCTGAGTAGAGGACTTTGTACCTGGTATGTAGGCCCTTATGCTGTTTTCAGGGCCTCATAGAATCCTTTGTGCATAATTGAGTTTTTTCAGCTAGATTGATCCACCACTTGTTCTGGATGTCAGGAAGTTTCTGTTGGAGCTTGCTGCATGCAAGATGAAAGGCTGCTTTTCTTACATGACAGGATGGCAGTGCAAGGTGTGCTTGGTGAGCGGTTCTCTTCTCCACAATTCCTGGATCTCTTGATTGTTTTCATCAAACCAGTCCTTGTTCTTCTTGAGGGAGAACCCTAAGGATTCTTCAGAGGATTGCAGGATGCTGTTTTTAATATGGTGCCAAAGTGTTTCAGGAGAGGCATCTATAGAATCTATGGAATGGTTTTTGAGCCTAGTTTGAAGATTTACCTGGAATCTGTCTCTCAGTGTGGCTGATTGGGGATTGTTAGAATTGCTCATAGGTTTAGCCACTTGGATCTCTCTGTGGTCAGTAGCATTGCTTAACTTTTCTTCTAGCTTTTATTGTTTTGATTTGCGATACATCTCAGATGATACTTTTTTCACTTTTCAGCTCAGGATTTCAGAAACTTTTAAATGTGATGACCCTAGAAGATTATTTAGAAGGGCATTGGCATTGCTCTCATTTTCTGGTTCTAAAGAAAAGGAACAAGGTTCACAAGGTCACACTAGAGATGCTGTTTTTCTACTGAGTCCAGAGGAGAAAAAAATCTCTTCCCAACATCTATGGGTCGGACATGAGTGGAGCACTTTGTAAATAAGGTACTTGAACCAGTGTGCACCTTAGTCAGAGATGATTTTTGCCATCTGTTTGTCTGTAGCAGAAAACACCCACTTGTTGTCATTGTTATTCTTTGCACTGGTCTTTGTGAAAAGGTTTTGAAGTGAAGTTTTGGTATGTCGGGGCACATTTCACACCACTGGCCCTCCTTATGGTAAGACCTTGAGCTTACTTGCATTTGTGCTTTCTGCCCTCTCTGGCAGGAGATGTGGATTTTCCTTGGCTAGGAATTGATGGGAGAGAAGGAAGAAGAGAGTTTTAAGTGGCATGATTTATGCAAGAACTTCTGCCCTTTACTAATTGATAATAGAAAATCATTCTGAAGAGCTTAATTCTTCCTCCCTCCACCGTCACTGTGAAATTGAGATGAAGTCCTGCAATCAGAAGAAACTGCCGAAGTCCAGTATTCTATGGGAAGGTGCACTTGGCCTTTTGCAGGGACTAGGTTTTTCCTTTATTAAGATTGTCCTTTTTTTACCAAGAATCTTTTATTTCCTAGTAGGTTTTATTAGTTTTTTGTCCTCTATCTGTGCTGTTTCACTGAGTGAAAAATAGTCATGGAAGTGAGGACAAATGGTGAAACATGTATCCTGACAGAACGGAAATGTGCTCTCCATATATTGCCTTTCATCCCACAATATGATTTGGGAGATGACTTTTTGTTCCTCATTCACTTAAAAGATCTTTGAAGCAATTTGTAGAGATATGATTCTGATGGTTTCTTTGTTACTTATGTAGGAGTTCTAAATGTTCCTCTTCTGATTAATGACAGCTATTGATTTTTTCCTTCCCCCCATAGTTTTCTCAGTAGAGCTTGCTTTCTTCCTGTGAAATCATCATCCTCAAAGATGAAAATTACTGATTCGAAGAGAACAAGAAGCCTAGCATTTGATTCTTGTAAAAAATAAAATTACTTTTATTATTATTAGTCTCCTTCTTATTCTCTCTCCTTTTTCTTTGTTTTTCATTCTCCTTTTTTTCTCCTGTATTTTTGTTTAACCTGTGCATTCATTCCCCTTTGTGAACAGAAATGTTTGAGTTTTTTAGTAGATCAGCTGCATCCGAACATTTAGAATTTCCACTAATCTCTGATATTTTTCATAGAATCACAGAATTTTTTAGGTTGGAAAAACCTCTAAGATCATGGAGTCCCACCATTAAACCAGCACCACTGTTGTAGAGAGCGATAAGGTCTCCTGAGCCTCCTTTTCTCCAGGATGCACAACCCCAGCTCCCTCAGCTGCTCCTCATAAGACTTTTCCTCCAGACCCTTCACCAGCTCTGTTTCCCTTCTCTGGACATACTCCAGTACCTCAATGTCCTTTTTGAAGTGAGGGACCCAGAACTGTATACAGTACTCAAGATACAGCCTCAACAGTGCCAAGTACAGTGGGGCAATCCCTTCCCCTGGTCCTGCTGGCCACGCAATTGCTGATACAAGGCAGGATGCCATTGGCCTTCTTGGCCACCTGGGCACACTGCTGGTTCATGTTCAGTTGGGTGTCAACCAGCAGCCCCAGGTCTTTTTTCCACTAGGCAGCTTTAGAGCCACTCTTCCCCTAGCATGTAGCGGTCCCTGGGGTTGTTGTGACCCAAGCACTTGGCACTTGACCTTATTGAACCTCATAGAGTTGGCCTTGGCCCGTTGATCCAGTCAAGAACCTTCTATAGAGCCTTCGTACCCTCCTGCTCAACTTGGTGTCATCTGCAAATTTACTGAGGGTGCCACTCGGTCCTCTCATCCAGATCATCAGTAAAGTTGTTAAACAGGACTGCCCCCAGTATTGAGCCCTGGGGAACACTCACTAGTGACTGGCTGCCAGCTGATATAATTCTATTCACTACTACCCTCTGGGCCCGGCCACCCAGTCAGTTTTTATCCGGCAAACAGTGCACTCATACATACCACAGGAAGCCAGTTTCTGCAAGAGAATGCTGTGGGAAATGGTGTCAAAAGCTTTATTATGTCTATGTAGACAACATCCACAGCATTTCCCTCATCCACTAAGCGGGTTACCTTGTCGCAGGAGATCAGGTTGGTTAAGCAGGATCTACAAACCCATGCTGGCTGTGCCTGATTCCCTGGTTGTCCTGTATGGCCATTATGGAACTCAAGGTGATATGTTCCATAACCTTCCTTGGCAGTGAGGTCAGATTGACAGGCCTGTATTTCCCTGCATCCTACTACTGGCCCTTATTGTGACCAAGACGGCCTCTGACCACCACATCTGCCAATAATCCTTCTCTGTTTGCAAACAACAGGTCCAGTGTGGTGCCAGCCCTTGTTGTCTCACTCACCCACTGTGTCAGGAAGTTATCTTCCACACAGTCCAGGAACCTCATGGATTGTTTCCTCTCTGTTGTGTTGTATTTCCAGCAGACATCTTGTAAGTTGAAATCCTCTGTGAGAAGAAGTACCTGTGATCGGAGAATTCTGCCAGCTGTTTACAGACTATTTCATTTGCCTCTTCATCTTGGTGGTCTATAGCAGACTCCCACCAGGATAGTTTCTTTTACTCCGGTCACTGTAATAATTTTCAGAATGATCACTCTTCCTTGAAATGTTCTGTGGTTCTGTAAAAGAGTAAGGGTAGTAGTTTGTTCTACCCTATATCAGTATCACTGTCTCTTTATATACCAATCGTATAGTATATATGCATATAGCTCGAGAAGCATTCCACTGGAGAAACTGCTGCATGACTCTCTTTGTAAGCTGTTTTGCTGTGTTGTGTCTTAACATCAAAAAACCTTTTTTTAGTAATGCTATGCCAGTACAAAGGAAGTATAAATAGTGCAGATCACGTCAAGGGTGTGAACAGGCGTGATAGATAAAAATTCATATAATCCTGGGCACACTCATAACTGTGTGTGCTGAAGGACTTCCTTTGCTGGTGTTCAAACCATTGACATCAATATTGTGTACTTGTGAGCCACTGTTTTTATTTCTTTGTTTCCTCTTTGTCTTGGTTTCTCTTTTATCAGTATGCTGTCTTACTAATGATTCACTCTGAGCAATCAATCACATCATCTAACTCATTTCAAACAAACAATGAAGCTATTTGATTCAGATATTTTGAGGTCCTGTCCCAGCAGTATTGCAGGTGTGGGTAGTGAACGCACTAGTACAAATATAAAAGACAAAATATCTTTTTGAGATGTTTGTTTGTTAACATTAGAAATGTCTTCAGGTTAAAGGAGGTTCAGGTTGTTTGGGTAATGGCTGTGAGCTTTAGGGGTCTGTAAGAGAAAAAGTGGTAGATTACTGCAACACAGAGCTGCTTGGAAAGTATCCAGTAAAAACTTGAACATTTTCCAGGAAAATAGGCTTTGAATGTGCTGACTATAACAAGAGAGCATTTGAAGCTAATTTGTTAGTGGGTTTGTTATCACTGTTTTCTTCAAATTTGATCTCTTAAGATGTGTTGGGAAAAGAATTAAGCTAAGCATCAATATTTAGAATTGTGGTTGTAAAAATTAGTGATACTTAGATAAAAACCTTTTGCAAATCCTTTTTACTCATTTTCTAAGACATGACTTTGGAGTTATTTTATTCCTTAGTGTAGACTGCCTAGAAGAATATACAGAAAATAAAATACCATTAGGAGCAACCAAATGTTATCTTTATTTGACATGTGTTAATATGTTTTGAATGTTTTACTTCAGTTTTTACTACTGAGCTGATTTAAATGATCATCTTCCTAAACTTATTACTAAAAAGAATGCAGTCTACTTTTTTTGTCTTGTTTCTGATTGCTGTGTTTACCCCTTGCTCTTATTTTTTTTGTGTTGGATGTTCCTTAAAAACATTGCATTTTGCAATTCTGTAGGGCATATTTCTTGGTAGCCAACTGTTGCTGTTCTTATTTTCAAATAGTTTTGGAAAATTTACAGCATCATAAAGCCTAGTTTCCAAGTTTTCACCTATTTTGCATAGATGCTGAAGATGTATCCTTGACTTTACACATATTGAAGTCAATTGTGATGGGATTGTCTAGAGTTAACCACATGCTAAGAGTTCATAAATAATGTGACTAAGGATAACAAATAGAAAAGAAAATGAAGAAAGGGGAAGAGAAGGGATTACAACAACATCAAAAAATTATGTGTTTGCTCTGTTGGCTCATTTTCAGGCTTCCTTTGCAAGTTTTTTAATTGTGTTGGATTTTTTGATCTAAATTCATGTTACATGCAGAAACAAATATGAACTTTCTTCTGTAGTGGAATATTTCTGTGTATGGAGAGTATCTGTCAGTTGTCTTACTGCTCCATGTCTTTGGCATTTTGATGACTAGAGGAGATCAGCTTTTTTTACCACTTTGGACCACTAACCTGATGCCCAGTGGACTAAAGAATTGCCCCTGTTTTTATAACTTTCCCTGTAACCAAATAACTGCATGCGGGCCACCTGATGCTCACCAGTGACACCTATCGACAAGGGAAAAACAAAGCTGCGAATGTTGTGGATGTTTGAATACAGTAATAGTTTTCAGAGGTCTGGAAATGGCAGTCAGAGATGTGATGTCACTTTGTCTTTACTTTCTTGACCAAGCTTATTAGCAAACAGCACTAATTATGTGATTATATACTTTTATTTCCTTTTCGTCTTCTATATTCTGTGAGCAAAAGCCTGCTCAGTGCTTCACTTGAATTTGTGTCATTCCTGGGTTTGAACCAGTGCCTCATTTTTGGTGTTTAGCATTGTCCATTGTAATGGAGGTGGTCACAGTTCATAGTCATTTCCCATACAGTGCAATCCTAGTCCATAATCCTCCTGTTGTTGGACTTTTACTTCCAGCCCAGCCTAACAGCATGCACAACATTATCTGTGTCCATGTGGCGTAGGCATATGGGGCCATGCTGAAATTTTGGGTGTTAGCTTAGATTTATTTAACAGTCTGCTTTTCATACTGTTTTCTTTGTGCTGCTACAAGTGACTGAATTTCTGCTGTATTAGTGAATGACACTGTCACTACAGGGGCCATGTTCTTTCCAGATTTTAGGTTCGCATCACTTCTAATCGAAGAACTTGCAGTTCTCCATGGCAGGAAGGCTCCGGGTTTGGTTTTTTTTTTCCCCGCTAGTCTCTGCAGTTATTTTCAGAGCTCTCTGCAATGCAACTTGCAGTGAAAACACATCGGTACTTGGCCAAGAGGGACTGGGCCAGCCAAGCTGTTCAGGGTGATCCCAAGCTGCTAGGCACTGAGGTGCCATTACTCTTAATGACCATATTATATCTGAGAGGCATTAGTGATGTTCAGTACATCCATGATTCAGTCTGTGCTGTTGTCTTGCTGAGCTATGTGGAGAGGTTCCCAACAAAGCAGTAAAAAAGGGCATTACATTTTCATTGCAGTTTTCTTCCAGCTTTTTGGAAACCGTCCTATATCCACAGAGGAGGTCAAGTAATGCAAATTGGGTAGGTCAGTAGGGATCTATACAGGTTGTACAATACTATGAAATGAGTGTCCCTTTTTGGTTGACAGTGTAATAGTTAACAAGGGAAAAGCTCACTGTTGACACTCTTGAGCTCTTCTCAAAGTCTTTGTTTTAAGCTGCTGGCAGAATAAGGCAGAGTTTTTCTTGCAGTAGATTATAGCATATTGTCAAACAGGAATGGGAAATTCCTTGCTCAAAATCAGCTGATAGAACACAGATTATTTGGTCTATCCCTTTTCTTTTGCTTGCTCTTCTCCTCCCTCCCCAGATCAAGCATGCCGGATTGTTTCCTTGCTTTAAGGCAGCCCCATTCAAACCGAAGCTAAACAATACACTGTTTGCTCTTGAATCGTTTCATTAGAATTAATTTAAAATGCTGAAAAACAAAGCATACTGCCATAAGAGCATCAAGCAAGCAAAATGTGTTTGATGCTTTCTACGAGGAGGAACACCTGCTAGAATTACATGGGTTTGCAAGCAGGGAAGCAAGTTTGCAAGCCTTCCCTTCTTCTTCCACGTGGAAGAATATTCTTTCTGGTTTTGATTTTGTTGTTGTTGTGTGGTCCCCACCCCTTTTGTATTTTTTTCCCCCTCACCATTCTTTTGGATCATTCCCCTCTTTTTCCTGGCACTGATCTTGAGTGGATAACACGCGTGTGCTACCACCAGTCTGATTCCACTGCGTGGGTTTTATTTCCAAGAGGAAGAGGAGGATCGGTACTTTAAGGGTGGGGTGTTAAGGAAGGTGTGCAGTGTGCTGCAAGAGTTATCTAGCATGCTGTGTGTGACTTGCAGCCTTTTACTTTCAGCTCACCCTTATGTAAAGATTCATGCTAGGGGAGAGAAGGGAATAGTAAAGTGAGCAACATGTCTGTTGATTATCAAGAGATGGGTTGCAAGGTGGGAAGTAAATTTAGGTTCAGATGAAAACCAAACAAAGTTAGAACTCAAGCCTTAGCAATTAGAAATTTAAAGTGGAATGGTTCTACGCAAAGCAAGTTACATTTTTTTTTTCTTCTGAAGTCCTGTATACAGACATACAGGGGGGGAGAGAACAATCCCAGAAGACTTAGGGGATTTACCTGAATCCTGAGCAATGGCTGCTTGAAAACCAAAATTTCAGGGTTAATCTAGTTATTGTATGAACAGAAATTAGTTGGACTGTTAGCATGCAAGCCTTAGAGCTGAACAGATCTTTCTTGGGATATATTTAACTAAACTTTTTCACCTGTTTGATTTTTTGTTTTGATCTGTTTCTTTTGCCCTTGCCTTCCCAATGAATAGCAACAAGTCTATCTACCCCACAGTGGTTAGTATAGCACAGATCTTGATGCGTCCCTGGTTGAGGTCAAGCACTCCAATTTGAACCTCTCGAGGGCTTTTTCTCTGTGTTGCCAGTGTACTGGTAAAAATGACTTTAAACTCTTGTCAGTGCAGTTACTGGTGCATGCATCACAGTCCCACTCAAATAAACCTGTCACAACACAGAGTCAGCAGCTAGAGAAGACTGCAAGGGCGGGCCTCTAGCTTTTCATTCGAGCATCACTAAACGTGCACAGAGTACCCAATTATTTCAGCATTATTGAGCAAGCCTACAGGAGGATCCAAGCCTTGCTACATTAGATTTTCTTTAGTAATTTGCTCAAGTACCGCTGAGGACACTTAAAGGGTTTAAAACGGTGGCTGCAACCAGTTTCCTTTTCTGGATTGTTAATTCGGGTTTTCTCTTTCAAATTAACTTTCACTGCATGCTGTGCAGTGGTGCTGGGAGAACTGTTTAACACTAATTTTCTCAATTTTCAGCTTTTTTTATTATATAACTACTTTTATAGTTACATGTGTTTTGATTAGACGTGTACATGTGCGTTTCTGCTAGAAAGAGAAAAATGTAATATTTCTGTCAGAAAAACAAAAATTTCTCCAAAAATGGGAACATTCCCTTTCTTTATTCTTTTTTTTCCTTTTATTTTGTTTTGTTTTCATTGTTGTTGTTCTTCTGTTGCAACCTGAATTTTACTGAATGTGTTGTATCCAAACATATGGACATTTTTAAAACACCAGGATTTTTGTGTGTTGATATCTGAATTGATCAGATGCATTGGTTGATCTAATCAATCACAGTTGATGTACATAAGCAATCAGACAACCCCCAGCTCCCTGAACAAATTCAATATCTGTGTTTTGTTTTTCACAGCAGCAACAACTCCAGGCCCAGCACTTGTCACACGGACATGGTCTTCCCGTACCGCTCACTCCGCACCCCTCGGGCTTGCAGCCTCCAACCATCCCACCCATTGGCAGCAGTGCTGGTCTCCTGGCACTCTCCAGTGCACTGGGTGGGCAGTCACACCTCCCAATTAAAGATGAGAAGAAGCACCATGATAATGATCACCAAAGAGGTAGGTGCTGACAGATGAGTGTGTGGCTTTGTTTGTTTCCCTTCTGTTTTTAAAAAATTCTCCTGTTAAAAAAAAAGGGGGGGGGAGAGAAGGGGAGAGAGATTTTCAGAAGAATTCCAAGCTAATTACTTCAGTGTTTGTTGTCTAGCAGTAGCCAGAAATTGTGTTCAAGTGCTAGAAATCCAGTTTTATAAATCTGGCTGTACAGCATTAATAATTAACTGTACAGAAAAGTTAACATCTGTGAAATTTCTTATTAACAGACGTCAGGATTCTTTCTTCCCAGTATGATAAATGTATAATTTTATGTAAACTAACCAGTACTTTTCTCTTTCTCTCTTCCCCCATCTCCATCTCCTGCCACCGTCTCTTCCCCTCCTTATGCATGCAGACAGAGACTCCATCAAGGTAGGATTCCATTTCATAGGTCTAAAGGGTAGCTTGACAGAGCTGTAGGCACACTGCATTTTTCTGAAGTATGGCCCAGAGTGGAAAAAGTCATCAAGTGAAACTGGGTTGTGATGCTCGTGTAGCAGCACCCTGCATAGATTGCGTATCACATTTAGGAAGTGGCTGGTAGTGGGACAGCTAGCAAGCAACATGCTGAGCAGCGAGTTTGCTGGAACAGTGTCAAGGCTGTTCTTGGATAGAATGAAAAGTCTGCCTGGGGTCCCTGCCCATGCTTCTGAGGCAGAAACAATTAGCCATTAGCCTTAAATAATTTGGAGACTGTAAACTGTAATTCTAATATTTCCTTATAATGGCCAGTCTTCGCGAACAAAGATTTTGGGAAAGGTCTTTTACCTTTCCAGCCTGCGCAATGGATTTTTTTTAGGTGAGACCCAGCCTGCGCTGAACTGAGCCCACCCTTTAATCCTAAGGTTCATCTGCCGGGGCCAAGCAAGCTTGGACAATGGCAGTGAGGTCCTCAGGACGTAGGTTTGTTTAGAGTGACCTTCTCATAGATGGATGGCCTCACAGGGCTAACGAGCTCCATCTGCCCGGGGGACTGGGATTTGAACCTGGGTTGCAGCAGTGAGAGTCCTGCATGCTAACCACTAGGCCACCAGGGGTCCCTCTATATTTCCTTATAATGCACTTATGAAAGGAGCTCTGTCTCTCTCAGGGGAGAGGTGGGGTGCTGCCTACTGTCGTGACTCAAGTAGTTGGAGAGGAGTGAGCTGCCTTTTCCTACTCTGATGAAGGTGGTACTCACACTGAGGATTCTGCCTTCCTTTTCCGGAAGTTAATTTTCAGGTTCTGAATGACTCTGCAATGTATCTGTATTACTCTGTATGTACCATCCTGTGTATGGTAGTGTCCATAAGTAGATGTAATAACGCACCTTGCAGCCTGTATTTTTTTTTTTTTTTTGAGCATTCAGTGATGCATATAACTGTGACTCAGCTATGTGCCTGGATGCTTTTTGATACCGGATAGCCACCAAACTCTCTCAGAGGCTCCTGAGGTTTCCATGCTGCAAGTGGGGAGATTGTACCCTGGCCCTGCCCTCTCCTGGATTGGCCTGCTCTCCTAGTTTGCACGGTTTTCAGAAACATAAGGTCAACAAGCCTTTTTAGGTGCTGGTGTGTGAAATGAAAGATACACTTCTCCTATAAATGGCAAGACCTATGTCAACCTTTTGAGCACTTACAATGAGTTTGTCACGTTTCTAGTGGTGGTTTTTTTAGGAATATTATTATATATATTCTTGGAGTTGGCCAAGTGGCAGAAGAGGTGTTCACAGCACAAGTCTAGGGTGCATTAGACAAGATTACCGGGATCTTGTCAGTCAGGTGTTACAATGTGCCCTAGCTGGCATTGGGAAAAGCATGGTTCTGGGCACAGGCTTTGCCCCTGTCAGAAACGTGTCCAGCCGGGGCTAAAGCATGAGGGGCCATGCCTTTGCTTTGCTTCTTTGGCAACTAGAGGTGGGGACGTGTCCCACAACCTACCCCAGCGCACCCATTCTGCCACTGGCAACTCTGACATGTCCCAGCCAAGTGCATTTGAGCCGATGGTTGTCAGTTTTGCGATTACCCACATGGCTCTGCATAACAACCAGGAGCTGACAGGAACTGTCAGTTTTTACTGTGAGCAGCAAAGGCACTGAAGCTGTCTATCTGCTGACATAGGATAACAGTGCGTTGGATTTCACTTCAGCTTTCTTGTCATGAGGACTAGAAACTGCCCTTACTGCTTTATGAGATGAGGCTGGGCACAGATTAATGATGATTTCCCTAGAACATCCCCTCTTCGCTGTGAACAGATAGGTTTAGTCCATTCTCCTTTTTCCTGCATTCAAACAAAGGCAGATACCTAAATATGTGTATACAAACTCATCTGGTTTCTTGAGTGAGTTTGCATACCTGTATAGTTGGAACCATGAGGATTTCACTCAAGAAAGTGGCTGAGGACAACTACTAGTATATACCATCTGCTGTTTCTAAACAACACATGATAGTCATGTTTCTCTAACATTTGTGGGATGTTGTGGTATGGGTGTTAGGGGGAGCATTTGTACTGAAAAGCCTGATTTTGTCTGGGATTGATTCAAAGCCACTGTTACTCATGCAGCTTCCAGAGGGAGAGGAGGGCATCACTAGTTTGTGCCAGTTTACTTTGAACTGATAAGTAGGTGTTTGTCTTCCACGATGTTCAGGTTGTGAATTGGTTTGTGTATCAGCATTATGGGACTTATTGCCAGCTTTGCAAGGCAAAATAGTTTGCTAATTTCCTTAAATGTTTGCAGTGATGCCCAGAGTAGCAGTTAGTCACTTGTTTAATTGATCTGTCCTCCCTTAAGTGGTTCCCAGTTAAGACAGGCTTTTTATGATTGTCTGCTGTGTGACTTGAGATGGTTTTTGTCAGCCAGAACGTGCCAGTTGCCAGGAGCTGGAGTCTGTGTGCTTGTAAGAAATAATTTATTCATGCAGGATAATGCCTCTTAACATTTAGCAGGTAATGAACGTGACATAAATTTCCTTCTTCCTTTTAATTTTTTACTTTCCTCTTTCAGTGTGCAAACAGGCAGGCTCTGGTACTCTAAATAGTAAGTAATTTTTGGCCATCTGTCAAAAGGAAATTTCAATACAAATTTAAATTAATGATGCCTGAAATTTTTTATAGCTCCTTTAAAAGCCTCTAATGTGCAGAAAATTCTGAATCTGCTGGTAGTAATTAGTGTAGCATGTAATGAGGAAATGAGCGATGTTATACAGCCCCAGTGTAACATTTTGATATGGTAGCAAAATTTTGATTTATATAACGTTTTGCCAGGGTTTAATTGTAAGAGGCACTTTAAAGTTTTCTTGCTGATACAGATTATTAAGCAGGGCAGATTTTAAAATAGCTCATAAAGTGTAAATTTACGCTCTAGTGTGCGTAAGGAAGGTACACTACCTATTTCTGGGTAGAAGAAGTTTGGCTGAAATGTCCCATTTCTTGCCACCATTTCCAGCACTTTGGATTTTCTGGGCATTCTCTTAGTGAAACTTGCTGTCTCTAGCTGTGCTGGTCCTGACTCCTCTTAGTTCAGACCAGGGAAAAGGCAGTTTGCATCGTTCTACCAAATGTGACGTTTTCTGCCTGAGAAGCCAGACTGGGCTCACATCCTTCCCAGCACATCCCTTGAGCGAGTAGTTTCCTGCTGCAGCTGAGTAGTCACCTTCTGGGTAATACAACACTGTCCAGGAGCTGTTCCTAAATAATAGATCAGCATTGGCAGGGAAGCTCTATGGAGAAGGGCAGCATTGGGAGCTCTTGCTGCTTAGATTCAGTCTTCCAAATCTGTTGCCAAGTTTGAAGTGTGGGAAAACTCTAAAGGCAGTAAACTGGGCCATGGGAGTGCTCTTTGTGCAGTGGCAAGGCTGTGGAGCACACAAAAGGAAGAAAGGGGTGGCATGTGCCAGGGCTGTGCTCAAATGGCAGCCCTGGCTTAAGGGCTCAGAGGGAATATAGTGTATTTAGATAGAAAGACACTGCTCTGCAGTTAACCGAGCAGCTTTTCACAGTGGACTTAGTGTGTTTCCTTTTTGAAGCTGTAAAACTTCTTTTTTCAAAAAAGAAAAGGAAAGAAAGGAAAAAAGAAAAAAAGGATTTTCCTAAACTGAATTCTTGCTTGCTAATTGCACCGCACAAATTTTTTTCCACCTCTTATGAGAACTCGTGATTCAGGGAGCATATCCTTCTTCCCAGCTGTGGTACCCTCTCTGGGACAAGTGTGGCAAAAGTTTTGCTGGTCCATGACAAAGTTCCTTCTGTAACACATGCCCTTTGAAGCAGCTGTGGAAACATTTTGTGTGCAAAAGCTCCACCTGGCAGAAAGTAATCTACTGCTAGCAGTCTCTTCCCATGACTCTCACTGCAGCAAATGGAGTGAAGGAGCGCCCAGATGCTGGCTGGGTTGTGGGCCTGCCAGAGCTAGCCTGGATGTTCCTGAGCACATTGTTCAAGACTCTCAGAGTCTTCTGAATCACTGCTTTGTGCACAGAATACAGTGTGTGTAACTTTTTACCACATCTTTTGTTAATCTAGATCTCTTGTTCCTTATATAACTGTCATGTGCTGCCTTTCTTTTAGAGGTTGTTTGTTTGTTTGTGTTGGGTTTTTTTTGTTTTTTTTCTTCACCTGATTTTTAAATTGTTTGGGGCAGAGACTATGACTATAGTAAGACTTGCCAGCATGGTGAAGAGTTTGTTCATTTTGATGACGGAGGTTACTGTTTCAGGAGCAACAAGTGCCAAAAATTTAAAACCGCAGTCTTGTGGCAGGAATAAAACAGCTAATCTGGGATTCCTCTGCGAAAAAATACAGACTTCTAAATGAAAATATCTGAAATAATTTATCAAATGCAGCTTTGGGGTGAATTTCAGGCCAACATGCTGGTGAATCCAGAGAAAGAAGTCTGTCAGGGCACATTGAGGTGAATTTAGAAATAAGATTACTTTTGCCTTAATCTGTGTGAAAGCTAATAATTACATGTGTGGGAGGTACAGGAAAAGTGAATGAGTAAGATTCCCCCATTCCATTTACATTTGTGGTAGCCTGTGCTCCAGCGCTTCACAAGCTGTTAGCCACTGTTAGACCTCTGTTCATTTAGTTGTAAGTAAGAGTAAGCTGCTTACTCCTGAAGCTGTAAGTAACCTAATACTTAAAAAAGAGTTGGCGAATGTGTAATGCCTCTGGAAAGTACTAGATAGTTTAAAATAAAAATGTGCAACGTATAGTATATAAGACTTTTGGATACTACCTCATGTAATTACGTTTCTAGCTTTGTTCTTTTGCTGATAGAGGAATACCACATAAACTACTGTGATGTATTGCTGTGAATTTTTTCCTATTTGTCAGGTTTCTTTTAAATGTGACTTCCTCTAGTGGCTTGAGTGTCTGCCAGCTGTCTTTGTATTGACTATGTATTTAATGAGACAAAGAAACATAGTTACCTGTTACAAACTTAAAGAAATTTGCAGCATTTATTTCCTAAAAATTTTGCTATTTTGCCACTTAATTACCATTAAGCGGGGACCCCTGGTGGCCTAGTGGTTAGCATGCGGGACTCTCACTGCTGCAACCCAGGTTCGAATCCCAGTCCCCCGGGCAGATGGAGCCCGTTAGCCTTGTGAGGCCATCCATCTATGAGAAGGTCACTCTAAACAAACCTACGTCCTGAGGACCTCACTGCCATTGTCCAAGCTTGCTTGGCCCCGGCAGATGAACCTTCGGATTAAAGGGTGGGCTCAGTTCAGCGCAGGCTGGGTCTCACCTAAAAAAAAAATCCATTGCGCAGGCTGGAAAGGTAAAAGACCTTTCCCCAAATCTTCGTTCGCGAAGACTGGCCATTATATTATACCATTAAGCTGAAAAGGCTTCACAGGCTTGTTAAAATTCAGACATTTCACACTCATACCACAGATTCTGTTTGTACCTTTCTCTGTTTGGAAACAAGGCATTGCATGTGTTTTGCTTTCTGTAATGATGAAGTGGTAGTTTTAAGCAGAGTGTATTTGAACTACACTGCTCTGCAAGAGTTGTGTTTTTGATCTTCATGGGTGTTTTGGGGATAGCATTACCAAATAATAATGAGTAACTTCTGTTGGCTTGTGATACAGTAATTTTTTCAGTATTAATTGATATCTGCCTCTGGGCCTGTAAGCTGTGCCGAATGTAACAGGTGCCCTAGTTCCAGAAAATGTGTTGTAATTGTTTGTTTGTGGAACAGATGAATAAATATCTGTGGGGCATAGCTGGTGGTGAATGTGAGTGGATTAATGATGTGATTGGGTGAGACATGCTTGTTTGTTGCAGTCTCGTCCAGTAACTGTATGCTGAAGCAGAACAAATATTAATTAGCAGGGTCCTGTTTGTTGTCTCAGTCTATCTTATGGAGCGGACTTTTGGCACTGCTTTTTTTTCTTAATGATATACTATGGTTAGACCCATAGTATATCATTCAAGCCCTGTGTTTTTAACAGACTTTTAGAACATGAAACTGAACCTCAGGTATATATATCCCTGCTGTGTTTTTTAATTTTCTTCCCCCACCCCAACTGAGTTTTACATTTCTTTAATTCATAGAGTGTCACATCTTAAGGCTTTTTCATGAGGACATCTGGGAATTTTGATTTAGTGTAGAGTATTCATATTCATATGAAAGTAACCGCACATACTCTAGTATCAAAGAATTAGCTGCTTCTGCCATTTTTTGTGGCTTTACCTCTTTTACTCAATAGCTTTTTACTCACTTCTGTGTATTAACTGCACACTGTCCTCTGATCTTGCATCCTTTTGCATGTTACCACAGGTTGATTCTAATTCAGTGGTGTGCCCACATTTGGTAAAATTCCTGTAGTGCTTCTCACTGTCAAACTTTTATTTTGCCACTTGGTGATTTAAGGTAACTCAAGTATTCTCTCTCCAGATTCTCTCTTCACCCAGAAGGCAAACATGCACATGGGCTATAGTTTCTAACCTGAGCAGTCACATCTAATTATTTCCATGGCAACAGACTGTGATGTTGATAACATAGGATTATGACTTCACATCGTAGAGTAGGAAGAGGAAGTTTGCTGGAATGAGAAGGTGGGTGGAAAGGTCTCCAGTGCAAAGGCTTTGACAGTATAATAGCTGGGGGAAAAGAAGTACAGAGAGGGAGTTAATTTGTTTATTATATCTTTTGAAGTTCTCCTCGCTGTGTGTTAATAAAAGCATACTTTGGATGCTGGCATTCATGTCTTACACCAGTTTACTTATGGTGAATGAGTCTGGAATGAAGAACACATTTGCGGGTCAAGTTACATAGGTGTTAGTCATATAATACAAGAAAATAAACACCAGTTTTTGTTAAAGCGGGACGCAGACAAGGTGGCTGTCTTTTGCCTTATAGATATCTGTTGGCACTATAATTCTTTTTTTTTTTATTGAGCACTTAGCATTTTGGAGTTGTCTTTAAAACCCTTAGGTCCAAAGTAACTTGAAACATTCCTTATTTTTATGCAAATTAGTGGAGTCATTGGGCATGCAGATTATCTGCTAAAGGGAGGGAAAGAGTGATTACCTTCTGGATTCTACCACATGGATGACGTGGGTTGGAAATTTTTAGCATATCACTTAAGTCACTGAATGCTAGTGGTATGTTAATACTTACATTAATATTTGTATTGCTCTTCCTGTCTCTTCCCTGGCAGTGAGAGAGAAGCACATTCCTAGTCCAAATGTTGTCAGTTTCCTTAGGTTACTTTTAGAAGAATGAGGAGGGAAATGAGTAGTCTGATACAAGTTATTGTGCAAGCTTGTTGAGTGTAACATGAATTACAAAGTTTTAGTTGTGCTTTGAGGGAAGAAGCAATTAGGGCAGCCATCAGGAATCGGCCATAGAGGGGAGTTTGTAGGAAAGTTGCACTGTTTCCTGCCTCTCTTCGTACAGCTCTAACTGAGTTGAATAATTAATTAAATATCGAAAGCTGGATTAACCTATTCTGCATAACAATTTGAAAAGTTCTGTATTTTCTTAAGCGACATTTGGCCTTTTGAAGAAAAAAAAATTGGAAATGCTAATGTTTTTCAGCCAACTAAGGGAAGAAAATAAAAATGTCTCCATAGCAACAAAGCTTCTTTCTAGATGGTTTCCTAAAATATGCCTGAACCAGAAGCAGATGTCTGGTTTGAGAATCTCGCCTCCTTCAGTGTAAACAAATAACTTCTAGGCAGGTGTTGGAAATAATATGGAAATCCTATTAAGGGGCCCTGAGTTCCTGTCAGTCAGGAAACCCCTGCCACAAAAGGGTTGATTGTCTGAATAAAGGAGGCAGAGTAAATTCTCGTTGGGCTTTAGCTTTTCCCAGGAAATGATTGTCTCCGCATGCTCTTTCTCCTGCAAGCCTGAATGCAAGCTGTTTCTTCTACTGATCCCCTCTGTCACCCTCGCTTTCTCCCTCTCTTCTCTTGCTGGATTGGTGCTTGATATCAGTGGTGGCTGTTGCTGTTTGGAGTGTTGTGTCAGTTGTGTTTTTAACCCCTGTTCCCTCCTGCTCCCTGTCTGCAGCTGTGCCTTGGCTGGTGAGAGGACAGCCAGAGGAGATGCCTGATGCCAGCCTGGAGTGAGGAGAGGAGGGGAAGTTGTTTGTGTGAATTTATAGATGATATTGTGGTAAAGGTTTTGACGTGGCTGGCTTGATGGTGCCACATGTTGCAGTTCAAAATAAGAGTGTGTTTTTTCTTATGATGTGTCTAGGAAGTTGGTGGGATGCCTATTTTTCTTTTTAATCTTCTTTTGACATTACTGACAAAACTTGCTGTCAGTAGTCTGTTAGTCTAGTGTGACACTTCTGTTGCCTTTGCACTTGCTGGTGTCACTTTTGTCCCCAAACACAGCTGTGCTGAGTCCTGCACTACCACAGCCAGGGGACCAGCTTACCTGCAGCCTGCGGGTGAAAACTTCAACACACAGCAGGTGGGAGCAGTTGCTGAGGATGTACTTTCCAGAGTCTCTGGGCTGGAATCAGAGACCGTGTGCATGTCTCCCAGCTTCCTGTATCTACTTTCCTTGGCATGCCAGACATGCATAGTGATGCTCTTAATAACACTCAGAGGGTTAAATGTGGATAACACAAAACAAGGCTTCTGAAAAGCCTGAAGATTATCATACAGCATTTCTCGGACTATAGCCCCAAAGATGCACTTCATAAAGCCAATAAAGCGCATGCTGGTGGTCTCCTGTTGCCCTGGCAACGGACCACAGGGCACCCTGTTTGTGAAATGCATGAACGTCTGCGAATTAATCTTTTTTAGTTTGTTGTTTCCTTGGTACCAGCAGGGCTGCGCTGCCTGGTAGCAGCAGGGCCAGAGCTGGAGGGATACCCCAGGGATGTCCCATGCTCCTGGCGGAGGGGGTGAAGCCAGGTCCCTCTCAGCAGCGCTTCACACAGTGGAGGGCCTTAGCCTGATGTTGGTCTCAGTGGAATGCTCTAAGCTTGCTTCTGGATGTAGGGGAGAGAACAAATTAAAAAATATTCTCCTAAATTGAGGTGTTGTTTGGCTTGTCAGGCTTTCATGAAAAAAATAATCTGAGAGGAAAACTGAAATAAGCACTTGTTTCCCTACTGTGTTTTACTGGACTCCACCACTCCTGTGCTTCACTGTCACGAGACTGTAGTGGAAACAGAACTTTAAGGGTAGCAGATCTCACACAAATCATAAAATGGAGAGGCATAGCAAAAATCAGCAGTGTGATGGCTGACCCAGCAAGAGGCCCAGCCACAGCTATGCTTGTGAGATGCAAAACCTGGGAGATGGTATTTTCCACTGCCTCCTGGAGCAATTACTGAGAGCACTAGCACGGGATTGTTGGCTTCCTACCAGGGCCCTGACAGGTGCCAGGTGTTCTCTTCCCTGACCTACTGCCAGCTGCATCCCTGCTGTGGTGCACCTGGGTGCAGGTTTCATGTCTGGCTCCAGGAGCTGTGCTGACCACTGGTTGCCAGTGCAGGGCTTGCCCCAGCTCTCCACCAAGTCTCAGGAAGGACTGTAGGGGGAACACTGTGTATGTTGTATCATCAGCGAATGCTGGATGTAATCAGTGTTTTAAAGAAGTGTTGAAAGTGAAATGCCACTTTAATCTGCTAATTGTATTAAAAGGACAGCAGATTGCTCTGTATCACTTTTTTTTGATCTGCAAGCTTATCAAAGACTGCCAGGATGCTTTTAAGTGAGGTATAGCAGCCAGTCCAACATTGCTTGTTTGCATACGAATATTAGCAGGCACAGCTGCACCTCTGTTTTTCTGCCTCTGAATGCAGCTGTGGGAGTGTTCTTAATGCATACTTATGAGTAAGTTGGGTGGAGGGGTGGGAGAAGGAAAAAAATTTCAGCATGGTTTGTTCCTTTTTCCATTAACTGGGTGAGCTGTATATTGTAGATTTTCTATACAGAGAAGCTGGCATATTTCAAGCCACTGTATCATTTGAAAGAGGGCATACAGTATTTTCTTTCCTATATTAATCTTGACAGATCAAATTAAATAGTAGCATTGATTTTGCTGGTTGAGACCTATTTGGTCAGACTGGTGTGCTCTTCAGAGGTGCAGTGCTGGAATATGCAGGAATAAGAATGCTAGAATAAGAACAGCCAGGAGAGGTGTCTCCCAATTGCAGCTATCCCCAGAAGGGTTGTCTGCAGGGCTGTGTGGTTTGTGTTTGGCACAGAACACATGCAACATAAAACTTACCAGATACAGCAACATATTTCTCACTCCTTTGCTCATTTTATTTTATTAACAAAGTGGCTAGACTATATAGAAACCACTGGTTCCATTGAGTTGAAATGCCAGTGCTGACCTAAATAATATAAAACCTTGCTTTGTGATCTTAGAACACCAGGCATTAGGAAATCATTGTATCTGACTTGCAGTAATTATAGCTGTGCGCTTATATTTCTTATTTCTTCCTGATATGTTTGCTGAAGCCATATCTGTTGATGCTGTACTTCTGTCCCACCTCTCTATTTCTTTTAAAAATACCAAATTGCAATTTATTTTACCCCTCGAAGAAATTAATGTTTTGCTTTTCCGCCCCTGCTTTGAGAAAAGTTTCATACAATGACCTGCAAATATTATTTTGTAATGAGCCTTGCTGTCCCATACTGCAAAATATGAAAGGAATTCAGTGTCTGAATAATTTTAAAAGAATCCCTTTAAATAAATTACAATAAACCCTGTGGGGTGAGAGAAACCCTTTTTCTGCCATTTCCTTGAAGTATGGTATCTTTCTAAGTGCCCCGTCAGTATGCATAATTGGCGTTAGAGTAGCAAAGGTACCCTGCCTTAAGCATAAGGGCAGCCAGTCCAGGATCAGTTCAGTGCCTTTAGAAAAAGCACTGTATGCTCACCATCTAGGTAGCCTAAAAGCCTTATATCACACTGCAGGTGTTTGAAAGCAATTAAGTTTTTTAGTCTGTAGGACTCTTGTGTGCTTCATGAAGGTTTTCTGGTAACAGCATTACTTTCAGCTGTGGCAAAGGCTGGAGGTGCCATTTTTGGACCCTTCTTCCTGCTTCGGGGGATGAAGAAGAGGAAACACCATCAAAGATTGTGATGTTGTCTCTCTTCCCTGTTCTTTTTAGAGTATCTAGCATCAGACTGTGCAGGTTTTTCACAGTTCTTCTGTGCAAGTTGCAACCCTTTTGATATCAAATGTTTTCAGTGCTACAGTACTTCTCTGTTGGGCCTTTCTTCTGCATGGACCCTAAACCTGTAAATCCTGCTAATGACTGTAACAGTCCTGCTATACTTGCAACTAAGTGTTGCAAGTACCAATAACCTGATTTAAAATAGTAAATGTAACTGAAGTTTCTCACCGACTAGGGCTAACTAATAGTGAGTACTAACAGCTGAGGCCATCACAGTGATGGAGCTTCTGCTGTTTAACAGACAAGTGTTTCATGATTGTTCTGGGCAGAAAGAGGAAGAAAACTTTATTCCATAGAAGAAGTCTCTTCATGTTGACAATGCACAACAGCAGAGATCCCTACAGTGCAAAGCCGCCTGTTTTGCAAGCAAAGTATGTCACAGATTCTAATTATAAAAACAAAAACATGTTCTTTAATTTGATATACAGACAGAATTTCTCTTACTATTTTTCTGAGACTTAAAACTGCCAGAAATTCTCTCTGGAATACTAGTTATTCAGCGTGCACAACTGTTACTGTAGCTGTCAAAAATAAAATATTCATAAGTGTATTTGATATTGTGTTCTGACTCAAGATATGTGTCTGCCCAACACTGCACTGTGATATATATGTAAACTGGTCTTAGGAAAAACGTTTTTTCATAAAGAGGGTTGTTCTTGCCAATAGTAAGATTATATCAAAACAAGCACCATTTGTTACCTAATTTGCCTGTTTTCTTAACATTTAACTGAAAGTTTAAATATGTTAATGTAATGATATGTTTGTGACAAAAGCCAACAAAAATGGGGAGACAGGCATCTGGAGGTGGCAGTTTCCCGTACTAAAGAGGCAACTGAAGTAAAACACCTAATGCTCAGCACTTGGTTTTATGCAGTAACACTAGTTTGCCCTGCTTTTTGAAAGTGTAAACATGAACTCCGGTGAAACCTCTGGAGAAAGGCTCGTGACCATTCGCCTTGTGTCTGCAGAGAAAGAAACGCTGAAGTGGGTGATTAGGAAGACATCAAATGAGTGTTGGGGGGCAGTGGAGAAAGAGAGAGATGTGGGAATAAATTCATGTTTCCTCTCTGCATCCACCTGACTACTTTGCTTATTTTTACCCACGTTTTACATGTTCTCTGGAGAGAACTCTTTTACAATTCACGTGAAAAAAAGAGGAAGAAAAATTGTAGGCAGCAGCCTCGATTATGTGTAGAGATCAAGCTGCTAGTAAACTGATGCATGCTTAGTGCTTGTATGTTAAAAGGTGTGTGCTCTCTGTACAGTGACACCAAAAGCAAGGTATAGGAAGGCATCAATCCTCTAAACATTAATGCTTTTCAAGATCACAGATTATTGCCCTCTGTTGTGTCAGTATGACTGTTTCCTTTTCTCCTGTAGGACATCTGGTGGTTCCTCGGAAATGTTTGAGGAGCCATCGTTTAGCCGTTTAAGGAGAAAGCCTTGAATAATTCACACAACAAATGATTAGGCTAGCACTTGTCTATCTAACTGAATTATTCTGCATGTTTGCTGAAGCAGTTAAGCAGCAGAACAGCATTTCCTTCTCAGAAGGGTTTACAGTGGTAGTATTGACCCACCTAGTTATTGGGTTTCGGCCTTTTGTTGACACTGTTGTAAATGAAAGCAGCCAGGACAGGCACTGAGCAGCTGGGCTGAATAATTGTGAAGGATTCATACTTGTGGCTGTTACCCCCAGTGTTTGTAGTGGGTTGTTTGCTTTGACTTTTGTTGAACTGTTGACAAAAGCATTAGATACAAATGGGAACAAATAAAGTGGTGAGATGCCAGGAGGGCTTGGCAGAAATGGTGGTTTTCGTTCCAGCTGAAATGGGGAATGTTTACACTTGTCTGGGTGGGAAAAGAAAGGTGTATTCAGCATTTTTGTGTGTCTCCCTCCCCCTTCCCTTCCTTTCCTTACTGCTAAATATGTTTTGGCAAACAGGTGAATAAAAACAGAGCGGAGGAATTTTTACTATTGCCTTACCTCTTTGGCACTACATTTTTGAAGCTCTTTCTGACTGTGGATGTCTTACTGGGCAAATCCAGTTCCTGAAGTGAAAGGATTAAGTATAAAAAGCGAAGGGGAGGAAAAAAAGTGAGAAAAGGAAGGGGGTATAGAAGGAGTAGAGTTGAGAAAAGAGGGGATTAAATACAACTGTATACACTAAGTAGTATAGCCAGCAAAATTGAAGTCATTTACTGGAACGCTTTTAATTTGGTTTAAACAAAATACTCTTTTGTATATTCAAATGGAGAGTAGCTCAGCTGTTGTGAAGCCAGAAAATTAATGGTATTTTTAGCGAAATAGCAAAAGCATGTCAACAACATAGCTGTGGATGATAATGTTGGCATTTTATTCATAAGGAATTATCAGTGCAGGTTACTGGACAACATAGTGTGACTGGAATGATTGAGCACAGGGGGGAAGCGGCTGTCCTTCTGTAAGATGATTTCATTTTGCATTAATCCTTCAGGAAAAGAAGAAGGAGACAGAAAGAAAGTATTAAAAAATACCTGTCTAAGATGCCTATCCTTGTGATTTCTGGCTTCTGGAGACTAACCTTTTTCCTATGTCTGACTCACAGTGTTCCAGCTGTTCTTCTTTTCAAGTCTGTTGTAAGGGATGGCAGAGAATAAAGGCAGGAGAATAGCATCACATTAGGATACCTCTGCTGAAAAGGCAGTTTTGGCCCTAGAGGAGCTTCAGGTTTGCTCTAGCCATCTCTGCCTCTTGAGCTTTGTGCCTGAACATCGTTTGCTTGGGACTGTTAAGTATATAAGTGTGTATAGTGAAATGTGGTTATGTTGGTTGGTTGTGGAGGAAGTTAGTGTATGATCTGGAAGGTCTTACTGCTTGGCAGGAGAGATGCTTCATATTTGTTATTCTGATTATAGTTTTCTTGTAGAAATCAACTTTAGTGTTGTGCAAATCAACTGGAAAGTGGCAGATAAAGTTCACAGGGGTGGAGACACCACTGTGATGAAAGGAGAATGCACTGTTTTGCTTTGCTGTCTGAAGGCATACAAAGGTGTTTCTTGCCTCTGCTGTGACGTGCACCTGGTGGTATGTGAGGTACCCGTAGGGTTTTGGAGCACCAAAGTTGTCATATGCAGGTACTTTTGTTGCCTGCCCCCATGGAGCTTCAAGTTGTCCTAAAACCAAACACCATAGTAGCAAGGTAATCATGGCATTTACGGACCCAATTTGAGCAATCATCCATGAGTATTTTCATTATTCCCCTTTGTTGCCATATTGTTCCTACTGTCTTCGCAATAGAAAAGAAGAGAAACACAAAAAGAGGTAAGGAAGAAATTGCCTTTTACTGCTGCCATTGCTGTTCCTCATAACATGCAACATGTTTGTTGTGCCAAACCACAATCCTGTGGATGTCAGCAAGAAGTGTTTTGCCTAGGTGTTTAAATACTGTGGGATCAGGGCCTGAATATGTTATTAATCCTACAAATATTAAAACAGAGGGTAGAAATACCAAGCTATTTCTAGCAAACATATACTGGGAGTGATGTTACTGTAAATATCAGCTTGTGCATGATGAATCTCCAGTTATTTTTGTCTCCCTCTTTGGGGAATACTGTGAGCAATTCTAAAGGGGATGAAAGAAATTATCATAGCAAATTTCAACCTTGAATGAAGGAAAAATGAGGAATTTCTGAAAAGTCGGGACTTACAGGCCAATCAAAACAAATATATTCCATAATCATGTTTGAACAGCATTTGGGAAATCTGATTTTGGATCATCCAAATTGAGTGAGAATTTGGAAAAAACTAACTGATAGATGTTCTGTGACATTGCCTGGATGCTTGTTAATCAAGCTTGGATAGTTTTGTGTTTTCATGTGAAGTGCACTCTCCCCTGTACTTAGAGCTATAGACTTAGCTCTTTAGGCAAGTCTGCTTTGCTTGAAGACCTCTAAGTAGGGCCCCAAGTACCTGGACTTTCAGGAAACAGAGACCTGGAAGCAGGAAAGCTTCTGGAATGAATTTACATTAGAGTAATGATAGTTTTGAGTGATTACAGAAGCAAGAAGAGAGAGAATTGATGTACTACCATAGGCTGAGATTGGATTGGACTCACCCAAATCACAGAGTGATTATGCATCATGGGGCAAAGTTTTTTTGCATTGTCTGGTGTCAGATAATAAACAAATGGAGTACTAAACTGGCTAATTAGGAAGAAGAGTGGATATGGGAAAGAACATTCAATAGTAGAAAACCATAGAATAGTAAGACAGAAGTAAAAGTATGACAGAGATATGAAGCCCTAAATCAGCAGTGCAAATCCTTCAGCACAGAGGTTCTTTACTGGCGACTTGCCATGAACTAGTGGGCTGCACCTGTTTTGCATATAAGTTACATTGGATTTTAATCAGATAAGCACACACCCTCTTTTTTTGTCATATTTGTGGAGTGCTTTAAGTGCAAGCACTGTGTAGCACAAAGCACTTGGTGGGTTATAGTAAAAGGAATGATGATGCAAAGACTGTCTCTGCATTTCTGAAATCAGCAAGGTTTATCTGACATCTGGCTACCTTTGCGAAAGCCTTACACATTCTGAAGTACAGGTTTGAGTTTATTAGGCAGCTGCAAGTTTAGCTTTGTATACATTTTAAATAATAAGGTTATTTGAGAAAAAAATAATTTCAAAGACAAACTTGCAGATAGCACATTTCCAGGTTAATTCTGTTGTTACCTGAGGGTAATTAAAAAGCAACAGCATTAATCACCAGCAGCATTTTCTTCCTGAAACTTTGTTCAGAGTATTTAGTTACATCTCAGATGTAGTGGCTTTAGGTTCTCATGAATTTGGCGGATGAAAGTTTTACATACAATACAGAAATGTTTCCTCTTTTACATTTCTCATGTCTGTGTGATACAGATTTATGCAAACTAAGAATGAATGAAAGTTATTATATATATAGTTTCTGGAGTTTAGTATAAATACTCTGTTACAGGAGTCAGATTGCTCTAATGTTCTAGTTGCGTTTTTGCTGATACAAGTGATACTGATTATTCTTCCCTCATTTTCCCATTTTAGTCTATCATATGTAATAGATCCATTTTGGTGATACTGGAGTACTTCCAAATCTTCAATACATTAATCTTCACAACAACCCGTAAGGGAAAGAAACACTCTCTAGACTTGGAAATTATCTCTCTGTTATAGATATTGAACTGAGGCATGAAGAGGCTTAATTGACTTCACATGATCAAATGAAAGAGCAGACTACTAAACCTATATTTCCAAAATATAAACACAGTTTGCACCCTCCCCAGTTTTATTTTTTTGTGCAGGCATCAATGTTACTTTGTTACCAAAAAATGGTCAAAACCTCCTTAACGCCAATGTAGCATTAAGAAGCAGGCATTCTTTATTTGGCACCAGATGCATAAGGGGATATTTTCTCCGAAATACCATGTATGCAGAGTACAGAAAAAGCTCCTGTTCATATACTGTAGTTTACATACATATTCATTGATTTCAACAGAAGATACATACGCATGATAGTAATTTCCCCGATGTTATCAACATATTTCCCCTCCCATTGGCACGTGTTCTTCTGTCCCGAGGGTCCCCCTGGTGGTCATAGACGCTGAAGTTACAGCTAATGGCTTGATGAACTGGTATTGACTTCCTAAATATGAAGCTGAGTTGACAGACCTAGACTGCTTCATTATTTTGTGCATCTTCTTGGTTAAACATAGTTTTTCCATAGGCTAGTGGTTTTGCAAAATAAGCATTGTTTTAACACCAGCTGAGCAAACAGTTCTTCATCTGGCCACAACTTAGTGATATATTTTTACCTAATTCATCTTTTTGAAACCTCACAGTGGATTTGAATCCCATTCTTGGCAAGTACATGCATGCTTCTAGTTTGCTCACTCAATCCTTTTGAACTACTTCCAGTTTCAGTTGACTATCTGATCTCTGTATGTTTTTTCAGAAGACAAGCTTTTGTTGAATTTACATCATTCCTTCTGGCTCGATTACATTGCTTTTGTGGTTTTGGTATGACTCCTTCAGTACCAACCTGGATTGTACAAGTAGCAGAATCAGCAGAAGCCCACTGCACTGTCGTGGCAAGGGGCACTTGTGTTTGATTATGTTACCTACCCCAGGCTAACCGGCCATCACACAGCATATGCCACACAATGCCACAAAGCACCCCACCAGAACTCTGGGGCTAATGTTAACCTGTCTTGGGACCACACCACAGCTGAAGGACTCTTCCAGGCTTCCTCCAGCGCTAGTGCAGAGGGAGCAACCCCAGAAGTGGATGTGGGAATGTGATTTTTGTCAGTAGTGAAAGTGCCCTATGGGGAGAGCATGTTAGGCAAGGAAAAAGGATTTCCATCTGTGAGCTGGAGCTTTGAATGTAATTGTGCCTGGTGTGAAAGAGCTTGTTACACTTTCTCACTGTAAGGGCTCCATTTGGTGCTCTAAGTGTCTTTAAATGGAAATTTACATTTACTGCCAGAACTAAAGTCTATGCACAGTGAAAATTCTGATGGTCTTACCAGTCACAACAAATAAAAGCTTTTTCTTCACCTCCAACCCTATAATATAATGGGCAGGGAAAGTTAGTGAAATGAAGGGGGACAGACTCGACAGGTGCAGAATCTGTCCCCATCTTAGCAGGAAACAGTAGTGAAGACCCACTTAAAAATTCAAGATTTTCTGTCTTAAGGCAGGATTTAGCTCATTACTGAGAGTAAGCAAAGTAGCATTACAAGGAAACTCTAGCAGCCTAGATGTTGGTCACTGAATAGTTGTGTGACTTACAACTCAGCCTCTTAAGTTCTAAAGACTTGCTGGCGGTGCTTTGTGTACTCAATGTAAAGCCTCCACTCACTCTTCAAATCTGAAGAGGGTGTGTGGAGTCAAGCTGTGCATTAGGAAACACTTTACTAGCTGTTGTGACTAGTGCCTCAAAAAGGAACGATCTTGACAAGCTATTAAGGAGAAGAAATTCAGTCACGGACTGTTGTCATTTGAGATACAGTAACCATTCCCAACTGAGAAACCCATTTTACAAGTTATTCCGTGCAACCATCCCAGCTTCTTTTTTGCGTTCTCACTTGGGTCAGTCTTTACAACTAAAATAATTCTGAACTGCGCATAAGATCAAGCTGCTTGCTTAGGTGTCCTTTAAAATGTAGATGTTGTTTTTTGTTATACTCCAGAGCAAGTCCAGAAATGCTTGTCTTCAGTTTTGCACCCAGTGAACTGTTCCTAGAGGAAATTATCTGTATTGAAGAGGCTGCGGGGGCTTTCCCTTAACCCTGTAACTGCTGCTTTTATAGTGGTAGTGGGGCCTTTGATCTCCATACTCTTGATTGGCTCACAGCGAGATTATTTACAGTCAACAGGAAAAGTACCTTGAACTTGTCATTTTGATAAACTTGATACTTGTCAGCTTCTCTAGAGGGATCCCACATGGAAATAAACATATTTCATTTTGTTTTGTAAATAAATTTTTTAAATGGTTTCCTGCAACCTTGATGAAGTATCAGCTTCTTAGCAGATCTAAAGCCACACCGTAGGTATTGTTTTGAAATAGGCTTGTTGTTCTTTAAAATGTACTTAATTCTGGATTAGAGAGCATAAGATGATTTTTTTTGTCTCCTGTTTCCACCAGCTCATTTCTAAACTATTAAAAATAAAGCGCCTGAGCATGTATGGTATTTAAAAAACCTTTCACATGATGTTTTTAAAACAAATCAATTTCAGCATTAAAATGTTAGTAATTCAGCAAAGGAAAATTCAACTCAGGATTGTATAGCTGTAATGATAATGTATGATATCCATCTTCTTTGAAAATTATTGTAACAGTAGAGTTGAACCTAGTGAATTACATAGTTTAGGAACATTTACTAGAATACCGTTTAAGGGGTACTACTGTAGTCTTCCCTTAAAAGCAAATGGAAAGATGTATTGTATTATGAAGTACTTAAATGAGAGAGAACAGTCTTCAGAAATTATTTGAACTCATTTGACTAGAACAGAAGGTGATGTGTGTGCATGCCAAGTTATCACACTAAACTACTTGGCAGAGTGCAGGAGGAGTACAAGAGGGAGATTTTTGCTTCCCTTCCTCTCTAACCTGAATTAAAAATATATTGGCTACTCATTGCTAACATCAGAACATTTCCAGCTAGCCTGAAGTTAGTATTTGAGTGTGCTTTTAACATTTAAAACTTTTAACAGCATGATCTGTCTCATATAAATAATGAAAGTCCCAGAGAAGTGAAAGCTACTGCTGCTTCTCTTGGCAAAGGTCTACAACGTTCAGGAGTTGTAATGCATCTTAAAATCTGGCAGAAAGAACCATGTGTTTTATTTTTTCAATCTTCAAAGTAGGTGTTGTACTTACAATGTGCTATTATATACTGATGTAACTGCTTTAAGGCTGAGTGCAGAATCTGTGTTCCCACCACTCCTCCATCCATTCCACTTAGCAGAGTCATTGATTTGAAGAATGAGACTGGGGACAATTATTTTTGCAGCATGCTGAGGTCCAGATTCAGGTAGTGCGCAGTAGGCATCTAGAATTCAGCACATGCATACGTTCCTCTGATTTCTTTTTCTACCTTGTGACTTCCCTGAGATCAAAGTATGTGCCTCAAATCTGGCATCTGCTCAAGTGCTTTCCTGAATAGGAAATGGGATAATTTCCTGAACAGGGGTCTGGGGAACACAGGTAAGTGAGTGTAGATGAAGTGAGGCAGATATAATAGGCTAGGATGTTATTTGGGCAGAGAGAATAGTAGTGCTCAAAGACTTCTTTATGGGAGGTATTTTTTGTAGATAGTTGAGAGGATGTCTTGCTTTGGGATGACCTGGAATCTGCAAATATTTAATAGCACCTAGTCATGTTTTCTTCACCTGCCCAACTAAGAGATTGGTTAGATAACGAATTCTGTTTTCAACGCCTAGCAGTGGCTGTGGGTTCTTAAATCACGTAGGGGTATTAAAAAAGCATAGAATAAATAGAGTCTTCAGAAGCCACACAATCTAATGGGGAAGAGATGACTGAATTGCTAGTCTCTTGCTTAATACCTGAGAAAATCATGTGAGCATGTTTCTGCTGACAGAAGCAGTCAGGATGTGGAGTGAGTGTTTCTACTGAATTTCAGGGGGCTTTTTGTAATCATGGTAGACTTTTGAAGGCTACCTGTTTTTCCCATCACTTTTCTACTGATCGAGTCAGGAACAAATAGGATTAAAAACAGGGGGCAGGGAGATAACTAATCAGAAAGTGTAGAAAGAGATCATTAGTTCTATCTGTGAAATATTCAGTTAAAACAATAATTTGCTTTGTCTTCTTGTCATCTCTTAGGTCATCTCTGCTGCAAAACAACAATGAAATTCTTTAGAGACAAGCAGGCAGAAGGGAAGAAAATGAAAGTCTTTTCCCCCAAGGCGTTGATACATGTGGATAGATTGGAAGGGAACAAAAATGTGAAAACTCAAAACTGATACCTTTGCTATGAATATAGCCTTTGTTAGATGTAACCAAAACTCAACATGTGGGACACTGGGGCACAGTACATAATTGAAGGCAGCTAAGTTGAGTGTCTCCTGGGACTGTCTCCCGACATGATCTCCCTGGTTTTAAAGCAACAATAAAAGGCTCATTAGTGCTAGATTAGATCCTTCTGGTGTAAATGAAGAATTAGAAAGGGAATGTAAATCCCAGGAGAAAGTTGTTAGGACCTGTCACATGGAAACTGAATCCACTTAAATATCCCTGGAGAAGACAACACTTAAAACCTGACCATTGCTGCATTAATGTGGAAAATCTAGGGGGTGTAGATGTATGTATTTTTTACCTCCTAATCTCTGTTGCTGGTAGTGAAGAGATTTTTGTAGCCCTTGTGACTTGAGATGCTGCAGGAAGGTGTTTGTGTTCAGCTTGGCTCAGTGCCTTACAGTCCATTTTAATCACTATGCAAAGTGAAAGGACAACAATTTTACTGTGGTGCTTGGTCTAAAAAGAGGACCCTAACCGGGTCCTCTAACCCAGTTATTCTTCAGGGGATTTCCTGATTCTTGCATGTATTCTTTAACAAAGTATAAAGCGTACTGATACAGGCCTTTGATGGCTATCATAAAACATTCTCTTTAGTATTCTGAAAACTAACCAAGGATCCTTGTGTATTCTGTTTAAATGCAGTTGTTGTGAAAATGTAATCAGTGATAATATTCTGGAGATGCTGGGAATTTTCTGTGCATGTACATCACTGGCTTTTGAAGAACACCCATGGAGTGCTACTGCTTTTTGTTGCCTCGTGGCATGCCACTGAATCAAAGCCCATAATGCAGACTGGTGGTTTTCCTGCTCTCTCCCTTTCATGGTGGTGAATCCACAATTAAATTGCTGCATTGAATGCTCCAACTGGTCGAGCTTTTTCCCTTACTCTCTGATTACATGCTTTCCCTGCTCTTTCTCCCTAGATAACTGCCAATACTCTCTATTCTCTGTGTTTCTGTTTTGCTAGAACTGCTCAAACTGTTTCAGGTCTCTGTGGAAGGAAATAGCATGAAAAACCAGTTATTAGAACCCCAAATAAATATTTGAGGAGAGTAGAGCTGTAGTTTCACATTTCCTTGGCACTGCTTGTTTCCTCAGGTTTCTGATGGTATTCACTCTGAATTCTTTTGAACCTGTGTAACTTCATGATCTTTGATCCCTCCATTTCAGTGTGCCTGATTTTGACTAAAGTAACGTTTGAGGGTTTGTACACTGTCATGGCCAACATGCAGGTTTGTCCCTGATTTTCACACTTACTTTCTAAATACCAGCAGGATGTTTTTCTCTGGTAGCATTTCCAGGCTTGTGATATTGAAGCACTTACCTTTTCTGAGATCATTAGGGATGGTATGGTATTCCTCTGCAGCCTGCATATGGCCTGGGGCAAACCCACTGTATTGCCTATACTAATTGCAGTTTGTTCCTCTGATGCCTTCTTGCAAATTTTTTTGCTCCTTCCAAATTACCTTCTCTGCTGAGTGCTGAAGCATGTGGTCTTATTCTGGGGTCTGTTCAAAGGGGAGGAGATAGAATCACAGGGTGGTGAATGGAGAGAATAGATCAGGTGAATTGCTCTATAGTTTAAAGAGGAGGATGTTTGACAATGCCCAGGTTTGTTACCATCAATTAAATTCAATATTTATGAGTAGGCAGATGTGGAGAGCAGCCTTGATGGTAAATGTAATCTGTGAACTTTGAAGTTTCTGTAAACCTATCAGGAATGTTTAACTCTTTTTCCTGCCCATCTGTTTCTTTTTCTTTTGTTCCCTGCTGAAACCATGTCCTTTGTTCGAACTGTCTTGCTTACCAAAGGGCACTTGTTACTTTTGCCACATTCCATTTCACTATCTTCATATGCCTCTGCTAGGATAAACTTTAACCTAAACCTGGCTTTCCTTTTTGCCTCACAGCTGTGTTCTTCTACTTCTTCACTGCTTGTACTTAAGCTGCATTGGTTCTTTTCTCCATCCTTTGATCCTCACAGTGTCAGTAGTGATTAAGCCTTATGTGTGTTATTTCTTCAGCCATTGATTAGTGGAGAAGTTATATTTTAAAGGATTTATTGCAAAAATCCATCTGTGAAAGGCTAGCCAGTAGCCCTCACCATTGCTTTAAACACCTACCTTTCTTGTCACCACCATGCACCTGTGCACGAGGAGGGGCCAGAAAAACATCATCACATGAAGATACTAGGTATCTTCAACTGCTGCTGTGTGGCCCTCTCAACTTTTCCAGCACATTGATAAGTGTATGTTGAAATACGACTGAAATTAATGTATACAACCGTAGTAGTTTATTGTTCATTTTATCACCCATTTCATTACATCTAGACTTTGATGCTTTTAATTATCTTAGATTAAATACTCCAGTGGTACCACCAGGGCAAGCAGATTACAAGTGTTAACAGCTACATGGATATTTTTGGAGAAATTGCATACCCATATACATAATGTACATACATATCTGTACTTCTGTTCATGTAAAACTTTTGAGAACATGTGCATTTTGAAGACTGCTGAGCCTACACATTCTCTTTATTCCAGACTACTTTATAGCCTTCTCATTGCTCTTGCAGGCAGCACCACACATCTAGACTTTGATGTTTTTCATGACACTCTTATCCTCTAATTAACTTCATTAATTTTACAATTAGTGAAGTTAATTAGTGGGTAAAAATGCTGTATGAAACTTCAAAGTTTCCATTTTAATCATAGTTTGTATTAAAAATAATTATCACATGCTTGATTACTAAACTCAATCCAGTTAGCTCAGATTGTGTCATGTGATATTAAAACCAGCTTTGTTTTGTATCTTTCCTAGCTAGTTAGTCGTATTTTTCACTAACAATAACTGAGGCTTTGTCTGACTTCTGAAAATGCAGCTACAGAAAGAAAGCAGTGAATGAGACAAAAAAGAAAAAAAAATTGATCATGATATGACTGAGTGGAAGTTGTGTTTCAGTTTGGGTAAGTAGAGAAACAAGTTGGAAAAGGGACAGGTGAAAATATTAAAAAAGTCCGCCATGACAAGTTATATATATGGGATCAATACTTGACTACCAACCTCCTCTCCTTTGATGAATCATTTTAGAAGATTTGTGCTCTGAGTTGTACTGCTTGACTGTGTCAGTCTGATCACTACCTATTATGGATACCTAAAGATAAAGGCATGGTAAGGAAAATCCGCTTGCCTAAGTAAGGATAGCAAAGAGGACATGTAGAAAATCTAAAGCAAAGGGCACAAAAACCGTGAGGCTGGAATAGATACTGGGATGTAGTAATAACAATAATAATAATAAGAAGAAGAATTTAATAATAATGATAACAACAAAAAGGTGTAGTAGCAGTAAGTGTGGGGGACCTGAGGAGCCACAGTCACTATGCAAGCATTCCATAGTGTCTGTAGATCAGTCCACACCACCTCCCTCATTTTAATCAAAGTAATGTACCCATTCATACGGGTATATATAGATGAATTCATTCTTTGAGGCAGATGAGTGTTGTCTTTGAGCCATGTAGAAGGCCTGTGGTAGCTCTTGGTTGCAGTTTTCTCCCTGAGCAGTGCATAGTCTCTGTGGACTGTGCTGGACTGCCCCTTTTTCTTATGCCCATGTCCTTTCACCTGTATGATGAGATATCTCCCACCTCATACCATTCACAGCTGACTAGAGGAGTCTTCATCTTAACCTTAGGGTGTCAGAAGTATCATCCTGAATTTCTCTGTTTCTTTTTCTTTTTTTTTCTTTGTGCTTCCAATGTAAGCACAGACGTTGTCTTAGTCAGCTTACTGCTCCAAGCCCAAACATAAGTGCAGTGGCTGAGTCCAAGCTCCTGTACTGGTACTTCCATCTAAAACACTGGCAGTGTTACTGCTTGTTCGTTTCCCTGTGATGCATATTGTATCAATTTTTATAGTTCTTTTATACTGTCAAAAGACTTTATAACAGCAGTAATGTCATTCACATAATTATACCATAATTGACCTTAGCGTTGAGCATCCTTGGCTTTTACTGCAGTTTGCTTAATACTTCAGTATGGTCAATTATCTTGTAATTCCCACTTTGTTGGGAATTACTGTTTTAATTATTCCACTCCAAATACATCATTTTGGCATAGTAGTAAGAGTACACATGGGAATGGTCATATTCGTGAATGCTTAAAGAGTTACCATCTTAAACACGTGGGAAGGCTTTTCATCCTGTCATCTCTAGTCATTACTTTTAACACTGATTTAATTTAATTATTACTCAGTCTGCTCAGGCCAGGTCTTCATCTGGAGGAATCAGCATATGGGGAGTTGGGGCTTGCAGGATTTGAGAGCAGTTGTATGGCTGTGCAGTCTGACGACACTGATTTCTGCCACATTGCAGTGTGAGCCATCTATGTTGATGCAATTAACTTCCAGTAGAACCTGGGGCTAAAACAGGGAATGTTTTTTCCCCTAGCAATCTGAACTATTAATTATCCCAAATAGACAGCATGCTGGAGAGAATTTTATGGCTGCGTAAGAGGCTTGTATGGCTTTTTTGATACTTATTTGATTTTCACCTGTATAGCACTCGTACTCCACCAGGAGCAGTGTCCTGCCAGTGTTGGAGAGAAAACAGAGTGATCCTTGTGGTGGGAAATTGTTTCAGTTAGCACTGTGCTCAGCACTGCTCAAAACAAAGATTGAAGCATGGCATGCCATGCTTTACAGCCTAGTGCAAAAAATACTGGGGGTCCAGCACTAGAAACACACTGTTCCACTTCTTAAGCAAATTATTTGAACACAGCAATGTGCTCAGCCTATCCATAAATATGTATGTTCAGTTGGTTTTTTTGTCAGCATTTTGTGTTGTATTTAACATGAATAAAAATGTTCTACCTAAGCAGAATATGAAAAACCTGTATATTTTGCTCAAACACTACTAAATGTAACCTACTTCCATCAAAGAGTATTTTTCCAATGTCTGATCTAATTATTATATGTGAGCAAACTCAGCATTATTTAGTAGGAAAATGCTACTCTTTCAGTAGATTAACACGTTTTATTAAAGAAAACAGCAGTGTGAAAAGACCTTATTTCTCTATAAATTTTAATAGTTACTAAAACAAAGGCTCTGGCCCATTAAGTTACAGTGTCCCAAGTTATAGTGCTGAATCACTTAATTTCTCTAAGTAGCCATCCTATTCCTGCCTCTTAAAGACAGCTGTTAGGAGAGCACTGATGTTTTAATCAAGGAACAGGGCAGAGTCTGTCAGCTAAACAATTTGCTTTGATGGAGGTTTTCTTTCACAGTCTGCAAATGTAAGGGCCTCTCTTGGAATATGTGGGCCTGCACACTCAGGAACCAAGGTGTAGGTGTGTACAGGATTATATACAGGAATCTGATGTGGAAACCATGAGGACATTGTTACATCCCGGTATTTATCAATGGGGATAGATCCTTACAAATGTTTATAGACTGAAAAGCTGTTATGAACAATGGAGGGAACTCAGTACAGGTAACAGCGTTGTCCCTTGCACAGTGAAAATAAGTAGGCATTACGTCCATAGGAAGATCTACACCATATCTCGTTGGCTATGTGTATGACATATCTTTATTACTTAGCATAAGAGGTAAATTTAGATCTGTCAACGCCATTACCAGAGATCTCATAAGGTCACTGATCTTCACGTGGCAGGTGCATTTCATATTGGAGGAAAAAGAAGGTAGTGCTGCAGGGGTATTGATAGGCTGGCTTCATGCAAGGAAAGGGAGGTGACAGTTAAAACTGGGAATATTTAGATTTTTTCTGTACTAATTGACTCTTGAGGCAAAATAATGTTAGTCCTAGTACACTGGCCTAATTTCAGGTTGGGAAATGAGATTCTGCCTGCAGCCAATAGGTGAATTGTCTCCATTTGTCTGCTAATGTCAGGTGACATGCTGCAGGAGGATTTTTTCCTATTGATATAAGGTCTGATCCGTCTTCAAAGCAGTAAAAGCCTTAAGCAGCATGCGTTGCCCCAATGCCCAGTGTGGTGCTCATCCTTTATATGCTAATGATAATTAGCTACTTTATCTTTCTAGTAGGAAACTTTAATTTATTACTTTATTAAGCAGTGAAATCAAAGATTGAAATGGTATCTATAGCACATAGCTAACCAGATTGTGAAAAATGAAATTATATGGTTTCAAATTTATGGAAATAAGTATTTCTGTTTAAATAAATGCAGTAGTTTAATTCTTTAGACAACACTTTGATTTGTAGTTTATTGGTGATTATTTTTCTTCATTTTAAAACAAATTGCTTTCCGTAGGGTGAAGTTGAAAAATAATGAATTGAATTCACATTACAAGCTACTGTCTCCCAAATTGTAAATGAATATAAATGTAATAGGAGCATGCTATTTAAGTCTTTTGCAAAAGGCTATGCTATATCCTTGCAGTAAACAAATATGTTTTTAAAGTCATCAGTTCATTTAATATTTCTTCTTGGCCTTTATTTTAAGGGCTTCTGTAACTACTGCCACTGCTGTCTCTAAATGTCTTAACATGTGTTGTCACTTCAGAACAAAAAATAATTTTGTTAGTTTTTGTCATTTACTATAATAATTGATTAATGATCCGCTTTAAAGCTAACAGTATTTTAAGATGTATTTGCTCAGGATGGGAAATCCTTTTCAACTTTTTTTATTCTGTCAGGGAGAGAGAGAGGGACAGACAGGAAAGTATGAAAATGGGAAAGGCACAAGAAGTGTTCAGCACTAACTTTGTTCTAAAATTTTTATTTCCACTCAGTATTCTTAGAGAGTAATTAACAATTGACAATCAAAAATGTGGAAGATTTTTGCAAATTCCACCACTCATTAATCTGAGATGCTGTTGACAAGAACTGGAAATTTTAGAAAAATTGAGTATTGCAGTAGGGAGAAATATTCTCTCACATGACTTGGGCAATAAGGACAGCTTAATTTCTGTGATTAAGTGTTCTAAATCCTTACCAGAAGCTTGTGATGTAATAAGGAAAAGGGGAAATTTTGTCATAGTGATGGAGCAGAAGTTGCTCAGTGTAAGTGCTGATTTCTTGATTTATGTTCATGTTCATAATTGTAAAATAAACCAAGGAAAATGTGCACTGAGAACCCCAAAACAAAACAGCTGTGTAGTACAGTTTTATGTGGAAGAACAGCTGTCTGTAATGTATGGAGGGAGAACCCCCAAACCAGTGTTTCTGGATGAATGGGAGGATCTAAAATCCATCAGTAATGACTTCTTTAGCTGTTGTTCCTCCTCACCCCATTATATAAGGAGGATAGCGTTGGAAACAGTCAGCAGGGTTTCAACTGACAATTATTTTCATCTTCATTGCTGTCATTTCAAATTCTGGAAAAAGCCTGAACACATCCTTACTTATGTACGTTCAACCACTGACTTCAGTGTGAGATAAAGTTTAGTGCATGCTTAAATGCTCTCTTGAACTACAGCCAAAAGCTACTGCTGCTGCTAAAATCAGTCCCAGAGGGATCTTTGCATCTTTCATCGCTTCCTTTTTTGTATACCAAGATACAGGCTCCACCAACTTTTGGAAATATGGTAGGAGTTGATAAATGTTGCCTGCCTTGTTTAAAGGAGTACAGTAGAATTTTTGGATGACAGTGCATAAAGTACTTATTATCTTTCTTTCTCTCCTGTCCCTACATGCGCTCTTTAGCAATCATTACTAGGTGAGAGTATAGAACAGTAAGAGAATTGCTGAGCCACTGCATTTTGTTTCTATCTGCTGCAGACACAGCCTGTAATTGTAAACAGCATCAAAATAAAATGAGTTTAAGTGTTTTCCCCTATTCTTGTCTGCTTCGAGACTGTTCAGAAGCCTACTTCTTTCTTTGGTAGAAATCTTCATTCAGATGTTTGCTGAAGTGTGTCTTGCGTTGAGCCTCTTCGTTCTTTTTGATGTACACAGGCACACACACACATAGGTACACACACCCCCCACCCCTTCTTGGACTACTGATTTAACCCTGCATATTTGTAGAGGAAACAAAGCTAAACAAGATCAATGCACAGTATTCATAAAATGACCCAAATTAGCTCTACATTCATCCAGTTGACACTGCAGATAGCCGCTGTGGTCATCAGTTGATCTCCTTTTTCTGTCTCTTGCAATACAATGTACAATTTTTAATATAAGACACTTGATGGGTAGCTATCACCGATTAAAACCCAAAGTGCTATCTATAAGAACAGCTCCAAATTGTATTATCAGCTTAAGATATATTGAGGGGTCGTGACAAATGAACCACTGTTTTGAATAAGTGCTTGATAATGTTTCCTTCTTCTGTTTTTGTACTGCAGAGCTCTTCTGTATCTCCCTCAGCCAGTTTCAGAACAGCAGAAAAGCACAGAAATTCTACAGATTTTTCTTCAGATAGTAAAAAACAGAAAACAGAAGAAAAGGAAATAGTGGCTCGTTATGTGAGTAACTTGTCTACATTGTGCATTGTTGTACTTAAGTGTTCCTCTGAAATTTCACCCTGATTCCTTCTGCATAACTAATTTTAAAATTGAGGGTCAAATTTTCAACAAGTTCTTGCTGGCTACCTCTAACGTCTTATGTTCGATTAAAGGTTTTTGGTGTGTATGATTGATAGTGTTTTTAACAATATAAATACAGAGCACCTGGAAGCCCTGTAACAGTAGTGCTGAGCTTTAGTTAGGCTGGGACTTGTTAGATCTGGGCTCTAATTTGCCTCCACTTCATAGTGCAGCGCAACTTTGGATGAAGATTTTCATCGTGTGTCCTTGTCCACCGGTGTAAAAACTGTGAAGAATACTATAGCTATGGCAACTTGCAAAGCAGAAGCCCTGTAGGTGACCTAAATATTCTAATTGTATCGCCACATAAAGCTTGGGAATGGTACATTGCATGTTTGTGAGCAGCCTTGCTATTTTTTCTTACTGCTTAAGAGATGTTGGGATATTAAATAAATGGGTTTTAGCACATTGTAATTTGTCGTTGCAGGACAGCGATGGTGAAAAGAGTGATGACAACTTGGTAGTTGATGTTTCCAATGAGGTATACACAATGGTGTTTTTTCTACCTTATAGTAATGGTGGGGGGGTGTCTTCAGTGGTTTCTGTGCTTATTGGTTTTATGACTAAGATCACAGCATTTGCCTTCATAAAGGAACTTGAATTACATGAGGGAATCCAGTCGCATTGTCTTTCTTTAGAAAACAAATCAGATCTAACATTTATTTCTACAAAGGTCTTTTTGTTTCTCATATGAACAGAAAGTTCTCTTGAGATATTTGAAGCCAGCACAGTACAAAATAGGATGCAGCATCTAACAGTATCTTCTAACAGTCGTTTCTTTCACTCTGGCCGTGAGTTTATTTGTCAACTTTATCAGGTCTGCTAAGTGCCTCAAACCTTTTCAGTCTATCACCTAAAAAAAAAGATTTACTTGCCTATTTCAATATCCATAAATTTTTTTACATGATTTTTCATGGTTAATGGCATCAAATTTTAGGACTTTCCTTAAAAAAAAAGTTGTCCTTCATTATTCATCTCGATTTTACAATTATATCAGCTAAATCAGTCGAGAACAGAAAAAAAGACATCAATTCCTATGACAGATCTTCATTCCAAAGCAAGGACTGCTCAAGACAAGCACTCGTGACTAGTATGAAATTTTTATGCTAACCCATGTTGCTGATCTTTAGGATCCTTCTTCTCCCCGGGGGAGCCCAGCACAGTCTCCACGGGAAAATGGCTTGGACAAGACTCGTCTGCTGAAAAAAGATGCACCAATTAGTCCGGCGTCTATTGCATCTTCCAGCAGTACTCCTTCCTCCAAATCCAAAGAACTTAGCCTTGTAAGTGCTTCAAAATGCTCCTGACCCATGATAGTATGCTGAAATGCATACTTACTGGATTTTTTTCTGGACGCAATTTGTATTTCCACTATAAATACAGTGCAATATGAAGCATCAATTTAAAATTAGTTTAATTTATGTCTTCAAGGAAGTTTAATAACATAATACTGAGAAAGTCCACAGTCTTTTTTTTTGCGATAGGAAGAGATTTTCATTGGTGGTCTGGGTAAATGATAGATTTGCTGTTCTGAGAGATATTCTTCTCGTCCTCCATATGAAAAACTGTCAATCTGAGAATAAATAAAAGTACACGGGTTTCTTGAGCTGTTTTCCTGTGCTGTGGTTTTTAGCAAATCCAGTTTCCTGCTTGGATATGATTTGGTTGTTAGCTTTGTTTGAATTACCAGGCTATATACAACAACAATAATTCTTATTTTCTATCTAAAAAGTAATCTATCATTTACAAGAGCCTTCCTTGACTTGCATCACAAATCATAATGCAAAATGCCTGCAAGGGGTGTTCTTTCCTTTCATATTTGTGACCACAGTTAATCACCTACCTGAGCTGCACAGTAATTCCCCTCTCAGTTCTTCACAGGGCAGGGTACATGATAATTTAAAGAAGCAAAATAAATAAAAAGAAAGCTTAAAGTGAATGTTGTGCTCAGGAAAGGTGGTGGAATGACATGTTCAGGTCCGGAAGTCAGTGGTTTGTCTGATGAACAAGCTTGTCACAAGAGTGGCACTGCACAGTCCCTGACTTTATAGTCATCACTGTCTCCATCCTGTGTTTCTAGCACCATGCCTGGGCATGAGTTGTCGGTCAATTTGGGGATTTTTTTCCCACCCTTCTTGTCCATCCAGCAGTGGCCTCTCACAGAAAATCATAATCATAATGGGAACAGGTCCATGAGCAAAGTGAGACCACTGACAGAGTTCACATATGCTGCCAATTGTCAGATGGCAATGATTTTCATTTACCTCATTCTGAATCATATGGACATTACTGATGAAGAAAGCTGTGAAGTCTGTAGTTAATTACCAAAACCATTCCATCTTTTTCAGTGTTTCTGCAGCTTCTCTTCGTTGCCAAGGACTGTCAAAACCCAAGCCCAAAAGCTAAATATCACTAATCATACACATTCTGGTTGTAGTTGTCTCTTTCCAACCACTACCTATAAGACTTAAATAACTCACAAACTGTCTTCCTTTTTCCTTTTTGGTGACCAGAATGAGAAATCTACCACTCCTGTGTCTAAATCAAATACCCCAACTCCACGGACTGATGCCCCAACTCCAGGCAGCAACTCCACTCCTGGACTGAGGCCAGTGCCTGGCAAACCCCCAGGTGTGGACCCAATAGGTTAGTGTTCATGTATTTCAATGGTGTGAAACAGTGGCCATTTGTCTTGCCAGGCTCCCTTTAAATCTGCAGTGTTAAATCAGTACCTTACAGTTACTTAAATTGGGTGCTGAGCTGTTTCTTCAGCATTGTAATACAGTGTGTGTTTCATTGTTGTTGCTGTTTTTTTTTATTTGTTTGTTTGTTTGGGGTTTTTTGTTATTATGTATTGGGGTCTTTTTGCTGTTTACCAAACTCATATTTCATCTGATGGGTCTAGAATGCCTCTGTGACTTCTTTCTTTTTTTATTCCCTCTATAGCTTCAGGTTTAAGAACACCTATGGCAGTACCATGTCCTTATCCTACTCCGTTTGGTATCGTTCCACATGCTGGTATGAATGGGGAGCTGACCAGCCCTGGAGCTGCCTATGCTGGTCTGCACAATATTTCCCCTCAAATGAGTGCAGCAGCTGCAGCAGCAGCAGCAGCAGCAGCTTACGGGCGATCTCCAGTGGTAAGTGTTTGCCAATTAGTGAATTTAGTTTTGAGAGCAGTGTATATTAAATATAAGATCTGTGGGTTTAACTGTAGTTCACTCTCTTTGTAATTTGGGGAGTATGCTATGGAGAACATGAATTAAACAGTCTTCCTTTGCCAAACTCTTACTTTAATACACCTTTTTGTTTTGCTTGGGGAAAACTATAGGTTGGTTTTGATCCACATCATCACATGCGGGTCCCAGGCATCCCTCCCAATCTCACAGGCATCCCAGGAGGAAAACCGTGAGTATCAAACATTCAGCTTTAAAAGTCAATCATCTGTTGGAAGTTGTGTTCCCTTGCTGGTTGAGATTCCCCTTAGCTGCTGAAAACTGCTGTGTGAATAGAAATAAATACAGCTGTTCAATGAGAGCAGGAGAATTACTGTTTAAGTTACATTTATAAATGTGTTTCGAAGACTAGTAGCAGTCAACAGGGACTGGATGACATAGAGTAAAGGAGACAATTAAATGGAAGAAGCAGCTGAACTTCAAAACTGACTGGTTGGTTGTCTGTGGAAATACAAACTGGAATGAGATCTCAGCTATCCATCTCTACTGTACTCTGCTTCTCAGTTTAAAAAAAATTATTGTTTTGTTCACAAAAGCCTTGCAATTACTAGCAAACCTAGTAGCTGCTGTAAGCAGTGTGCAGAGAAAAGAATGCTGACATGTTTTGTTTGATTGAAAATACTGGAAAAATTATTGTATCATAATATTCAGATTCATCCTTTATGGAATGGACTGTAAAAGGTGACCTGCTCTATCAGGTTGTGAACCTCGAAAGAAGAATTATAGAGACAAAGAACTCTCTGCTTACATTCCTCTTGAGCTAGAGAGCAGAAAAACTAAAGCAGCTCCACAAGCCATATTGATCCAGATTTTATGTATGGGTCATCTAATTCCACTTCCTTCTGACACTTGTGGAACACTGTGACCAGTTCGTCCTGCAGAGTGTGAAGGTTAAGGGATGTTTGTGTCACTCTGTTTCAAGCTTTTTTTGTGTAGGAACATGTTTGTGGAGGAGTGGTTGGGGTTAGTTACACACTTGCATGTGTGAGTAAATGGATACATACCTGCCAGTGAGCTTGCACACACACAGGATTAATGGTTAATATGGTGACATGAGTGATTAAGCCCAGTGCCTCTTCTTGTACATGTGTCACACAAATCAAACCAGGTCCAGATCTCTTAAGCATCACACAGTGGTGACCACCTTCAGTTTATTTTCTACTGATTTTTCCACCCTGTTAGGTGGCTGTGCAAGGGAGATATGGAAATTGATGTACAGCAGCTTGCAGATGAGCTGCTTGGATTAAAAATTCTGTAGTGTACAGATCTTCATCCGATATATACCCTGGGCTCTTAGAAATGTCTTGACATAGTGTTCAGATGTTTGCTGGATTTAAGTTCATCCCCCATGGAGTCAATAACCTGAAAAGAAGTGTGACTGGATCTACTAGGCTTTGCTTGCTGTGGTCTGAGCAATGGCAATTGCAGGGATGCGGGGACTTCCCTGCTTACATCTCAGGCTAGAATTTAGGGGAATAAAACGTGAGGTAAACTGAAATCAAATCAGTTCAATTCTGGTATATCTCCAAGGTTTTTGAATGTTGTTGCTGTATTGATGCCTATGTTAAATATTTAAATGTAGCTATCATTTGTCTACCATAGGGCCTGAAATTTTAAAATCTGTGGTTCTTTTAGCATGATGGCATTGACTTTTCTTCATCTTAAGGGTAGTATTTCTCACAGCTTCCATTCAGAATTGTTACTTTCTCATTTACTTCTCCTTTTCCCTTAGAGGGAAAGTTGTGTAAATTCTCTGCGCTGTTGAATATCTTGAAATAGAGTGGGCAGTGATGCCTAACGGATGCTGACGAAAAAACTCCCGAGCAGTTAATTGGGGATGAGATAAGAGAAGGGTTTGATTTGTGCCTAGGCATGAAGATCACAAGACGCGCGCGCAGGCTGTGTTCAGGTGTTACAATTTATAATACTGCCTGACCAATCCAAGTTTTGTCCATCCCATAGCTTTTGCCCTGGTCCACCCCTGGCCCACCCCTTGAGAATTGCATCTGGGGTGCATTTCAGGACCACCTCTTCATCACCTTCATCATCTTCAGAGCACAGAGGGTACACGGTCACCCAGTTCTTGACTGTTCTCTTGCGGTTCAGGCCAGGATTAGATGTCCTCAAACAGAAGAGGCCTGCCTTGACAAAAGACTAAACATTTTCTACTGGAATTCAGGGGTAGGATTGATATGGGGAACATAGAATGGGGTAAGAGGGTTGAGGAATGTGTAAACTACTGTGCTAAATGGTGAGGGATATAATATAGCTACTTCTAAAATCTACTTCTACTATAATTACGTATAAAGCTTATAAAAATTAGCAAAATCAATAAAAAACTAAAAGGGTCTTTAAGGCATCAGCAGCATGTAGTACATCAGGGATCTGGCCCCTAATAACTCTCTTTTCACTTTAAAGATACATCAACATGTTGATTATTGTACAATATATAAATAGGAAAGGTAGCTAATGGGAAAAGAAGGAAAAGGTGCTCACCAGGTGTTTATAGTGTCAGGTATTTGTAAGATATTTACAGTACTTCAGTAAGCAACATGCGGTGTTAGTTCTTAGGGGAAAAAAAAGGCAAGCACTCAATGATCACAAAATAATCACATGTGCTGGTATGGAGTAATGAATAGAGTGAGGATAATGTAAGATTTAAGATTTATTTCTGTAATTTTTAAATATGCTCTCTGTATTCATTATAAGGATGCTAAAAACACTTTGGCTGACAAAGGTATCGTACACTCAGTGCTCAACATGGCTCTGCAGAGTGTGACTGTGTACAGAAATCAGAAAAGAGGATTGTGAAGTTCCACTTGTTTTGATTTCAGATGACCATCAACTGCTTTTTTCAGTATCTTACTGCACAAACAGGAAGTAGGGAGGTAACACGGAACGTATTTCAGATTTCTGTCGTGATGATCAAACCCTAATTCTACTCCTTTAGGCAGTTTTCTTCTTCTAACAACCACAGAAGTCTGTCCTACTGTTTCCTGAATGTATTTAATGTCAAAAAACAGAGAATGGTGATATGATCTGTCGCTCAGACCTGCCAGAACAAGAAACAGAGTGCAGTGTGAGAAAAGTGTGTAAAACACTGGGAATAGGGCAGAAAGATGAAAATGCCTTTGCATTTTGTCCCACTGACAATTATTGTTCTAGTGTTAATGCACCATGAATCTTAAAGGCCAAATCCAGTAGTTGAATTCTGAACACTGCCTTCCTTCAGTGACTTTGAAGCAATAATTAAGGAAGTGAACTTACAAAGTATTCTCATAAATGATTTTTTTTGAGCTCTTCTCATCCCACCATTGTGACAATGAATTTTTCATCAGTACTATGATGATTTTTTAGGTCTAAGGAAATTAAAGCCTTCCATTAAGCTTACCTTGGTATCTGTAGGTGAACCCTCTTACAAAGTCTGTGCCCTTGTAATAGATGCAATGTGTCAGATAGCCTCTCAGAACAAGACAATTTCACAACCTAACTGTTCTCCCTGGAAAATATTTTAAGATAAAGCAGTTGATAAGTTATTCACAGGTGGCATAAGTGGCAGTCACACAACACGTTCTTTCTCAGTGAGCCCTGATTTTGGCAAGAGAAATTGGAATCTGTAGTAGTTGTGTTGGGTCCATAAAAAAAAACCCACAAAAAACCCCAACCCAGCTCCCCCCCTCCAAAAAAACACACACCCCCTCACAAAAAAGAAACCCGCAAAAAACCCCCAGATAATCCAAAACCAACAACAACAAGAAAAAAACGGAAAACCCTGAAACAAAACCAAAACCAACAACAACCAAACTTGCCCAAAAACCAAAACCAAACAACCAACAACAACGAAAAAAACAACAAAAAATTCCATTCCAGTGCATTTTTGCTGGTCTGTCAGCTGTCAGCAACTGTGCCTTGAGGACTTAGCTCTTTGGTGATGGGTGGAGGTTTCACTGCACCCATAAGTGCAGTGCTGAGCAGTTTTGCTAAAGGGGCCTGGGACCCACCATGCGTTTGGGGCAGATTGGCAGCAGTCCAGCTGAAGCTGCCACATTAGAGTCAGTAAAGTGAGCAAGTAAATGTCCCCTGGCACGCAGCTACCTGCCATGCTCTGCAGCAGCCAGCCAACTACTTCTGTCTTACCCAACCTTCCTTCCCTTCTCTGCATGCAGTGATATCCTGATCCCCCAAGTTTAAGAATGCCTATGCCCCAAAATAAAGAATAGTGTCATATAGCCTCACTCATGCCAGAAATCATCGTTGCATGAGTCGTAAAAGATTGTTTGATTGGTGCTTGACTTTTTACATTAAAAGATGAGTGATTAGCAAAGTTTATTCTTTGAGGGCCATGCTGTAGATAAATATTTCTTCTTTGCATGATTAAAATACTTTATATAAGCTCAGTTCATTAGAACACGGTGCTAATAATACCAAGGTCATGTGTTTGATCCCCATACGCGCCATTCACTTAAGAGCTGGACTCAAGGATCCTTGCGGGTCCCTCTTAACTCAGATTAGTCTGTGAAATATCTGTGAAAAAGATTGCAAAAAAATTGAGCTAAGGGCACAATCTAAATGCCTACAGTGGAAACACGTCTTTGATTCTATTTTCTTAAACAGGCTTGAAGAAAAACTCTTTAAATCACCCCCTATAATTTTTTTCCCCTCAGAGCATACTCATTTCATGTAAGTGCAGATGGTCAGATGCAGCCAGTTCCTTTCCCTCCTGATGCCCTCATTGGTCCAGGAATCCCTCGCCATGCCCGTCAGATCAACACTCTGAACCATGGGGAAGTTGTGTGTGCAGTTACCATCAGCAACCCCACAAGACACGTGTACACGGGTGGGAAGGGGTGCGTCAAAGTCTGGGACATCAGCCACCCTGGCAACAAGAGCCCTGTCTCTCAGCTGGACTGCCTGGTAGGTGAACAGCAGCATATGGCAATGAAAGAAGATAGGAGGTTGTGTTAATATTGCAATGCTACAGCTTAGGTGCAAAAAATAGTGAGTATTTGAGTGCTGTCATGGTATCAAAGGTTGGTATTACATTTGTAATTTTGGTGTTTCTTTTAAAACTGAGGTTGAAGTATATCCCTTCCATACTTCTGGGTTTTTTCCCCACAATGACTCAAAACATTTTTAATATCCTAAAATTTTACTGGTAGGAGGAAAGATCAAAGGCAGCACAACAGATATTGTGTATAAACTTTGACATTTGTTGGCAGTCTTAAAGCTTGATATCCTGTCATGCTTAAAATTGCTGTCTTAAAGCTGAATTCTTTGAGAATATTTGAAGATTGTGTCCTGTGTTTTGTGTCTGTGTATTTGTAGGAACGGATTGCCCAATCTTAATGTGACAAAGATTAAAAATATTAGTAAAAGTATCCCTGAGTGTTATTCACAAATTATTTGAATGTGCTAACAAGATGAACTGTTGCTAGCAGTTTTTCTTTTGTAATTTACCACTTCTTGGTAAGATGTTGCTGCGTGTTACAAAGGTAGTAAAATGCGAACTGTGCAGCACATGTAGACTTACAATGAATTGCTACACAAGTTGCTACACAAATGAAGAAAATTGCCCAAATATTTTCCTCTGACATCTCCTAGACAGTGGCAGCAAGTCTCACTGGAGTGGGAAGGGGGGAAGTGTGCAGGGAATTTGGTAATCCCCCACGCCGAGAGGCTAATGTGCCGAAATAAACAGAGTATGAAAATGTAGCTTTCTACACCAGCTGTCAAATACAGCCATCTTGAATTGTTTTGGGCTGGGTTCAGGTCTTTGCATTTTGATGCTAATTAAGATTAAATATCTCTCACTACTGAATTTTGTAGATCAAGCTGAAGTACTTCCCTAATGTCATGTAATTTTCTGGCATTAATACACTTTATCATTGTCGTAAGTATAAATGGCTCATTAAAACCAGGAGGGAATACAATACTTTTATGGATTTCTGCTCTCATGTTAGTGCTGTTTTCTTTCCTCATGAGTAATCTCTTGATGGCTTCTGTCTCCACAGAACAGAGACAACTACATCCGTTCCTGCAGATTGCTCCCTGATGGCCGCACCCTGATTGTTGGTGGGGAAGCCAGCACGTTATCCATTTGGGACCTGGCAGCTCCAACTCCTCGCATCAAAGCAGAGCTGACATCATCTGCTCCAGCTTGCTATGCCCTAGCTATCAGCCCTGATTCCAAGGTCTGCTTCTCTTGCTGTAGCGATGGGAACATTGCAGTGTGGGATCTGCATAACCAGACTTTAGTAAGGTAGGTCAACAGAGCTGGATCATCAGGTTGTGAAGAATTAATTAGACACAGCCTTATTTGCACTTTTGCACATATATGCTGTTTTCTCCATGCATAGATGCTTCCAATATTTTGTTGTTTGGCAGTAGCCATGATAATACCTTGACAAAAATCTATATGATTCTTTGTAGATTTTGAGAGTTTCATAATTCCAGCCCTGTTGAGCAGCCCATAACTATAATTCCCTAATATCAGCTGATGTTGACACTGCTGTAGATTCTTTGTTTCTGTGCAATACACTGCTCTCACTCTATCTCTTTAATCAGAGGTCCAGCAAAATTGTCTTGGGTAAAGTTCTATGTAAATTACTGCATTGCAAACTTAGCTTCTTAGAAGTGTGTGTTGCTGCTCAATACTGATGTACAATAAGCTAGGAGCCGATCATACAGAGCTTCTCTGTGCACTGCACTGTGTGTATGTTTTTACATGCCATGTATCAGTGTTGCATGTAAAGTCAGGCTTTTACTTCCTGATATTCCCCTTTAGACTGCTCTTTTTTTTTTGAACTTTGGTAACCTGCAGATTCTTCCTAAACTAAGGTCATTTTCCTGATCATGTTACATTCCACTGGACAGAATGAGTATTTTAAGTTGAATAGTGGGTATCACACAGTCAGCAGCAAAGATTTCCAGAGTACCTGACTCTTAAAGTGTGCTTTTTGAAATCAAATTAGCACTTGGCTGTCTGGGCTGATTGCTTCATCAATTCAAAAACTTACATGATTGTCCCAGAGTTTATATTAATTTGGGATTGCTATTGGAATCTACATTACTGTTGTCTTCAATGGCTGCATGTTAGGGACTGAAAGAAAAAGGAAGTATTTTCTATACTTGCTCAGAACCAACTCTTTCCAATGCAAGAACATGCTGATCTTGTCTCAATATATTCAGGCAATTTCAGGGCCACACAGATGGAGCAAGCTGTATTGACATTTCTAATGATGGCACCAAACTATGGACGGGAGGCTTGGACAATACAGTCAGATCCTGGGATCTCAGAGAAGGGAGACAGCTACAGCAACATGATTTCACATCACAGGTTCAATCTCAGAAACATTGGCATGTTAATAAAAGTTTATCATGTGTTTTTAAAACAAGAACTTTTTAGTTCTTGTTTAGAGGGGGATGGAGGGGGTTTCTGAAAAAAAAAGCAGGCTCTGAGAGAACTCCAAAGAATTTTTCACTTAGTGTCATGCTCTTTTTTTTAACTTTTTTTTAATTTATTTAATGGGACAGCTAAATGTCTTTCTGGATTATGACTGTGACAGATTAGTACTTCTCCCATGAAAGTAATGGAGAATCTTTTTATAAAACAAGTGCCAAAATAAAGTGTTCCTGTGTGCAATCTGTTTCCCTTTCTGTAGATTGAGGTTCAAAAGTATTTTATGAAAATATTTTTAAATGCTGTCAAATAAGCTCGGACATTAACGTTTACTTGATTCAGTATTTCACTATTGCAGTTTTAATAGCATTTAGTAGCATAGCTTTACAGCTGTGTTTGCATGAACTAATTTATCTTGAGTACTGTAGTAATTGGATTATCATGTTTTTAAAACTGTAGTAGACCAAAAATGTGGTTTTGCATAGTGTTAACAGTGTAGCAAGGATCTCAAGCTCATTCCTTTACTGACTGAAGCATATGCTGTGCTAATTACAGATCTTCTCACTGGGCTATTGTCCAACTGGTGAATGGTTGGCAGTAGGAATGGAGAACAGCAATGTCGAGGTGTTACATGTTACTAAGCCGGACAAGTATCAGCTACATCTTCATGAGAGCTGTGTGTTGTCACTCAAATTTGCTCACTGTGGTAAGCAAATCTTGATATATCAATGTTTTTCTTCCTGAGAAGTTAATTCAAAATTATCTTTAAATGAAAATATAATGTAGATACTTAACTATAGGGTATAGTTAAAAATTAGGTATTAAATTTTAGTATTAAGATTATTTTTAAAACTACATGACTGCTTTTTGTACATACTGCTTATTTTGTGATTGAACATAATAATGCAACCAAATGAAAATGTTACTGTTCTTTGAGTATGTGTGAATGCTTTGTTGTTATGATCAATCTGTTTCTTGAGGTGTATTCCTTGAAAACAAAATGCAACAATAACATTTAAACAATCTGTTGCAGGCAAATGGTTTGTAAGCACTGGAAAAGATAATCTTCTTAATGCTTGGAGAACACCTTATGGAGCCAGTATATTCCAGGTAATAATCTCCTAAAAGCTGTTTTCCACATACATTACAGTGCAGTAGAGCTGCACATCTCAGGGTCTGTCAGTAATTTAAGGAGTTTTCACATGGAAATGCAGCTAATTACTATATTCCTTAAAGAATTTGTCTGTAATTAGAGAAAGATATGCTTTTATTTAGTAATTCAGCTCTTACAGTAAAGTAGCCCTTTAATACAAAATGGGTTTTAATACACGTCTTTTTCGCCATCTTGTACATATTGCTGTAATACTATACCCAACTCATATCTCCCACAGACAGCCCAAATCATGCTAACAAGAACACATCTCCCTTGAAAGTGATGTTAAAAACCCCAGTACAGCTTTCTTAATGAGGGGTAGATAAGAAAACTTCCTTTGAGGTGCACCAGAGGCATCTTCACCAAAACATAGCATGATTGGGAAGTGCTTAGCTCTTGCAGTGGCAGGCAGAAAAGAATGTGGATATATGTTATATATTGCACTGAAACAGCAAGGCAAATGTGACAATACATTCACATAATCTCAGTACAGACAGAAAAGCTGGAGGAGATAGAGCTGCTGCAACCCGGTGGATCCTGTTTCCCATCCACCTCCTATACACTTGTTGTGCATCCTCTTCCACTAGAATGTCTTTTCCTGTTTGCATCCTCCCTGATAATGTGAATTCCTTTGTGCAAAGCTTTTGTCTTTTCTCTTGGGAAGTAGTGAGAGGAGATGTAGTTTATTCTTGGAGTCTCCTTATTTTATACCTGTGGATGGGTTGGGCTTTTTACTACTTCTTCATGTGAATTTGTGGTTTGCAACAAAAAAAAAAGGGAAGAATTAATTTTTATGCAAATCCAATATGTAAAATATCAGTAAATGCTCATTCATTGTAAAGTATATAGAAAAGACTGCTTCTATTCACTGGATTGATAGATTATCTTTAGGTCCATAACATTCATTTCCCTTTCCACAGCTGTTTTATCTTGTAATAGATCTTTTTGTGGAACAAATTTGGAGACCTGGTCTTGTAACAAAAGTTGCCACTACAGTACTGATACTTAAATGAGCTTTTGGTGTATTCCTGGTCTATAAACTCTTCCAATTAATCTTGAAGCCCTTCAGGACTGAAGTATTGGAAAGTCGTAATTTCTTTTTTTTTTCTTTTTCTTTTCTTGTAGTCCAAAGAATCCTCATCTGTGCTTAGCTGTGATATCTCTGTGGATGATAAATACATTGTCACTGGCTCTGGGGACAAGAAAGCTACAGTCTATGAAGTTATTTATTAGAGACAAATCTGAATGCAGACAGGACTCCTTCTCCTAGCACTTTGCTGTATATTCCTTTTGTTTTTTCTTTCTAAACTGAAAACTTAAATGCTCATCACAGTTGTGGAATTAATTTTTACCTTCTTTACTTGCTATTGATTTGTGAATGTTCATTAAGAACTTGTGATACCAAATTGTCAGATATCTATTTGGAAGAAGATGGAATAAGCATACTGAACAGTGAACTTGACTCTTTAATTATGTATTATAGCTGTAATGTATTTATTTTGTTTAAAAAAGGCTTTCTAACAATGAACTGACTTAATAAAGCTGTCTGGCCCGGCTTTAGTTTGAAAAATGCATTGTATACTTGTGTTTTTGCAGGTGGATAAATTGGGGATCTTGGAGAAGGATGTTCAGGAGATAGTTAAAGTTACACTAAATAGACTTGTAGTTTCTATTTAAAAAAAAATAAACTTTGTTATATTTTTTAGTCTTGTTCTTGGATGAGACCTCTAAGTGTTATTACAGTATAATTATTTGGTGGGAAGATGCTGTATCTTAACTATTTTAGACAGTCTTGGAAACTTAGGAAATTGCAAACTGTAGCCAGTGATCTACATGCCTGTGATGAATGGCAAATTCAGTTCACATCTAAATTAAATTTAAGTAAGAATGTGCTAATTTATATATTTGCAATGTTAATATAGCATCTCGTGTACAGATTTGTTCTCAATGCTTTTCTGTTGATAAACATAAAGCATTTTGGTGTCAAGCTAGGTTTTTTAATATAAACACCTCTCTTTGTTATATTGTAGAGAGTACAATAAGTTGCCTCAGAGAATCACCTTTGTTACTTCTGGAAACTTTTGCAATGTTTCCTTGAAAATGGGGATATGTGTCTTTGGGCAATTTTTCAATTACAAGAGATTATGAAAAATATTTGATATGTTCTTTGGAAACTGCACTGAAATAAGAATGGATGCCTACCAATATACAAACTACAAAAGCAATGACCTCCAAGGTAGGATTTACAAGAGTACTCATTCCGACCTTCAAAAAGGAATGAATTCTCTTTGGGATAAGGACTTGCTTTGTTTGCCAGCAGTTCAATCCAAGTCTTGATTGGATGTCCCTAAAAAGGACGCAGACTGAGCCATTGTGCCAGAGACAACGTGTTATCTTTTTATGTTGTTGTTGTTGCTGTTGAACTATGATCTGTGACTTTTTTTTTTTTTTGAATGCTTTAAAAAAAATCTTTTAAGTCTGTGGATCTGCTGATGTACAGTGCCTTTGCTGCTATGGATCAAAATCAAAAGACCCGTGTAGATAAATCTTATTGTATAAGTAGAAAATTACTTAATTTCATACTAGAAATGGATTGATGCTGCAAGTTAAAATGGACTGTTCATTGAAGTTCCAAATGTGGTAGCAAAAATGGTGTCTTAAGTGCTTAGTGTTTGATGTCATTAACAGTTTCGTAATACTCTACATTGTAGAAAGATTTTGATACTAAACTGTGTCATTGTACATAGTTCTAATGCATTGTATTGACCACCAGTACTTCTATAATGGTAGATTATTGTTTGTGCATTCAGACTTTTAAGCATTAAAAATAAGTAACTTCTAAGATGCATTTTTCTTTCTTTTCCTCCCCTCCCTCATTCTTAATATGTGTGATAATCTCAGTTATGTGTGCAGAATGCTGTCCATAAGGACAACAGCCATTCAGTCACAGAACATGCCACTACAGATAACTGTGGTTTTGACACAGAGAGACAATGTAGAGTGTGATCTGAGCTAGTGAAATCAATGAATTTATAGTTTTCCAAGTTACTTAACTGCAGTGATTCTGAACTCTTGGAAGCATTAGCCACAAGACTTTGGCTGGGTCACCTGGGAGTTTGCCACCTCCCATTTGTGCAGTTGTTGACCTGACATAAAGCTTTTTATTATCCCATACCTTGGAGGAGTGAAATTGGGGACCATTCCTGCTCACATGCCTGCTGGAGTATGTAGAGCTCAGCAGGATTTGGGAAGTAGTGTTGCACTGCAGCATCACACCTGGGTTTCCCCGTCCAGACGTAAAGTCTGTTGATGCCCATAGATAGGCTTCTCTCAACTACATTTGGGTTTAGATCAAGAATTTAGCCCAGCTGCTGTGAAATTAGGACTTGGGTTAAAGTGAATTAGGGCAAATTAATTTATACACTATTGGGAAGTGGGAGGCAGTGGGGGTAAGGAATTATGCTGTCTATAACAGGAAAAAAGGAAATGGAAAAAATCCAAGGGAAATCTGGAATTAAATCATTGTCCCATAACCCATTTCTGAAAAGTGATATTGTGCATGGTGGAAATTCCCAGGCAGGCAAGCCTGTCGTCTTGTGATATGCCAGCCCATCTTGACTGCTTGAACCCAAGCTGAGAAATGTTTAGGGGTTTTTTGAAATGTTAAAACAAGACTTAAGTGGATAGAGTTATTTACCTTTAGTGTGAGTGATTGGGTAATACTTGTTGTTGGAGGAGACTAGAGGGAAGTTTCCTCCAGAGCTATCAGTTTCCTTAGAGTTAACGGTAAAGGATTTTCGAGTTGTCTCCCAGAATAATGTATGATTTCACTCATATTGAGGTTATATGCTACTTAATACAATAATGCTCCATAAAAGTAAACATGGTACAAATATCCTGTTATTATTTACTCTTGTCTGAAGAAACATAATTTACCTGTTATAATGGAGACAGCTTATCTTTTCAAAAGCATTGAAAAATTTAAAAGGCTAGAGAGTACTCCATTTACTAACAAAAGAGAAATGACCTACTTAATATTTGCAGAGGATGTTATATTTTTATGTAGTACTTCAAGCATGAGATTACTTAAAACATCTAACATAAAGCATTCCTTTAAAAAGAATAAAACTTTGCATACACCTGAATTTGTACCAGAGCTAGTTTTGACAGCAGAGTAATATATTTTTAGAGCAGCCCTCCATATATATGCTTATTAATGTGTGTATTAATGGCTTATAAACAGTCTAGGAATTAAATGCTTCAGTCCTGGATTACTGCAGTTAAATATGTAGTCATGCTAATTTTTTCCCTTCAGAGCAGAGTGCAAGTGAAAGATGGTACAGAGCTACTTTCTGGTTTTCAGTTATGTATACATAGGGTCACCTTTCTTTTTCATTCATTAGTTTCGCTTGCCACTGCACAGCACAATTTTGTGTAAAATGTTTTTTTACAAATATGTATTGGGCCGCAAACGTGTGGCCAACATACCATAATCCGAGGTACAACCATTACTTTATCTCTATTCTTCACATCTCAAATTTTGTTTAGTACAGTGATCTATTAGGAAAGACATTTCTTTTTAATTTTTAGATCTTTTCTGACTGGCCAGTATAGGCACGTTTAAGAAGAACACTTCCCATCAAAATTTCTTTTTCCAAAGATAGGCAATTTTAAATGGTATTTCTCCTGTTTGTTTTTAGCCAAAAGTGATTTCTCTCTCCTATTTCTTAAGCTACTCCATTACATAAAAAGAAAATAAGATTTATTTTACCAGCTGTGGTTTTCCTGTATGAGGGATTTTTAAGTCTGTACTGGAGTAGTTCAAATTGGATTTTGTGTTTTGTTTTAACTCTGGTACCTGAAGCACACAGGAAATTCCTTCTTCCTGAAATGTTGATAAGTGTGCGGTCGAAACAGGAAAGTAGCTGTGCAGGTCTACATATGTCTGGACTATCTACAGAAACACAGGTCAGATTATTTGCACAAATGAGCTCTTCTGTGCTACAGACAACAATGCTGCCATGGTTTACACAGATGAAAATCTAGCTCACCACAGTAAGCAAGGAGGACCACATAGATCCGTTTGGACTGTTTTGGGTGTTGTTTTTTTTCTGGGGGGAGCGGGTTCAGTTTTGGGGTTTTTTGTTTCTTTGTTGTTTTGTTTGAAACAGTTTGATCCTTTGAGCCTCTTCTGGTTTTCAACTGGCATGTTTATTTGTGATCATCCCTACTGAGGTGATTAGCTTCTACTCAAGGATTTATGCTGTGAAATAAAATAAAATAAAATAAACTCATGTCTCTGTATGTGTGTAGGAGTCAGGAAAATCAAAGCAGTAGCTTGGGCCACACTGCACTGAATATACTACATCTTTGTAACACCAAATTAACACTGAATACAGCAATAAAAAACCACTTTAGAACATCAAGTATGGCTACTGAGAAGAATGTCACTTTGAATTTTTCAGCAGCTCATCCAAAGAGCTGCTCTTACATGAGGTATGTGGGAGGGTAGTTGCATTCATTACTGGAGAGCTTTTCTGATACTAACATTTTGCAGTGACCGCAGTCATGTTGAAGAGGGTTGGGCAGTTCGGGCTTGATCTTCAGCCAGCCAGTTCTGCCATATATTTACGTGAGAGTTCCCTTCCGAAGCATAGCAGGAGATGAATCCTGGAGTAGTGTGCTGTAGAAGATCATCTCTGACAAGCTCTTAAATAATGCACCTGCCACATCTGCTTTTGACCAAAGAGTACTGAACATAGCCCTCGAGACTTCATGTTTCTTCCAGTATTTGGACTACAGCATTTCCGCTGCACGGCAAGAAATTTCTCTGTCAAAACCAATAAATGTTCTTACTCTTACCAAATGATTTTCTGTCCCAGTTACAAGGAAACAGTATTATACTACCTTTTTTTATTATTAAAAATGGTGTAGTCTGACGTTTACAACACGTCTATAAACCTGCCATCAAGTGCAAAGAAGCTCTTCTGTAGGGTCACTTTGACTCACATGGTTATGTTCTAAAATGTTATTGCAGAAATACATTTTTCCTTGTTTTGGCAGGGATTAACCTATGATATTGTATGCATAGTGTACAAATAAAGGGAGAGACTGTCTTAGCAGTTATCTCTAAATCTGTGGTTTGGATTTAACTGATTACCTCAGAGTGCTAAAATGCATCTGAAAGGTAAAATTAGTAAGTACAAACAGTTAAGGATCTTTTAAAAAATTCTGCTGTTCTGCAGTAGTTATATTGACCCAAACTGTCTTTTAATGTCATATCAAGGTCAGCATCTGTATTACACCTTCTTTTCAAATAAAAAAAGGGATGGAGGAATTTAATCTTTACCTTGCAATCAAATCTGTTCTTTAGAAAATACCCCAATGCTAGTGCTTGAAGGAGTAATTATCTTTGGTTTATTTTCATTATTCCTGAAGAATTTTGTAACAAATATGCTCTAGCACAGTGGACAGTAATGCCATAAATGCAAGTAGGTGATACGGCTGCAATTAGAAGCCAGGATTTAGACAATGCTATTGGCATTGAAAAAAAAAGTCAGTATGATTTGGTGGTCAAAGATGTTATCTCATTTCCTTAGCAAAAGAAATATGGAATTTTGGCTGTATATTTGAATGCATTTGAATGTCTGACCAGTATGGCTTAGAGAAACTTCAAAGGGTTTCAACAATTCTGTCTTGATTTTTTTTTGCTGTATGTTAGAATGCATTTGAGACAAAAAAATAATACTTAAGGACCACTCTGGTTCCAGGACCATGGGCAAGAGGTGCTATATGGAATGGGTTGCTCTGCTTCTGATTCCAGCCTGTGCTCTGTGCTGACTGGCATCTAGTGAAATGATTTGCATGAGCCCTGTGTAAAGTGGTTTTAAGTTCTTCTGCATGAAAGGCTATCTAAAGGCTAGCTATCTGTTATTTAGAAAAATTTGTCACAGCTATATTGAAATATAGGGAGACATTTTCTTTTGGGAAAAAAACAAGGAGGACCTCTGGGGAATCAAGCGTTTCAACCCCTTATCAAGCACTGTAAATGTGTAAATGAGGCAGTCACACTGCTGTGTTATAAACTGCCAGTCTTCTGCTGAAGTGGGGAGAAAAGAAATCCTAAAATATATGGTATAAAGATAATAGACTTCCTTGTATTTCAGCATGGCTTTAAAGTATTAGGTGTGATGTCTAATTTGCATTCATTTTAGGATAAAAAGACACGAATCCTCATGTGATATTAATGATAGCATGGCTGGCCACCTTACAAAAAATAGGGTTGAAATAATGAGGATAGTTACCAGGCTTTCTCCTCTCCAACACATGAAGCAATATTATCCAAAAAAAATCTGGTCATTTTACAGTATAATCTCCTAAGTGTGAACAGCGATGTTAATATTTCACTGAAAATACTTTTTCCGAAATAACATTGATGACATCCTCCCATTTCCCTATGCACATGTCTTTGCCTGATTAAAAAAAATCCCACCTCCATTGCAAATTAGCTTATTTCATCCAGCTATTCATCAGAAGAGCTTCTCTACGTCATATCAATTTTAGGGTTTTTGCGGGTTGTGTGTGACTCTGCTGCTATTTTCTCACTCCTTCCTCCCCCACTGAGAACATTCCTGAAGCTGCTGTTCAGTACTCAAGAGATGCTCTTGCTCGTGGCTTGGTCTTGATCTTGGGAGTCACTCAGTGAATGGGAATGGAAAGTGTTCACAAGATTTGGCTGGCAGTAACAACTGCTGTGACAGCTGTTACAGACTCACTTATGCCTCCTCCTCCTTCCTCTGAGCAGTCTTAAATAGAGATGCAGTAGGAGCAGTCCTCTGTGCAGCTGACCTTTCTGCTTTACCTGGTTTCACAGGTGCTCATCATCTGGAAAATGACAGGGGAGGAGAAGGAGCTGGGAGTCCTAGCTAGGTTCAGTATGCCAGTGGGAGACAGCCATGGAAAAGACAAATGTGATACAGAATGTGTCAGGAGAGGCATTTACTGCAGAGATAGGGAAGTATTGCTGCCATTATACAAGGCACTGGCGAGACCTCGCTTGAAATAGTGAGTACAAACCTGGTCACCTGTGTTCAAAAATCTTAATTGAAAATGAGACTGATAGGGAGAAGGGCCTACCAAACAGACTGGAAAAACAAGGGGATGGAGAACTTGTCATGTAAGAAAAGCCTGCATCCTTTTAATCTTACAAGGTGGCAAACCAAGAGCAGATCCAAATGTCATCTGAAAATACTTCAAATGTCTATTCATCAAGGGTGAAATGGCATTACAACTGAAAGAAAAAACTAGCACAAAAAAAAGAAAAGGTGAGGAAAACAGTGTAACCTGGAATTAAAGAGGCTCCTGTTAAGAGCAGGGAGATGATGCAAAGGATTTCCAACACAGAGACTGCAAAGGAAAAGCAAACTGCTTTTAAGACAGAGCACAATACATTTATGAAGATGTGTGTGTGATTGCAGGGCACTGGCATTCATAGCCCATAGGTCTCTTCCAGTGCTTCCTACGAGCTTGACCTACATATATAAAGAATATATAATGGTAATGGAATGAAAGGATGTTTACTTTGAAAAGAAGTTTGGTAGGTGAAGAGGCTGGGAGAAAAGGGCTGTCAAACAGAAAAGACTCAATGTGGAGTGTTTCTCTGCAGATGAAAAATGAACACTTTTCCTTAGGTCTATTTATTACGACACTGCTTATCTAAAACAATAGTTAGAAAGAAAACAGCACATTATTGAAGGTCTAATGCATTGTGCTCTGGCCTGCTTAGGTTCACTGGTTTGTACTCCATCACCCCAGACAGATGATCTGGTTTCTTTTATAAGTCAAAGTGTTTGGATTTTGAGCTTGGAGAAATGACAGACGCTTCTCCATGTCTGTTGTGGGTCTCATATGAAGCACTTGAGTTCAGTGGAGTGTCCCAGAGTGCAGCTGTGCAGACTGATAGCTGTAAGCTGCTCAGAATAACCTCAAGGGAAGAGAGGGAAGATGATCTTGGCTGCACAGCAGGGAGGCAAGATGATTATAGCTTGGCATAGTCAGTCATACTAATTGCTACTGTGCAGTGCTGTGAGGGATGTGGTTTGAGGACAAAGATTGCCAAGCATCCCTTCACTTATCATGTCAGAAAGAGTAGGAGAAAATAGTATTATAAGGCAAATTGTTCCATGTGAAACACAGGCTGCATTCTCCCACCAGACTAAATTTTACCAGCTCTGGTTCTAGGTCAGGCATTTCTTTTCTTAATGCAAGAGGAAAATTTCTGATCCTGAGACAAGTGTTTGTATACTTCAGTCTGGGCGTGCCTGCAGCTGGAAGAATGTGAATATGCATGTACAGGCTTGATGGATCACCACGGGAGTTGTAGCATATCAACTAACTTATTTTGGGGGGTTTTTTTTTTGCCCCTTTTCAAATGTAGTATTTTCTGAAGCTGAATTTCAGTCCACCAGAGAAAGCATTGTTGACCATCCTGCACAGCTTTCCAAATAACTTGTTTAATGTATTAATGTGCAGTGGTAACAACGTGAGAAAACTGTGAACTGAGTTTTGTGTGGCCTCACACCAGTTTTGAGAGTGAAGGAAAAAAGTCTGATGCAATTGAAGTTAGGAACCTGGTGGAATGGTGCGCAACTGGAATGTAGTGGCTTGGTAGGGGAACACTCAGAAGAAAGGCAACAAAACGCTGGCTGAATTTTGGCTGAAAAATGGCTGCAGAAAATTATACGAAGCTGACTCTACCTGTCATATTATATATATAATGGCCAGTCTTCGCAAATGAAGATTTGGGGAAAGGTCTTTTACCTTTCCAGCCTGCGCAATGGATTTTTTAGGTGAGACACAGCATGCGCTGAACTGAGCCCACCCTTTAATCCTAAGGTTCATCTGCCGGGGCCAAGCAAGCTTGGACAATGGCAGTGAGGTCCTCAGGATGTAGGTTTGTTTAGAGTGACCTCATAGATGGATGGCCTCACAGGGCTAACGAGCTCCATCTGCCCGGGGGACTGGGATTCGAACCTGGGTCGCAGCGGTGAGAGTCCCGCATGCCACTAGGCCACCAGGAGTCCCCACCTGTCATATTAAAAATAAGCAAACAGCAATTTGAAAGACAAAACCAATCTTCTTATTTGCTGCACTTTGAATTCATTGCAATTGTTGTCTTTTACCCAACTCACTTCTTCACACTGTGGAAGAAGCCCTTTCTTGAGAAGAAAGGACGTGAAATTATCATGGAGCATTTAGGTTTCTCTTGTTATCCCTTACTGAAATATTGACCCACCATTGTGACACTGAAATGTTTGAGACTTATGGAGCATACCATCATTCTTTTCTGCCTGACAGTCCTAGCTGTCTGGGTAGAAAGGGAATCTGACTTGTATGGTTTTTGCATGATATGGTGTTCTCCTCTCACTATATTTCTCCAGCAGTTCTATGACTTCCAGGGGCATTGCCATGCCTGTGGTAATGGCATGAGAGGCAAGGAAGTCTGCCCTCACCATAAAACGTCTGGAAGAGTCCTGTCCTGAATTGAATGTAAAATGGGAGCACCTTTGAGTCCTTAACAAGGGCTTTTCTCTCAGACACTGACACCTCATTTGATATGTGCCCTTTCTCTGAGCTATAGTACTGCCTCCAGACCTGGGCTCCACAGCACAGGAGGGACATCTACTTGTTGGATAAAGTGCAGAGGAGGGCCACCAAGATGATAGAGGAATGGAGCACCTCTCCTAGGAGAAAAGACCAAGAGAATCGAGTTTGTTCAGCCTTGAAAAGAGAAGGCTTTGCGGAGATCATATAGCAACCTTCCATATAGCAACCTGAAAGGGGCCTATAAGAAAGATGGATAGGGACTTGTATTTACAAGAGCATGTAGTGTTAGGGCAAGGGGAAATGGCTTCAAACTGAAAGAGAGTAGGTTTAGATTGGATATTAGGAAAAAATTCTTTACTGTGAGGATGGTGAGGCATTGGAACAGGTTGCTCAGAGAAGTCAATCCTCCATCTCTGGAAGTGTTTTAAGACCACATTATGACCTGCCCCTGAATGCAAGGGTAACTGAGGTTCTTGTTAATAGATCCCTTAGAGCAGATTAGAGTGAAACGACACTGAATGATCAGTGCTTATGTGTGTATATATATATGTTGTGGTGGGTTGACCTTTGCTGGATGCCAGATGCCCACCTAGCCGCTCTATCACTCCCCTTCCCAGCTGGACAGGGTAGAGAGTGAGATGGAAAACAACTTGTGGGTTGGGATAAGGCAGTTTATTAAAGCAGAAGCAAAGCAGAACTTGTGCGTGCAAAAGCGAAGTGAAAGATAACATGGTTTATTCTCTACTTCCCATGACCAGCGATGGTCAGCCACTGCCGAGCAGCAGGGCTTCAGGACGTGTTCCTCAGCAGGCAGACATTGGAGACAATGAATGCCTGCCTTCCTGCTCCTTGCCTTAGCTTTTATATCTGAGCTGACGTCATATGGTATGGAATATCCCTTTGGTCAGCTTGGGTCAGCTGGCCTACTTGGGTCCCCTCCCAGGATCTTGCCCTCAACTGAGGAAGGAATATTACAGTGCTGATGTTGTACTCAGCAGTAGCCAAAACACCGGTGTGTTATAAACACCCTTCTAGCTACCAATGCAAAGCACAGCACTGTGAGGGCTGCTGTGGGGAATGAATTCCAGCTCAGCCAGACCCAATACATATGTATATATGTATATATATGTATGTATATGTATATGTGTGTATATTTGTACATATATGCATATATATATATTTATGGCAGGTTTATTTTAGAACAATTTGGTTGCAAAGGAAAGGAGGTATGTAGTCATTTTGTTATTGTCTATAGAAATGCAACAATAAAAAAAGTATAAAAATATCACTTAAGGAAATATATAAAGAAAGAGAAAGAAAGGATAAGAGTAGAAAGATGTCACTACCCATGGATCTTGATTGTTGCAATTTCAGTGTCCATTTACTGAAGTGATGGTCACAGTCTTGATCTGTCAGGAGTGGAGGAAGCCTACAAAACATGAAGTTCAATGGGTTAATATATATTCAGGTTCAGGTGGGAACACCCAGGTACCTCCTCTGGCAGGGGGAGTTTTACACTGCCTGATGTACCCTTGTAAGTCATACAGACTCCTCTGGTGGAAATTAATCTGGGGTTCTTCTAAGGTCTTTGATTGCTTATGACCCCCTCTAAGACATAACAGCTGCCTTTCAGGCCAGCATAATTGAGCCAATTATGCACCATCAGAAGGGATGAATACCCTCAGACCTACATATGCATGATGCCTTCCTGAGGCGATTTTTACACCTGAGCCAGCTGTGTAAGGAAGGAAATTGGCATGATAAAAAGCATTATCCCACCTCCGCAGGGTCTGCTTCTTATTGGCCTTCTCCTCTATCTGGCTCAAACCCCAGCTTGTTACCTAGCTCCTTGAACAAAGGTAGTTTGTCCAGGTCATCCTCCTGTGGTGGGTGCTCACCCCCTCTGCATGGGGCTGTTTATAAAAACAGCTCCATACACCCAAAACCCCTCCTCCTTACCTTCCGCTGGAGGGTGCAAACCTGGCCTCAACAAAACACCCTGCTGCTTTTTGTAAATGACTAGTTGTTTGAGTCATTAACATTTCAGTCTCTCAGGCCAGGATGGATGGAGCAGCTTGGAGCAGCCTGTCTGGTGGAAGGTATTCTTGTCCATAGCCAGGGAAGGTGGAGGCAGGTTGAAACTATATGATCTTTAAGGTCCATTCCAACCCAGAACACTCTATGATTCTATGATAGTCTCAGTGAATCTTTCAGGAAAGGAATTTTGTCTTTTATAACATTTACTGATAATATTTTTTTTTCCTATGAAAACAACAAATATGCTTAGTGTAGGTCCTTCAGCTTCTTAGGAGATCTCTCTGTTGTGTTGAAACAAAGTCTCTCAGCAGATTGTTAATTTCTGGGTTTCCTGTACTTGCAGTTCAACAAAAAAAAAAAAACAACAACAAAAAATCATTATTGCTTTTCCTTTTTGTAGCATTATTGAACAGTTGATTTCCTTAAGAACGTTACTGAATTTGTTCAAAAGGTATGGGGTTGAAGGTGAAAGAAAGTATTTCAGTTTTCTGCTTTACCCTACATCTCTGCATGGCCCCTAGCCCAATGTTAGTTTGTGGCAAGATATTCCTTAGGAAAAATAATTAGTTTGTGTTCCAGATTAATTGTTTTATCTCCTCAGTCACAGTGTGTATGCTGCGTAGTCCTATTTACTGGCCTAACCAGATGAATCTTTGTCCTTCTGTTACCGGTCTTGTGCTTTGTTTTGCAATGTTTCCTTAATAAATGAGAGGTTTTTTGTCCAAAGGAGAGCACCAAAGAGGGTGAAAGGACTACAGGGCATGACTTAGGAGGAGTGACTCAGGATGGTGTAGTGGTTTGAAAAACCTTTTCTTTGGGGTAGTAATGGTTTACCCCACTGATAATACTGGGCCAATCAAAGGTTCACATGCACCCTATGGAAATTACATACCCACAGAAACGGAAGAGAAGGTGGTGAAGATAGTTTAGAAGGTAGGTAGCCATGATCTGAGCCAGAAGGAAGCAGGGGGCCAGTGAGCCTCTCTGGGGGCCAAGGGCCCCCCGCCCCCAGCTGAGGCTACGAGAGACCTGGTATCGTGTCAAAAACTGGACCAGGTCCTGTAATCAAGAGCTGGAAGAGTTTCCTTACTGTCAGCAGCAGCAGAAGACATTGAAAAGCGGCAGTGGAGCAGCCCTGAACAGAGACAACAGTGGCTAAAAGCCAAAAAGATAGCCAGTAGCAACGAGATAATGTGAAGCCGGTTGAGAGACGCAGAGATGTTCCTGCAGGAGGGAGAACCGGCAACAAAACAGAGAAAAACTCAGCAGAGCTGTTTTGGGGTAAGACTGTATCACTTTCCCAAAACTCAGAGACCTGCTGAAGAGAAGGGGTGGACTTCCAAACCCTTAGGGAGTCCCGAAATGCAGCAGCAGCTAGAGAGAGAGCGAGAGCGAGAGAGAAAGGAGCTGAAAAACTCGGAGTCGTCCTGAGAGCTGAGCCAGGATGGAATGCGGAGGAGGTGGCCGTGCCTCCACTGCTGCTGCTGCTGCTTCTATCATGCTGGCAAGCTGAGACAGAGCAAAAGAGCTTTGGTAAGACTGAACTGAAAGCTGCCTTCAATGTTCTACCCCAAGAGGAGTGAAGATCTACAAGGGAATCCCCCGAAGGCTCAGGGTTGAAATTTCCACAAAGTAAGAACAAAAATCCTGACTGCTATACTTAAATCTGCTGCCTTAGGAAAATGAAGGACGCTAACCAGTGGCCACAGAAAACTGGAATGAGGGAACCGTGGCCTGAGGAGTGATAGAATGACTTTTCTCTTTTCTTCTTGGACTTTTATTGAAGGAAAAGAGAAATTTAATTTAATGTAAATATATATATGTATGTAAATAAACCTTTGTAAATATTTTCCTCTTCCCTCATACCAAATAGTTGTGTTTTGTCTGAAAACTCTCCACATGAGGTAACAAAGATGTCAAGTCCATACCATCACTAAACCCTCTCACAGAGGCAAGTTGTGGGAGGGGGGCTTGAACTTAGAAATTGGATCCTTGGGAGTTTCAAACCACCACAGATGGTAAAAGATGATACTGAGGGGTGACTTCAATGCTGTCTACAATTCCTTATGACGGGGAGTGGAGTGGGAGGGACTGATCTCCTTCCTGTTCTCTAATGATAAGGTGCAAGGGAATGGCTTAAAGCTCATCAAGGGAAGTTCAGATCGGATATTAGTAAAGGGCTTTTCATTGAGAGGGTGGTCACTGGAGCAAACCCATAGGGAAATGGTCACGGTCCCAAACCTGTGGGTGTTACAGAAGTTTTTGGACCTTAGATACAAGGTTTAACTTTTAGATTGCTCTGTAAGGAGTCAGGAGTTGAACTTGAAGAATTTCATGGGTCAGCTGTGAGACCCTCTGATTCTAAACTACAGTGAAAAAGTTAAAAAGAAAAAAAAAGCCCCCAAACAACTCAAAATTTTATCAAAAAATGTTTTTCCTTCATGGAAAATCTAAAATAATTGATACTAATTAACTTTTTAAATTGAAATTTAAATTTTAGACAATTTTTAATCTGGAAGTTTTCTCATGACTCAGAACTCTGTTTCTTCTCAAATTATGAGCTCATTTCCTGCATGAGAACACCCTGGTGTCAGAGACTGAAATAGTTAATAGCTTAAACATTGTTAAGATCACCAAAAGACTTTTGTCAAACTGCAAAGAAACAGCTGCTCATCCAGCAAAGCCCACCCCTCCCTGAATATGCCTACTATGAAAGGACCTTCCAATAAGATAAGGGGGTGCTGTTGTCCAACTATCCCAGGTGCCCAGGGCTGTGCATACCTGAACCTACAAACTGGATTTCCAGATAAAGGAGGAGGCTGATAAGAGGCAAATGCTGCCATGTGGGTTAATCCTTCTTATCGTGCCAATGTCCTCCCTTACATAATGACTTACATAATTAATGAAAGAGGTACCAGGCTAATTAGAAAGGACTTCAAGGCACTGGGTTGATTAGTTAATGGGACAGGAGCACAGGTGGTGTTTGCCTCAGTTCCTGCAGTAGCAGGGATGAATGAGGAGTAGGAAACCCCCTCTTATGAATAGATGGCTAAAGGATTGGTGCCACTGGCAGAATTTTGATTTTTTGGACCACGGGGCAAATTCTATGGTACCAAGCCTGCTAGAGTCAGATGGGCTTCATCTGTCTAGCAAGGGCAAAAGGACTCTAGCCCCTAAGTTGTCAGGGCTGATCAGGAGGGCTTTAAACTAAGTTTGAAGGGGGAAGGGGTTGAAACCAGGCTCTCCAGAGATGAGCCTGGAGGTGGAAAGCCAGAGTTAGAAGTGAAATCAGCAGCCCAGCTGAAGTGCATGTACACCAATGCACACAGCATGGGTAACAAACAAGAGGAGCTGGAAGCCATTGTGCAGCAGGAAAGCTGTGCTGTAGTCGCCATCATGGAAACATGGTGGGATGACTCGCATGACTGGAGTCTGGAGTGCTGCCATGGATGGCTACAAGCTCTTCAGAAGGGACAGGCATGGTAGGAGAGGTGGAGGGGTGGCTCTGTACGTTAGAGAGTCTCTTGACTCTGTAGAACTTGAAGTCAATATCAGTAAGGTTGAGTACTTGTGGAATCGGGGGGGAAGGCCAACAGGATGACATCCTGGTGGGAGTCTGTTACAGACCACCCAACCAGGATGATGAGGGTGACGAATTATTCTACAAGAAGCTGGTGGATGTCTCAAAATCACCATCCCTTGTCCTTGTGGGTGACTTTAACCTGCTAGATGTCTGCTGGAAACTCAACACAGCAGAGAAGAGACAGTCCAAGAGATTCCTAGAGTGTATAGAGGATAATTTCCTGCTTCAGCTGGTAAATGAACCTACCAGGGGTGGGGCCCCACTAGACCTGCTGTTCACAAACAGAGAGGGGCTGGTGGGAGATGTGGTGGTCAGAGGCTGTCTGGGGCACAGTGACCATGAAATAATAGAGTTTTCAATACTCAGGGACGCAAGGAGGGCCCTCAATAAAACTTCTACCCTGGACTTCCAGAGGGCAGATTTCAGCCTATTCAGAAGACTGCTTCAGAGTATACCTTGGGAAACAGCCCTTCAAAACAAGGAGGTCCAGGAGGGATGGACATTCTTCAAGAAGGAGGCTATGAAGGCGCAGGAGCAGGCTGTTCCTGTCAGCCTGGCTGAACAGGAAAACTTTGAAGGAAATTAGGGGGAAAAAGGGAGCTTACTGACTAAGGAAAAAAGGGCTGGCTACTCAGGAAGAGTTTAGGAATATACTTATGTCTTGTAGAAAGAAAATTAGAGACACAATTTGAACTCAATCTAGCCACTACTGTTAGGGGTAACAAGAAGTGCTTCTACAAATACATCAGCAGGAAAAGGAGGGGCACGAAAAACCTCCATTCTTTGTTGGACATGGGGGGGAACTTAGTCACCAAAGATGAGGAAAAGGCTGAGATACTTAACATCTTCTTTGCCTCGTTTTGCAACAGTAAGACAGGTTGTCCTCAGGACAACTGGCTTCTGGAGCTGGTAGACAGAGACAGGAAGCTGAATAGCCCCCCTGTAATACAGGAGGGAACAGTTAAGGACTTGCTGAGCCACTTGGATCCTCAGAAGTCTATGAGACCAGATGGGATCCATCCAAGGGTGATGAGGGAGTTGGTGGAAGAGCTCGCCAAGCCACTCTCCATTATTTACCAACAGTCCTGGCTCACTGGGGAGGTCCCAGATGATTGGAAGTTGGTGAATGTCACGCCAATCCACAAAAAGAGCTGCAAGGAGGATCCAGGAAACTACAGGCCCATCAGCCTGACCTCAGTGCCTGGCAAGGTTAGGGAGCAGATCATCCCAAGTGCAATCACACAACACCTACAGGATGGACAAGGGATCAGACCCGGCCAGCACAGGTTTAGGAAGGGTAGGTCCTATCTGACCAACCAAATCCTTTTATGATCAGGTGACCTGCCTGGTGGATGAGGGGAAGGCTGTGGATATGGTTTACCTGGACTTCAGCAAAGCCTTTGACACCGTCTCCCATACCATACTCCTGAAAAAACTGCAGCCCACGGCTTGGACAGGGGCACTCTGTCCTGGGTTAGGAACTGGCTGATGGCCGGGCCCAGAGAGTGGCGGTGAACCGTGCTGCATCCAGTTGATGGCCAGTCACCAGTGGTGTCCCCCAGGGATCAGTGTTAGGCCCAGTCCTGTTTAATATCTTTATTGATGATCGGATCGGGGATTGAGTATACCATTAGCAAATTTGCAGATGACACCAAGTTGGAGGGGAGTGTTGATCTGCTGGAAGGCAGGAGGGCTCTGCAGAGGGACCTGGACAGGCTGGAGAGTTGGGCTGATTCCATGGGATGAGGTTCAACAAGGCCAAGTGCCGGATCCTGCACTTTGGCCACAACAACCGCATGCAGAGCTACAGGCTGGGCACAGAGTGGCTGGAGAGCAGCCAGGCAGAGAGGGACCTGGGAGTTTGGATTGACAGGGAGCTGAACATGAGCCAGCAGTGTGCCTAGGTGGCCAAGAAGGCCAATGGCATCCTGACCTGTATCAGGAACAGTGTGGCCAGCAGGACCAGGGAAGTAATTCTTCCCCTGTACTCAGCACTGGTGAGGCCACACTTGGAGTACTGTGTCCAGTTCTGGGCCTCTCAGTTCAGGAAGGATATTGAGGTGCTGGAGCAGGTCCAGAGAGAAGCAACAAGGCTGGTGAAGGGACTCAAGCACAAGTCCTATGAGGAGAGGCTGAGGGAGCTGGGGTTGTTTAGGCTGGAGAAGAGGAGGCTCAGGGGAGACCTCATCACTCTCTACAACTCCCTTAAAGGAGGTTGTAGCCAGGTGGGCGCCGGTCTCTTGTCCCAGGGAACCAGCAGGACAACAAGAGGGCATGGTCTTAAGCTGTGCTGGGGAGCTTTAGGTTGAATATTAGGAAGAAATTTTTTAGAGAGAGAGTAATCAGACATTGGAATGGGCTGCCCAGGGAAGTGATGGATTCTCCGTCCCTGGGGGTTTTTAAGAGGAGACTGGATGTGACACTTGGTACCATGGTCTAGTAACCATGGTGGTGTTGAATCAAGGGTTGGACTTGATGATTTCGGAAGTCTTTGATTGATTCTATGATTCTATGACTCCGTGAAAACCCCTCCGGGGAGCATTGAGGATATTTCACACCTACCCTGAGCTATTCATCTCAGTGATGGACGTAATAGGCACCTTAGAAGGTGTCAGAGACTCATTACATGTCTGTGACGTCATCCATTGTAAAACTTCCTGCCCTAGTGGAGATCATAGACATTCCCACCTGATCTTGAAGTATATAATAACTCTTGAAATCTTTGAATTTTGTGGGGGCTTCCCCCATCCCCCAATGGATCAAGACCATCATTTAAACAGGACTGCAACCAGCATTTCAACCAACAGACATTGAAGCTACAACTACCAAGGTTCGTTGCTGGATCGAGCTTGTGGTGACTCTATATATATCTTAGGACCTTTATCCATTTTTTCTCTTTCTCTCCCTTATACATTTTCTTCAGTGTTATTTTTTTACTTTAACATTGCTGTATTACTGTAGATGATAACAACAAAAACATCTACACAACTGTTTTCCTTTGAAACCAAATTGTTCTAAAATAAACCTAACATATATATATTTACAAACCCTCATCATTCAGTGTTGTTTCACTCTAATCCACCCCCAGGGATTAATTAACAAAAACCCAAGTTACTCTCCCCTTCGGGGACAGGTTGTAACACCTGGGCATGACCACAGGTGAGGTGGGTGGCTCACGTTCAGTCCCCTGCTCTGCTGATCTAGAGCAAGTGCTTGCGTGCTGGCTATTGACATTTCAGGCTATTGACCCTAGCCATCCGATACATATCTGTGTGTCTGTATTTCTTTCCTATCTTTTTTCCTTGGTTGCAGCCTTTTTAGATGCATGATTGCCTTCTCTTCTGAGTGTACAATGCCTGAGCCTGTTTAAGATCTTTGTGCTTTACTGAAACAAATGAAGTTGTATCCTTATTGCTGGTTCTAGACATCAAGACTGAACTGTGGGCCTGAAGGTCTGTCTGAACAAATTGCCAATGTTTAGTCTGTTTTACAGTTAGTTGTTTTAATAAACTTTCACAACAATTGATTATGGTGAGTCTGGGACTCTTTGTTGTCTTGGTGGTTAGGAGGTGTAATATCATTCCTGTTCTGGCCAAGCTAAAAGATTTTAAAAGCCTGTTTGATGTTGCTTTCTGTTATATTATATGTGCCTACAACTATGACTTCATTTGGAGTATAGAATATCAGACTCTGATGTAAATCATGTTTATTTTTTTTTCTCATGAGTAGCAGATCTGTCATTCCACAATGGCTCCTAATCACATAGTCTGATAATGTACTCCATTGAAATCTACAGAGATTATTGTATGACACTAATTTAGCTGTTATCCCTTATTAAAATATAATTGATAAATATGGTTCTCTGTGAGACATTTTGTTATCTGTGTATTAGAAGTGTGAGTGCAACTATTATGATTTACTTAGGGATTCATTTATAAACTATGTAACATTTATTCTGTGAAATGTTACATAAAGGGCAGAAACATATTTTTAACATATCTGCTTCAGGACATTTGAGATCAAAAGACATGCTAGTGTGAAAACCTGACACACCTTTAGATATTCCAGAACCCAGAATGCTTGCATTTTGTGTCTCATTACGTGGAACCAGGTATGAGGTACCTCCCTGAGGGATATCATAATGACTACCAGTTGGAGTTTACTGCGCACTGTGATGTTACTCTTGGAGGTACAAGTCTCTTAGGAGGACCTAATGTAACAGGGGAGCTTGTAGGAGTTTCCGAGGCAGACCAGAAGTTTACAATATTAAGAGTACTGTCACTCTCTAAACATCTTTCTAATGAATAGATTATCACAACTGGAGTCTCATTTCTCCTTTTCTGAACGCACATTCTGGATGGGTGAACTTTAACAAAAGACTACATTGCAGTTGAAACCCTTTTCTAGACGTTGTTATGTAAGTAGGGGACATAGAGCAAGTGTGTAACTAGGTCTCCCTTTTGAGTGCATCCCTGCTCAGCGGTAGTAATAAGAGGTGGTAGTAGTTGTGGAAATCTGATTGTTGTATGATATTTGGAATCCTGTATATTTTCTGTTCTGTTAGTTGTGATAAATGTCTTTTCTGTGAATGGAGATGGTTTAAGGTACTTGATAAGCTCTGGTGGAAGATGCTTCCATTATTTTACACCAGTGTCTTTGCAGTTCTATTTCAAGGCCTACTTTATACGAAACTGGTAAAAATATATTTGCCTTTATTACAGATATTGTTTATATAAGGATTTGAGACAAAAATGGTGTCATCAGGGTAAATATTGTGCAAAACCTGAAAGAAAACATGGAGATTTGCTAGAAACAGTGTTTTTCAAGAACCTCTGCTACTAAAGACTTTTAGATAGCCTTTTAATAATCACCGGAAAATCTATGACTGTTTACATAAAAGCATTTCAAATTCTTCCTCTGTTATAAATTATGTGTGGTGAATAGGTATGCTGATGTTTGCAGTAAATCTCTTTATCACAGTAAGATAAAAGAAATACTTTAAAATACTTAAAGAAATTTCTTTTAAATATATTTGGTTTTCAGTAGATAAAAGATTATGAAGTTATTCCTCTAAAGAGAACTATATTTCTTGCAGTTGTTAAACCACTATCAGCTGTATAAAAGTGGTTAGCCTATTTAAATGTTTCGCCTGTCAAATGGTCCTTTTGGTTGCATGCAGATAAACTACAAATGAACGATATGGATAAGCCAAGTAATTTATCTTAAACAAGAAGCAAGTTATAATTTTCATTTGGAAACACCATGTGTAGTGTAGTTTCCATTGTTTGTTACATTTTTCTGATGGCTTATTTGTGGCTAAATTTTAATTTTTTTTTTTAATGACTGAAATGTCACTAGGTCATAAGACATTACAATTCAAGAAGTTAAGGTAAAATATTTTCCTGTGTAAGCAACTGTAAATTGTGATGGACATAGGTCTGAGCTAGTGCAAGATTGTTTATGGGTGGCTTAGGCATTAGTTTGAACATGTGTCCAACAGCAGAAGATCTGATGCTCCTTTGTTCTGAGAAGAAATAACAACATCCAGAATTCTTCATATCTTTTTAAATATGCAATCAATTTTAACATGCCTCCCTCTTTGCTGCATGGAACCTTATTTTTCCAAGCTAATGCTGGGAAAGGTATTTCCTCATGGAAAGGAATGTTTTGTTCCACTTTGCTTTGCTTAATTTTCCACAGGATGTCAGTTTTACTGAACAAAATCCCTCAGCAGTGTAGGCAGCTATCTGTAAAACAGAATGGTGGGCATAACTGTGAAGATCTGCCCAAGACACTGGTAAGACCTCTGTGTAGTCTGTCAGAGTCCTGACACTGCATTGTTATTTATCCCAAGCAGAGCAGTTATGCTGCTGGATATCAAAACAGAGTTGAAATTTTTTGTTGCTGCCTTTCACGACTATATGTCAAGATCAATGCTGCCCAAGTGACTGGTGATGTACTTACATCTGCTTGGCCTTCCTCCACCTTACGGCTTTCAAAAATCTGCTATTTGATACTGAAGTAATTGGCACTATAACTGTTCTCCACAAAATCCTTTTGAAAATAAAAATGAGCCAGATCTTTCAACTTGGGTTCTTTTACATAATACATAAAAGGTGATTGTGTAATAGTACAGTAGATGTGTTCACTCATTATGCTATAATTCATTTCATGTCCTATTGTGATGTGCCATTCTGTTCAATATCTGTAACTTGCTCAACAGAAGCACAAAAGCAGTGGAGCTGTAATGCAACTATTCAGAGTGATACAAAGAATGTTGTATTTTTCTTAAAGGAACAGTCCTTTGATTTGCATACAGTCTCACAGGGGCAAATTACCTTTTACTTCTATGTATATTTGCTTAGGGGGAAAATCTCACGTATAGAGCTTCATTATTGCACTTTTTAACAACTTTGCTTATATGACTTTGCAACTAATACCTGGGGTATGAAAATACTTTTGAAAATGCCTTTGAATTCTAATGTGAACCATCAAAAAAACCAAACCAAACAAACATACAGCCCCAGCATGTTTTCGTCTTCACAGAACAAAAACGATAGAAAACTGAGTCTGAGCTTTGGTTTCTTTAGAAATAAAGCAAATGTGAAGTACAATGTGGGTGGGGAAAATGATAATAAAAAGTGCTTTTTCTCTTATAAATATGTTGTTGAAAGGAATGCTTGAAAACATAATCCATATGTTATGCAAATATGTATCTGGATATCAAAAGGTACAAACTTGGAAATAATACCTGTGTACCAAAAGTTAGGTCTGCACTCTCCTGAAATAGGTGAATATTTAATTGCAATCACCAGCAAGGATAGATTAATGATTTAAAAAATAATTCTTACTATAATTGGACGAGTTGTAAGACTACCAACAATCTTCAAGATAGTTCAGTCTGTATAACTACTTGCCATGAAACGCCTGAAATACAGACTAGAAAAGGACACTCACAGTTAAAGGAGGAGCTCTTTGTTTAAGCTAAACAAGACTGGAATAGGATTATTCTGTTTGTCTGCTCTTCTCCTTCTGATGTCCAAAGAAAACTGTCAAATGAATGTGAATTTGAAACTGCCTTTCTTTGTTAAACATTAATTTTTTAAAATAAATGTTGCAGACAAACGTAAGTGAATGTAGGCCTCATTTGGTTGGTTCCTCCTGCGGTATTGTGAACAGTCATTTTTAGTAGGTTATTTTAATATTTGGGGGTTTTCGTGGTTATGGAAGCAGAGGAAGAAAAAGGGAATCATGGATAGCTCTCCTCTAACAGATTTCACAGACATGTTCTTTTCGACAGAGGAATTGATAAATACCGCTTATCTAGTCCTGTTCCTTGAAAATTCCTACCAAAGGTCTTAAAGAGAGTAGTTTGATGTTTTTCTCATCATTGCAACATCTACTTATTGATTATGATATGGTGTTTCGTTGTGTGCACCCACCAGGAAATTTAACCTGGAATGCTTTTAGGTCAAATCAAGTAACTCACAGAAACAGTAGATAAGAGCCAAGCTACACAAAACCACACTTATGGTATAAGTGGCTAGAGCTTATTGAATTTGAGAATTGAATTTGGCTGTAACTACACTTATTAGCAGAAGGATATTTTATACAATTTCTTGTCCTTTTCTTGTATTGGCACAACAAAGACCTAGTTATTGCTAGTGATGTGTGATGTGTTTGAGTGGTTGTAATAAAATACTGAGCAATCTTTCCAAAATATGAAGATGTGCTTTAGAAATCATATTGAAATCCTGGTAACCTATCTTTTTAAAACCTCAAGAGTTGTCAGTATATAAGACTCTCACCAGATGCTACTGAGGGCTGAGTCATGGGTTACGGTAGTAATCTGCCTATTGGAGGAGTAATGAAAAGGTGCAAAAGGTATTTTCCATCTCAAATTGCTCCTAACCACCAGCAAAAGAATCTTTTTCCCCAGCTCAATTACTACTACCTCACACTTTATTCTGCATTTAAAAAAAAAAAAGAAAGTCTGAAGTCTATTTCTTAATGTTGGTATGAAAATCAGACAATGTTAGGGAAAATGCAATGTGAGAGCAGAAAGGGGCATTCCACCAAGAAGATAGAGCGGGTGAGGGGGTACCTGACCCTCACACTGTTTGCTGCTGGAGACCTTGAATTGCAGGAAGGCACTGGAAAAGGAGAATCATCTTACAGCACTTTCAAGCTTCAAATGCTGCTGCTGTCAGGTGTGCAAAATTTGGAGTAATGTATTACTACATTTCATCCCTAATTTAGAGCTACAGCATGTTTCCAAGAATGCGCTGACTGTTGCAGAAGCCACCAGTACAACGCTGAGAAAGCTCCTCTCAGTGAAAGCAACCATGTTAGAGAATAGCTCCTGCTATAGGCTTAAAATCAGTGCTGGCTGCCTGCCAAGGGGCAAATATTTTTTAGCAGCTCAGGAAAAGGATCCACAAAAGAAAGTCTATTATCACAAAAAAGACTAACAATTGCTTCTGGAAATATATCCTGGTTTGTGGAAAACCAATTAAATATAGTAATTGAACCCTCTTAGTGTTTTGGTTTATTTTATTTTATTTTATTTGCGTGGATTACACTTAAAAAACTTTATTTTTGCTAGTATGAAATGATGGGATTCTTCAGTCTTAGTGTATGTCATAAACTGTTTTATGCACTTCACATTGTGTAAAAATATCTACAATGTAATTGTGAAGTGAAATAAAGAAAATAATGCTTTATCTGAGCTTAGATATTTAGGCGTTTTATAACAAGTAGGAATCATTTATAAGATATAAAAAGTATTACTCACTGTAAGATTTAAATAAAAGAAAGAAATGATAGAGGATACTTTCAAAGGCACATGACCACCTCAGTTTCATCTGCTTACAATGGAAAATTTGGTAGCTAGAGTACCTTGTGAAATTATACTGTGAGATTCTCTTCCTCACTCCTTTTCCATTCCAGAGTAAAAGTGAAAGGGTGGATGGCTTCACTTGAGCGTTTCAAAATTTTTGGACCTTAAAGATCTGAAACAACACAGCTGGACAGACTTCCAGTATGCCTTAGGTGTTGACTTTACTCAGGGCAATAGATTTCTTTATTTATTATGTGTGGGATTTGTTTTGGTGGTTGGTTGGTTGGGGGGTTTTTTTGTTTGTTTTCCCCAGAGCTGTATACTGTATTACTGTTTTACATTATTGAACTTTTGTTGCAGCCTAGAAGAGAATTATTAGACATTTGCATAAAGCTGAGAGACACTGCCTTTTCTTTCTTTGGAAAGCTGAACTACACCTGACCAGTTGTGTAATCAGAAACCATGTTTTCATTAAGAGTTAGCAAGTGTTTTTAAATGTTTAACAGGGCTGTCAAGTAGGATGTATTACAGATAGGATGCATTACAGATATAGGCCGTATGTAGATAAATACCGTTGTGTGCTATTCTTGATGGCAATGGTATTCCTTCTGGCTGCTATCTCAATGGAATAGTTTGGATAGCATTTACTTCTCACACCATAGAAGGATGAGTGTGCTTTGGGGGCATGTTATGCCAGGCATCTTATCCAGTCTGCTGTAATTGCCTAAGGGATATTGATTTTTTTTTTTTTTCAGATATCAGTGTTAACTGATCAGGATATTACATGTTTTTCAGTCTTTCTAATATCTGAGGTTTTGGCGTTTGACCATTGGTGGAAGTCATCAAAGGGTTTTTAAAATATGGGCTGCTGATATAAGTCCTCTCTACTACCTAGTTCTTGTTCATCCAGCTCACATATGCAATAGTGTAGTTTTGTTGTCTTGCAAGATACTGTGTGATACCAGGCAAGTCATGCTTATGAAACAACTGTCTTTTTTACTCTGTCCACCCCCTTTCTCCCTTTGAATCTTTGGAAACTCCCAGCTTCTGTGGGTGGTATCACTGCCAAAATTTTGTGGTTTTTGACAATGGAATGGCCCATGCGGCATCAAATGGGACTCACCTTTGTCAGCGAGGGAGTAGTCTTTGCTTGGAAACTATTGGGGCTCATTGGCAGGGCTTTAAAGTAGTTGTAATGGGGGAGGGGGATAATATCAGGCAAGCTGTGAGATGATATGCAAAGGTTATAGGGACAGGGCACTAATGGAGGCTCTCTGTCAGTGACTCTGAACTGTGCTAACCATACTGGAGCACACTTGCCTCTTACGGAGGCAAGCCAGGGTCTCCTGAGGTAAGGGAGCCAACAAGGAAACACCAGGGAAATTTATCAAAGGAATTAAGGGGTGTCCCACTAGGAAGGTGTCCTGGTTTCAGCTAGGGTAGAGTTAATTTCTTCTCAGCAGCTGTTACATTGCTACGTTTTGGGTTCAGAATGAGAACGGTGTTGATAACACACTGATGTTTCGGCTTTTGATAAGTCGTGTTTATCCTAAGTCAAGGACTTCTTTCTTGCCTCATGGTCTACCAGTGAGGAGGTACATGAAAGAAACTGGGAGGCAGCATAGCTGGACAGGTGACCTGAACTGACCAAAGTGATATTGCACAACCTAGAACATCATGCCAAGTATATAAATTGAGGAGAATGTCTTGGAAAGGGTGCCTGGCATTGGTCTGTGGCTGGTGAGCAGTTGTATTGTGTCTCTCTTGTTTTTTCTTTTTTTATTATCATTATTATTATCATTTACTATTATTACTTTATTTTAATTTATTTTCAATTATTAATCTGTTCTTAGCTCAACCTACAAGTTTTACTTTTGATTCTCCTCCCCATTCCACTGGAGTAGGGGAAAAGAGAGGGGAGACTTGAGTGAACTGCTGTGTGGTGCTTAATTTCCAACTGGAAACCATGACACAAGATGACATGGCAGACAGCTCAGCTGAGGTGCCTTTACACCCATGCATGCAACATGGGCAACAAACAGGAGGAGTTGGAAACCACTGTGCTGCTAGAAAGTTATGTATGACCTTGTTGCCATCAGTGAAACTTGGTGGGCCGAATCCCACGAGTGGAGTGCGACTACACTGTTCGGAAGAGACAAGGGAGGAAGAAGGTGTGAAGGATTTGCCCTCTACATCGGGAGTTGGATTGATTGTGAAGTGTTGGTGTTGTCTCTGAAGAACAGCCATAAGCAGGTTGGAAGCATGTGGGTAAGAATCAGGGACTGAGGCAACAAAGGGAATCTTGTGGTTGGTGTCTACTTACAAGCCCCTGTTCAAGGAGAGCCTATTGATGAAGCCTTCTTGCTCTGGCTACAGCAGGCATTGCACTTGCAGGCTCTTGTTCATCTGATGGGGGACTTCAACCACCCAAACAGCAGCAGGAAAAGTATCATGGGAAGCTGTGGGCAATCCGGGAGATTACATGGAGAATTGCAGACAACAGTAGTTCAGTTGGAGTGTTTATCTGCTTGAGGGTAGGAAGGCTCTACAGAGAGACCATGACAGACTCGATCAATGGGCTATGGACAACTGCATGAGGTTCAACAAGGTAAAGTGCTTGGTCCTGCACTTGGGTCACAACAACCCCATGCAGTGCTACAGGCTTGGGGAGGAGTGTCTCAAGATATGTTCAGCAGAAAGGGACTTGATGGTGCTAGTTGACAGTTGGCTCAATATGAGCCAACAGTGTGCCCAGGTGGACAAGAAAGCCAATGGCATCTTGGCCTGTATCAAAAATAGTGTAGCCAGCAGGACTAAGGAAGTGGTCATCCTCCTCTACTTGGCAAGAGTTAGGCCATACCTTGAGTACTGTGTTCAGTTCTGGGCCTCTCACTTTAAAAAGGACATTGAGGTGCTGGAGTGTGTCCAGAGAAGAGCAACAAGGCTCATGAAAGGACTAGAAAACATGTCTTGTGAGGAATGGCTAAGGGAGCTGGGTTTGTTTAGTCTCAGGAAGAGGAGGCTGAGGGGGATCTCATCACTCTCTATAACTGCCTGGAAGGATGTTGTAGTGAGGTGGGGGTTGGTCTCTTCTACCATGTCTGCAGTGAGGATAAGAGGAAAAGGCCTTTACCTGAGACAGGGGAGATTCAAATTAGATATTAGAAATATTTTTTTCAACCATGGGGTACTCAGGCAGTGGAATGGGTTGTACAGGGAGGTGGTAGAGTCACCATTCCTGGAGGTGTTCAAGAGGCATCTGGATCTGGCACTGGGTGATATAGTTTAGTGGTTTAGGGGTTATAGAGGCAGTGCTGGGTGGACGATTGGACTGGATGATCTTAAAGGTCTCTTCCAATCTTGATGATTCTATGATTCATGACCCAGGTAGTAGACAGCCCTACCAGAAGGAATGTGTTACTGGATCTGTTGATCATCAACGCAAGTGAGCTAACTAAGGACACTAACGGTAGTGGATGGGGGAGATCCTTCAGGCCTCGTTTCAGTCCATAACCTGGAAGGAGTATGCTCTCCCACCCTCCCCCCGCCACGTGGCCGTGTGACCCCAAGACGGAGCACTCACCAGACACCAGGGGAGAAAGGACGAAAGAGGAAGTTTAATTGTGGGAGGGGGCTTATATAGCCTTTGGGGACCAATCACAGGTGAGGGGTCACAATCAAGGTAAGGGGTTTACAGACAATAAGGGAGGGGTTAACAAGGGACCAATGGAAACACCTTGGGACATCTTCCCAGGACACTCTGGCCCAAGAGATAAGGGATTTACAGTAGAGGTATAGGGGAAAACGCAGTGGCTCTGTAAAGAGGCCTCTTAACATGAGTTTAAACAACATTAAAAACTTCTGCTTCATCAGTCCACCTTTGGCAGGACTCTTTCCAAACATCCATTGCTACATCTCTTCCCTTTTTGTTTTCTAAAGCAGGATATGCCTTTACTGATTAAAGGTTCTGGCACAACTGTGTAGACATGGAAAAACACACATAAAGAGAAACACTACGGAAAGTCCCAGTATAATGACCACAATAATTTTCTTAACAGTGGAGGAAAGGCCTTTAAAGGGTAGCCAGTTGAAAAAATCATCAAGGGTCAGAGGATCAGATTGTTTGATTTCACGAACTAAGGATTTAAGCTGATTAATCTGGGAGTGGATAGATTGGGAGTGATCGGAGAAGTTGAGGCAGCAGAGGCCTTCAAACTCCTGACATCCATGGCCATTTACTAGGAGGAGAAAATCTATCGCAGCACGATTTTGTAACAAAGCTTTCTTATTGGTTTGAGTATCTTGTAAGAGATCGTCAAGAGCAGCACTGGTAGCATTGGCTTCTTTGGCTAGCCAACATCCCATTCTGGTAAGGAGAGTTAAAGCTTTTGTGGAGCTGACAATTGGAAGTATACCACTTAGGATGTTTGCAGTGTCTGACCAGAAATGCATGTTGGAGTTGCACTCTGCTGTGAATTCATGCAAGGACTGCAATTTTGCTAAAGGATGTTCTTCATCTGGAGGTGGGGGTGCTGCAGCCACAGGGACCTGCACTGCTTTAGGTGAAGAGAGGGGTTTTGGTTGTGATGGATAGAAGTTAAGAGGTGGGTATAAACCTTGGAATTGCCTGCGGACTCTATGATGTGAGAAGGGTGAGGTTCTTTGGAGGTTACTGTTTCTTTTTGCACGATTGTTGGGAGGCTTTACAGGTAAAGATTTCATAAGGGTAGCTGGATTGTACAGTGCTAATTTTCCAAATGTGCAGGGGCCTCCAGCAGCTAATCTAGGAATCGTATTCCAGACTCTAAGTCCACAAATTAAAAAGACTCCTTTTGGAAGAATAACTGAATTTGGGGTAGCATGTATCTGGTAAGGGACCTCTTCCTTGCACCAGAAACTAAAATTTGAATAAGGTCCATAAGAGGTGACATTAATTAATTCAGAGGAGGCCACATGTTTGTTGTGAATGAAGTAAAAACAGAGAGGAGATATAATACTTCCCAAGATTTCTAATTCGTCAGGTCTCTGCCACTGATAGCTAAATGTCTGTCTGTCATGTGAAGTTTTTGCTGGTCGTGTGAGACAGTCTAAGAACGGATTTTTAAACTGATCATGGTCATCACACCAGGGGATATATTGATTTCTAAAATCACACCATTCTCTGGGTGTCCAGGGGATTCCTACCAGACAGGTTTTAAAAGGGTGAGAGGGATCTAAGGTAGAGAGACAGATAGAGTCAGTATTCAGTGATTGTGCCAGGTTTAGCCATACATTTTGACCAGAGAGCATTACCCAATTTGGAATTGTTGGAAGAGATGTAGCAAGAGCTCCTGATGTTAAGTCCTTCTGATTTGCTGATGTTATGTTGACAACGAAAAACAGGATCATCCCGAGGTTGATGCTGATGGGGGATCGCTTCCTGTAGCTGGTGCTGGATCCGTTGGTGCTGGATCTGCTGCTGGTTGGGCTGGAAGGGAGACTTCTTGGTGGATCCTTACTAGTCTGGACGGAATCCATCGTGGACCTGCTCCGGTAGATACACACGCATGTCCTCTCCCATAAACAATTAGGGGGACAGGACCGAGCCATTCTCCTGTTAGAATATCCTTGTATTTTACCTTAGCCTCCCCCGTTTTTAATTTTCCAGCTCCAAAATGATGTCCAACAGGCGAAATATCCTCATGCAGCCTATTTAGAAAATTGAGGACATACAATGCCTTGTTTAAACATTCTGATGGAGAGAGACCTACAGTTGTTTTTTCTTGTTTTTTCAGCATATCTTTTAAAGATTTGTGTGTTCTCTCTACTATTGCTTGGCCCTGTGGGGAGTGAGGAATGCCGGTAGTGTGAACTATTCCCCACATATTGAAAAATTCTTTAAGGGAAGCAGAAATGTATGCTGGTCCATTGTCTGTCTTTATTTGTTTTGGAATACCCATTATGGTAAATGCTGAGGAAAAATGTCTTTTAACATCTTTTGCTTTTTCTCCTGTATGTGCAGTGGCAAAATTAGTCCTGAGCAAGTGTCCACTGACACATGTACATATTTCAATCTGCCAAACCGTGGCACATGTGTAACATCTGATTGCCAGAGATCTAAGGGGCTAAGGCCTCTTGGATTAACTCCTTCAGATCTCATTGGAGTTACCAACTGACAATCTGGACATGCAGACACAATGGCCTTGGCTTGAGAGGTAGATAATTGAAACATTTTTTTCAGTGATTTAGAATTTTGGTGGAAAAAGTTATGAGAAAATTTTGCTTTTTCAAAATTGTTAGGTGTAGGTACTGAGTTAGCTGAGAAAGCTGAATTTGCTGCTTTATCTGCCACAGCATTCCCTTCTGTAAGTGGGCCTGGGAGGCATGTATGTGATCTAATGTGAGTGATATAGAAAGGATGTTTCCTCTGTTGGATTAATAATAACAATTTTTTAAACAGTGTAAACAACTTCTGATTGTTCCAAACCTTTAAATAACTATTTTCTATGCGACTTACTACTCCTACAACATAGGCAGAGTCTGATACTAAATTCAGAGGCTGTGCAAAAAGCTGGAACGCTCTTACCACGGCTGAGAGTTCAGCAATCTGAGATGAACTTTCAACTTGATGAACATCTGTTTTCCAGTCTCCTTTTCCAAACCAAGCTACTACTGCATTACCAGTCTTCCCCGAAGCATCTGTAAATACTGTCACAGCTTTCTTCAAAGGGCTAGTAGAAAAGTTATTTCTCAGTCTGGGTTGAGAGATGGAAAGGAACTGTAGGAAAGGAATTGCTGGTAAATGCGTTATTAGTTTGCCTGTAAAATCTGACATGACCAGTTGGAAATCAAACGGATGTAAATCATAATACCGCAATTGAGATTTGGACAGTGGAATATAAAGAAAATCTGGGTCCTTCCCTGACAGCTCTAACATTCGGAGCTTGCCTTTGTGACAGACTTTTGCAAGCATTTCAGGTAAAGTAACAATTGTCTTTGAAAACTGGTGACTGAGAAATACCCATTCCCACAAAAGAAATTTTTTGTTTTCTGAGTCCAATTGTCCTAGTACAGCAAAAGGCTGTTTTGGTCCACGAAAGATTAGCAATGCAGTAGGTAGTCCTTCTACTCTCCTGTTTACCTGTTGTTTGGAAATTTTTTGATTGATCACCTCAATAATATTCCTTGCTTCTGGTGTCAAGCTGTGCTGGTTTAAAAGTTAACCAGCAAGGCAAAATGAACTCAATTCA
>NW_020925579.1:338276-431949 GCF_003984885.1 Neopelma chrysocephalum
AGTCCAAAGCAAAGGGAGAGGGGATAAAACCTGCTGGTGGAAGAGCTGCTGCAGTCTGGTCAGAAGTGGTGATTGCAGTCCAGTTGAGGGTGGTGGTCTCAGCCTGGTTGGGAGCAGCGGTGGTCTGCTGTCTTCCTCTGGGTCCCACGAGAGAGAGAGCCAAGGCTCTGAAACTCCCAGTTATATACTCTCCAGTTCAGGCGGGAGTGCTCAGTCCCTCCCTCAGAGTAGGGAATTCCATAAAAGGGCATGTGGATGCTCAGTCCCTCTTATCAGAGCGGGGAATTCCATATAAGGATATCAGAGCGGGGAATTCCATAAAAGGGTACAGGAACATCTTCCCACCTTGCAGGCCTCTACTGACAGCAGTTTTTGGGAAATGGCATGGAGGCTATAGAATACACAGTTTTGGGTTACACCCATCCAGGGATGAATTGGTCCCAGCCGTTCTAACCAGGACACAAGCGCCGAGGAGAAGTTAGTTCTGCTTCTCCTTTAAGGAGCTGAAACAAAGGGGCTAAAAAATCTGTTGAGAAACCAAAAAAGGATCGTATCCAGTTGAGATTTCCCAAAAGAGATTGCAGATCATTTAGTGTTTTTATTTTGGTGGGCAAGGTTACAGCTTGAGGTCTAAATGTTCTCTCTTCTATTTTCAAGCCAAGATACTTCCACGGGGAAATTTTTTGTTCTTTTTCTGGAGCTATTTCTAACCCATGATTACCCAGGGTTTTTTTCACCGATTCATGTACCAATGTCAATTTGTTAGTATTAGGGGCACAGATTAATAAATCGTCCATGTAGTGAAAAATAATAGCTTCAGGAAACTGAGATCGAACTGGTTCAATTATATTGGACACAACAGCTTGACATATTGAGGGGCTATTCCTCATTCCCTGGGGCAACGTGAGCCAACTTAGACGTTTGGAGGGTTCAGCTGCATTAACAGCTGGAATGGAGAATGCAAATCTGTGTATGTCATTAGGATGGAGGTAGATATTAAAGAAACAGTCTTTAATGTCTAAGATTACAAGGGGCCATTCAGCTGGGAGCATGGCAGGGGAGGGAAGCCCCGTCTGCAAAGATCCCATTGGCTCTATGATATTGTTGGCTTCTCTTAAATCATGCAATAACCTCCATTTCCCAGATGATTTTTTGATTGTAAAAATAGGAAAGTTCCATGGAGTGTTTGTGGGGACTAACCTCTTTTTGTCTAATTGTTCTTTTGCCAATTGATGAATTTGCCGCAATTTCTCTTCTTTGAGGGGCCACTGGTTTATCCACACCGGTGTGTTTGATGTCCATGTGAGAGGTGGTGCTTGCGGCTCTCCAGTGGCCCTTATTACAAATTTGGAATGGATAAGATAATCCCCCACTGTGTTATTACATCTCTGCCCCACAGGGTTAGTGGAATGTCCAATATAAAAGGCTTAGATGAAGCTACCTTACCCTGTGGGCCTTTGACCAGAAGTGGTAAACTGCTCTGGAGAGGAACTTTGGACCCTCCTACTCCCTGGATGTCGACAGCTGGTCTCGTTGTACCCCAGGTGCTTGGCCAATCTTTGGCAGAGATTATTGAAATATCAGCCCCGGTGTCCAGTAAGCCAGACACGGATTTCTGTTGGCCTAAATTAGGAGAGAGAAGAGTACATTCTATTATAGGTCTGTCAAGAGTAACCTTTTGAGCCCAATTGATGCAAATTCCCTGTTCATCTCGGGTCTCTTCCTCCATGGGTATGACCTGTGCTATTTGATCTTCTGGATTAATCACTGTGGGTACAAAGTTAGGTTTAATTACAACAGACACAACTTTAGGATCTTGGAGAGTCATAACCATAGGTAACACAGTAATGCCTAATGCAGTTGCAGAATCTGTTCCTGTGACAACACATTTACCTTTGAAATTTGAACCCTGAGAAGAAGCAGAAGCCAATAACACAGTGTGATACTCGGCTTTTTCTAAGGTTTCAGGTTTTGAAGTTGCTAGCTCCAATTTAAAGGCACCTGTTTGAGGTTTTTGTTGTGAATTGTTTGAGAGGGGTAAATTAGGTTGCTGGGAAGAGCTTTTTATGTCCACGCGCCGCTCTAAGCGCTGGTTAGCCCGTTTCCCGAATTCTGTGTTTTGTGAATAGGCCTGGGTGATAATGGATTTCCGTTTTTGTCAAATAGGGATCTGCAGTCTATTGCCCAATGTAGTCCTTTTTTACATCTGGGGCAGACGCCTGGAGTGTTTTTTTGAGGATTGGGGGTTTTATATTTGGGGCAGTTAGCCTTTATGTGACCGGGATGTTTGCAATTATGGCAGATAATTTTGGAGTGGTCTAAGGCTGCTGCTAAGACTTGGGTCATTTTTTCTGCCATTTGCTGAGTGGCTTCAGCAATTTGATTACCCAGTTGTGTGTTAGCTTCAGCTAATTGGCTGGTCATAGACACTTGGGCTTGGACCAAACTATTTGCCAATTTATCAGTAGGGCTAATGTCTTTACAAGCTTTTACCATGTCCATAGGAGTGGGGTCACGAAGATTTCTGAGTATCTGCTGGCACTGTGCATTTGAATTGGAGATAGCTAGCTTCAAGAACAGGGCATCTTGTGCTTCTTTTCCATTTATTTGTTTTTCTATAGATTTCTTCAATCGCTCTGCAAAGTCAATAAAGGATTCGTCAGGTTTTTGAATTATATTATGGAAAGGTGGAGCAGTTTGAGAGGCATCAGCTACGGATTGTAGAGCCTGGAATGTCATATTTCTAGTGGCAATTAAGTCTTGTTTGGGAATATTTGCCTGATCTGTATTTGCAGAATAAGGACCATCACCAAAAAGCATTTGTATTGTGGTTTGTATAGGTCTAGGGGAGGTGGGGCTGGTTTCGTGGGCATATTTTCTAATTAAAGCTTTCCATTCATCTAAAAACAAGGTAATTTGTACCTTACTTAATAAGGCTCTCATTATATCTTTTATATCATTTGGAGTGAGTATGAAGGTAGAAAACAAGGATGACAGAATTCCCATTGCATAGGCTGAGTTTAAACCATAAGTAGTTACTGCCTCTTTTGCATCTTTTATAATGGGTATGGCTAAGGGGTCCCAAACAGGGGGTCCGTTGGGGGTGTAGAATACTGGAAATGCCTGCATTAAAGTTAAACCATTAGCATGACTAGCAATATTATTAATACCATTATAATTACTGGCATGGTTGGTTCCTGTGGAAGAAAGAAAAGGGTTAGTTGGAGAAACAGAATTGTTAAAATCATTTGGCATATTTGAAAATGGATTATTGGGAGAAAATTCGTTAAAGTTGTTTGATGAGTCTGGTTCTGCTGCGTCAGTTGCAGCCAGTTGTACGCTGTAAGAAGTCTGATGTCTGTTCGTGGAGGTATTCTGAAGCTGTTGGTTTGCCTGCCTGTCGCAGCACGCTGTAGAAGGTGGCTGCGAAGAGTTAAAGCTGCAAAGTCGGTGTTTGTTGCGGGTGCCGAGCAGAGGCAGGGCTGGGGGCTCGGTGACGTCATCTCGTCCCGCTCGGTATCCGTAGGGAACGCGGAAATTCCGGCCGCTGCTCCGGCGTGGGTGGAGGCTGGAAGGTCTCTGCCTCTTTTGTTTGAGCATGCTGGTATGGCGGCTGGAGGCTGCTGCTGCCCTGCCGGGGGCTGCCGGGCTGACGAAATAAAGTTCTGTGTCTCTGGATAAATACTTAAAGCGCAGTTGTTAGTCGGGTGAGGAAAGCCCGGGTGCGGGAACGGCGGGACGGGCTCTCCCGGTGCCAGAGGGGGAGGAGGGGGGGTGAGGGCAGGGATCTCGCTGGAGCTGGCCGCGGGCGGCTTCTCCTTCCCTCGCTCCACCGGCGGCCGCAGCAGAGGAGCCCGGGCCGGGGGTGCCGGTCTGGATCCGATCTGCGCAGGAGACTGAGGCTGGCCAGTTCCAAAGCCTCCTGCTGTATCGGGGACCGGCTCCGCGGCTCCACCATGTGCTGACCGCGATGGGGGGGACGGAGGGGGGACGCCTGCCCAGGGGTGCCGGTTGAGATTTCTGCGTCCTTCTTCCCCTGTTTCCCTCGGCAACTGTAGTCGCCCCGCTTCTCCCGCACCCATGAGGTAAGCTGCGTTGTTTCCTTGCAGGGGCTCAGAATCTTTTCGTTGCATTTCAAGAATTGTTACGATATGGGTCCAAGCTATGTTGGCATGTACTGCTGCTTCATCGTTGGAATTTGCAGCCATCCAAATCTGTCTGCCTAACAAGTCCCAATCTTTGGTTGTTAAGCAAAACGGGAGCTTAAAATCATTCTTTGCCATAACTTTCGAAAGGCATTTTAAGGCTTTTCTGTGAGTAGATTTGCTGTTATAAGTCAATAAATTTTTCAAATACTTATAGTTCTCTCTTTCAGTCTTAGTAAGGCATATACCCATCTTTTTATTTTTTTTTTTGTTATTTTTTTTTTTTTTTATATAAGGGAATATTCCGGGTCTGCTCCTTACCTGATGGCCTCAGGAAGGTTGAGGTATTCAAAACAGGCTGCTCTCTTGCGGTGATGCCGCCTGCTAATACCGTTACGCTTAGACGCCGGTCCACTGTTGGAACACAGGATCGCCCCTTCCTGTGCCTTGAAGCTGCTTAAATCTTCATAGAAGAGCTAAAACAGCCATTGCCTCACCGGGGGCACCATTTAACGGTAGATATTGGGAATGGGGGAGATCCTTCAGGCCTCGTTTTAGTCCATAACCTGGAAGGAGTATGCTCTCCCACCCTCCCCCCGCCACGTGGCCGTGTGACCCCAAGACGGAGCACTCACCAGACACCAGGGGAGAAAGGACGAAAGAGGAAGTTTAATTGTGGGAGGGGGCTTATATAGCCTTTGGGGACCAATCACAGGTGAGGGGTCACAATCAAGGTAAGGGGTTTACAGACAATAAGGGAGGGGTTAACAAGGGACCAATGGAAACACCTTGGGACATCTTCCCAGGACACTCTGGCCCGAGAGATAAGGGATTTACAGTAGAGGTATAGGGGAAAACGCAGTGGCTCTGTAAAGAGGCCTCTTAACATGAGTTTAAACAACATTAAAAACTTCTGCTTCATCAGTCCACCTTTGGCATGACTCTTTCCAAACATCCATTGCTACAGGACACCAAGACTGGAGGCAGCCTGGGCCGCAGTGATCATGCATTGGTGGAGTTTGCAGTCCTGAGGAAAATGGGTCAGGTGAAAAGTAAAGTTAGGTCCCTGAACTTTAGGAAAGCAAAATTCCAACTCTTCAGGGAAATAGTCAGTGGGATCCCCTGGGAGACTGCCCTCTGGGACAAGGGAGTGGAACAGAGCTGACAGATCTTTAGGGAAGTCTTCCATAGAGTGCAAGAGCTAGCGACCTCCAGGAGCAAGAAATTGGATAAGGAAGGTAAGAGAGCATGGCTGAGTAGGGAACTGCTAGTCAAACTAAAGGAAAAGAAGAGATGCACAGTGGACACAAGGAGAGGTGACCTGGTAAGGGTACAGACATGAAGTCCATTTGTGTAGGGACAGGGTGAGAAAGGCCAAGGTGAAGCTGGAACTGAACCTGGCAAGGGATGCAGAGAATAACAGGTGGCGCTTCTACAGGTATGTTAACCAGAAAGGGGTGGTCAAAGAAGGTGTACCCACCTAATAAACAATGCTGAAAAACTGGTAACTACGGATGAGGAGAAGGCTGAGGTACTCAACAACATTTTTGTCTCAGTGTCCAATGGCAAGCCCTCTTCCCACACCTCTTGATGGATAGCAGGATGGGAACTGGGGGAGCAAAGTCCCTCCCGCTGCAAGTAAAGATCAGGTTCATGACCACCTGAGGAACCTGAATATACGTAAGTCAACGGGGCCCGGTAAGGTGCATTACAGAATTCTCATTGAATTGAATGAAGTAGTTACCAAGACACTCTCCATGATATTTGAAAAGTGATGGCAGTCCAAGGAACTGGAAAAAAGGAAACATTGTACCCATCTTTAAAAAAGGTAGAAATAAGGACCCTGGGAACTACTGACCTGTCAGCCTCCCTTCTGTGCCTGGGAAGATCATGGAACAGATCCTCCTAGAAGCTATGCTGAGGCACATGGAGGACAGGGAAGTGAGTTTGGAGAGAGATGGATTCAGTGGGTGGACTGAAAGATGAATAAGAAAGTGGTTGGATGGTCACATCCAGAGGGTTGTTGGGGTGTTGATTAAGGCACGAACCTCACTCAGACACGAACAAGTGCCAGAGCAGAATTGAGATTTATTTCAAAACACTTAGGTTTAAATACAGCGCTTAAACATGTCACATGATCTTCCAACCAATGACAATCAAGTCACTGGAAAACTACAACTCCCATGATCCCTTGGTACAGGTTGTCATCAATGACTCAAGTCCTGATGGATGTCAGTGACAAACGGTGTCCCTCAGGGGTCCGTATTGGGACCAGCGTTATTTAATATCTTCATTAATGACATAGACAATAGGATTTGCACACTCAGCAAATTTGGAAATGAGACCAAGCTGAGTGGTGCCGTTGACACACCTGAAGGACAGGATGCCATCCAGAGGGACCTGGATAAGCTGAAGAAGTTGTCACGTGGGAATCTCACAAGGTTTAACAAGACCAAGTGCAAAGTTCTACACGCGGGTCAGGGCAACCCCCGGTATCAATACAGGCTGAGGGATGAACTGACTGAGTGTGGCACTGCCAAGAAGGACCTGAGAATACTGGTGGATGAGAGGCTGGACATGACCTGGCAATGTGCACTCACAGCCCAGAAAGCCAGTTGTATCCTGGGCTGCATGAAAAGCAGCATGGCCAGCACATTGAAGGAGAGGATTCTGCCCCTCTACTCTGCTCTGGTGAGACCCCACCTGGAGTGCTGCATGCTGGGATTCCCAGCACAGGAAGGACATTCATCTGTTTTAGTGAGTCCAGAGGAGGTCACCAAGATGATTAGAAGGGATGGAGCACCTCTCCTGTGAGGAAAGGCTAGGAGAATTGGGTTTGTTCAGAGAGAAGAGAGGCTTTGGGGTGACCTAATTGTGGCCTTCCAGTTCCTGAAGGGAGCCTACAAGAAAGATGGAGAGAGATTTTTTACAAGAGCATGTAATTTTTTACAAGAGCATTCTCTTCAAACTGGAAGAGAATAGGTTTAGATTAGATATTAGGAAAAAATCTTTACTGTGAGGGTGGTGAGACACTGGAACAAATTGCCCTGAGAAGTTGTGGTTGCCCCATCCCTGGAGGTGTTCAAGGAGAAGCTGGATGGAGCTCTGAACAATATCACCTAGTGGAAAGTGTCCCTGCCTATAGCAGGGAGATTGGAACTAGATGATTTTTAAGGTCTCTTCCAACCCACACCATCCTATGATTCTATGATTTAGCAGTAAAATAACTTCAGATTACTCGACTCCTTGACTATGCTTCAGAACATCTGATATTCAAACTGGTTATGCTAATTAGATGGAGGTAGGAGTGGTGATGGTAGAAGAATTTTGTAAATACTAGATCAGAAGAAGGCTGATTCAAAGTTTGAAACTTAGATTAGTCTTTACTACAGCAGGTAACCTGGAGCCCTGTGAAGAAGGAGGTAGATCTGGGAGGAATTTCTATTTGTCCTTCTCATTCGGACTAGGGTTCCCAATCTAACTACAACCTGAACCCTCTAATGATCTATGGTCCATTACAGGATGCATTCTAGACTGGCTGATATCTAGTCTATATCTATTTTATGTTATTATATCCATTTTGTACCCATTATTATGCTATTGCTTTTGCTTTTTTCTCATTGTGTTCATTGCCGTGATTTGTATGAGACCATGTAACTATAGTATTGTTGGCTAAAAGTGTGTGTGTGTGTGTGCATGCACGTGCGTGTATTTGTACATTTGAACTATGCAAACATATAAGCATTTTTAGATTTCCTATGACTTTTGCCTGGTTCTCTGGTTCACTCTTTCTGCATGATCTGTTGCAAAATGAAAGCACAAGTGAAACATTTCAGGGAAGAATTGTTGCTTAGATATCTTAAGTCCTGGAATACAGTAACACTTGAAATTCAGGTGAGCCTGAAAAGGTTACGGTTCTTAAAACAAAAGTCTGATTTTAAAGAGCATTTCAGTATCAGAACTTTTATGTTATCTTGGATAAAGGAGAGAAGAAATTTATTTATGTTGGAAAAAAATTGTATTTTTGGTATTTTATCTCTTTTAATAGAAGATAGTTTGCCCTTTTGTCCTTTCTTTTTTTTTTTTTTTTAAATAAGAGTCATCTAAGGCTCAATTTCATGAAATCATGCAAGCAGGGAAAATCCGTACTTACATGTGAAGGATGGGTTTATATGCTCTACAGAAACTCATCCTTTTATATAACACTCTATTTGCCTGGCCATTATATTTGTTCCTTGTTAGTGTATTTTAGTACTTGCATATTCCATGTAAATATTATGTAATTTCTTTCTCAGAGTAGGAGAATATGAGATTAAAAAAATTCTCCAGAAACTGAAAAGAGAGATTTTACTTTGTTCCTTTATATTAGGAAATATATTAATTTATGATATGCCACAGTGTAAGTATCAAGAGAAGACAAATTCAGGATTTGATTAATTTCCCAAAGGTCCTCTACTCTCAAGATATCATCAACTTACTACTGCTAACTTTCTTACTATGAAGACTTCTTGGTTTTCAGGGGTTTTTTAGAATGGTTATGTGATAGGGGTGTCTGAGGTGATTAAACTTTGTGGTCCTGCATGGTTGTCATTACTGGTTTTCCTGGGATTGCAAAACTCAAAAGCAAATGGATGAGCAAAACTGATGAAAACCTTGTCTTGTATTTGTTTATGGTGTGACATTCGGTGAATAAAATAAATTTTCTTCTGATTTGATGAATAATTCTAAGTGCAGTTTTCATAGATCAGAAATCTTAATTCATCTCAATTGCAGTTCTGTTCTTTTTCAGTTTCAGAAGTGTTCATGACTGTTTAAACAAGAAAAAAAATATGGGCATGAAGCAGATGCTACTTTCCCCTGCCAGACCAAGAATTGGCTATATACCTCTGTCGAGTCCCACAGATAATGAAGTGTTTCTGAATGAAGAGAGTGTGGATTGGATCTTGAGAAAACACTTTGAAATATTTAGATAAATACATGGACTTTGTAATTCTTATTATGGATTCAGATAGGCATATTCCTTGTCACTGAACACACCCTCAAAATACTACTGGAGTAACTTTTGGAAAATTGCTCCCCCTGTGGATACTGTATCCCTTCTTTGTAAAAAGAGTAGTGTTTCCAGAAAAAAAGAAAATAAGCTTGCCATTCTAGGCACGAATGCTGAAGAAGGGAGGGAGGTGTCCTGCACTAAGTACTGCAATGCTTTTCCCAAAATAAACAGGCTTCTAGTTAAAATTAAGTGCAGATCAGTTTAAATTATGCCTAAAGTGTGTCAACATTTTTAAAGAATGGTAAAGTTCAGCACTGCCCTTGTTAGTAGATATCAGGAGTTTGAGTACGGGTAGTCAAATTAACAGACATTTTTCATCATGCTCATGCTCCCTCTTTGGTGAAAGGAAGTTTGTGTTTCTAGTAAGACACTTGCCAGAGATTCAGGATACAACATTTGCTCTTACTGATGCCAGGAGTGACTTCAACCAGTTTTTTAAGGTCACATTTTGGCGAAAGATTTGAGCAAGGCGTGTTTCATGGAACACAGAGAATAATTCCCCTGCTACTTAACTTCTTATTTAAAAAAACTAAGGAAAAATATCTATGCTTTTGATCCCCCTCTTTCTATGTCATGCACTTGCATTGTCAGCTTTCCAAGACAAGTATTTTCCTTCTGTAGAAGTATACCTTCTTTGTAGTGCATCTCTGCCAGGTGAATTGGTTTAAGCTATCAACTCACATCACCAGCTCCCTAGCAGTTGTGAGTTTTCCCTTAAATTTCTTGGCACTGCTGTTTGGGTGAGTATACTGTAACCTTATTTCAGACAAATGACAGAAGGACCTACTACCGACCCTATTTTTTGCAGCTGATTTGGGTAATTTAGGCTCAGATGAGCTGGTCATTCAGGAGCAAGTGTCATCTGGCAGCACATAATACTGTGAAGCTGGGAGAGGTTGCACCTCCTCTTGGCACAGCCATAGTGTTTTATGGGTTCAGAGCTCTCTTGTAGACAAGATAAACACAGTGCAACTCTTTGTAAAGAGATTTGTAAATAGTACAGCTATAGGAAAGTCTGCCGTGCTTTCTTTTCTGATGGTTGGTCTGTCATTAGGTGAGTGAACCAGTCTTAGTTTTGTTTGTTGCATTTATGAAATCTTTTATTTTTTTCTTACATTTGGATGAGGTTTTTTTGTTTGTTTACAGTATGCATTATACTTGGATACATAAGATTTTGGCAGAGTCAAATGTCTGGTTTTGGACACTTAGCCAGGATATTTTGTAGCTCAAAAGTATACATATAATTTCCTGCTTAAAAATAATACAAAGTTATTTGTCAGGCAATCAAAAAAAAAAAAAAAGAAAAAAAGAAAAGTCAGAAATGCTAGAGTTTTATTTTCACCATTGAAGCTGCTAAACTCTCTTCCAACTCAGAACTATTACATTTTCAGGCTTACTAGCTTTATATTTACCATTTTTAAAATGTAATTCACACAGAAAAGTTATTTAAGAGCAGCATAAGATCACATGATTATGCCTGAAAAGCCAGGGAAGCCAAATGCAGGATGCAGGAGACCTCAAACTATAAACAATCCTTGCTTTAGCTACATCCAGATTTAGGATCTTCTCTTCGTGTGTATCTCTAGTTACATTCTTATTTGTATCATTAGCCTTTGAAATGGGAAATTAAACTAAATGGTAGATTTTTAGAAGGTGTGGGGAACAGATATGTTGCTCTTGGGGTCTGCCCAGAGCCGGAACCTTCACCTCATTCATTCCCCGAGACTCTTTGCAGGAATTGGTTTGAAGATTGCTGATGTGTTTTGATCTTATAATAGACAAGGTTCATAACGTTCTTGCTTATAAAGTGACTATGTAAGATCTGAGCTTAATCATCTGCTCTCAAGTTTTCCACCAGCCTTAACATTCCAGATGGTGATCTATACATAGGCCCAGTTGGCTATCACAACAGCCTTTTTGGTATTGCCAACTAAAAATCATTCTTTAGGCAAGAGGCATTGAAAAACATTAATTATCTCTGCATTTTTCTCCATGTTCTGTTTTAGTGTTGTCAAGGCATTGCTGTTGCATATTTTCAGTTTAGTTCTTAGTTTAGATCAGGCAGCTGCATCAGATCTTTCTCACTTGTTTCAATGTCTCTCTTTGCTGTTGGGGTTTGGTTTTGTTTAGATTTATTTTTTTTTTGTCAGTTGATCTTGCTTTTAGCTTATTCCAGTTCACAATTTCTGTCTTTCTTACAGCTAACACTGATATACAAACATATATGCACACTACCTCTCTTAACTTTGAGGAAATAATTTTTTATTTTGATTCCTTCAAACATATACTATATTTTGCATCATCTGTTGTTCTTTGTGAAGTTTCCAAATCTCTATGCAATGTAGCATATGCAAATTTCAGGTCCCTTAGCTATTTCTTTTCATCTCATTAATTCCCATCTGCTATAGTCAGCAGTTCCTCCTTATCACAATGGCTGATCATGGAGATGCAAATATGTACTCATGTGCACAAGTTTGAGTTGTATACACTGACCAGAAGATGAATCTGCTCCAGTTCAAAGAGTTATTAAACTAATGGATCATTTTTATCTATCTAAAGGATTGTATCTGTATATATTTTCCAAATTAGAAACGAACTTGACAGGTACTAATGGAAGTTATTTTCACCTCAAATATTGCTTCAGAACCCTGAAACAAAATAGTTATCATTTACTTTAATGTTCATAATTTACTTTGGTGTTTTACTATCTTTGTTATCTATAGAATTTTTTATTCCAAATTAAAAAAAAAAAAGGAACTTTACTTTTCTGAGAGGTTGTATATAGAGTGGGATAGAGTGAAAGACAGGGGAAGACAAATATAAGGATTCTATGAGCAGCTCTAACAGTAAGAGACATAGTTGTCCCCATACCTGTACTCAGTCTAGCATCTTCCTTTCCTCTCTGTCAGGGGGCTTTATAGTCTCCTTTATTGCTAGACAAGTTGTTTATGTGAATGTTCTGTAAATTATTTGGGTCCAAATGCATCAGGTTAGCTGAAACAGTGCAAAGAGTAGCTTAAAAGAAGCCATTTATATTCATTTGGAAATGAAATGTTAGAAAGCTCAGATGGAAAATTTGCAGGGATGTTAACTTTCAGAGTGAGGAGATGAGCTGAAGTGACTGAGAAGCTGAGCACAGTGACTTCCCCTTTAGGACGGGTGGGTCTTGGACCCTCCCTGTAACTTAATCATTTCTCCTCTAAGAAAAGACAATCCCATCCAATCAGAATTACTGTAACTTTTGTAATTTCAAAAATTTGCTAGAATTAAAAAAAAAAAATTAAAGGCTTGATTATATAAAAAAACAGTGCAGTGATTTTCTCAATGATTAAAGAAATTAATAAGCTAAACCCCAAAGTATCATGTGCTAAATGCTGAGTAATTGATAATGACTTATTTTTATTTATTCTCTGGTTTCTACATTGTTGTAGTTGGATTTAGGCATTTTGTAATTTTTTTATTTTTTTATTTATTTAGGACATTCTTGTCCCATCTAAAAATATTAGTACAAATTTGTATTTTTCTTAAATATGAGATGAGGTTTTATCCAGCACCTGGTGTTTAGTTATGCTGACATAAAAATCAAGTCAAAAGAAAATAAAATAAGACAAAAAACCTCTGATTGTCAAAGCAGTTAGTCTGTCCTTCTTTGGTAGAAAAGGTGGAAACGCAGAGCAATTGATTGCATGACATCTTGACATTTGAGTCTCCAGCTCTTTTGACATAGGTATAAATAATAGCATATCAGTGGTGGTTCCATCAGTGTGAAATTTCTCTTTCTCTTAACGGGGAGGACATATTGTTAATTGTATGAATCAGAATGCAGTGTTTGATTTTCCAGGGCTGTGTGCATGTGGACATGGGGATCCTGTATGCTTTCTGGCTGGAAAATTGAAAGATGATGAAAATGTTCAACTCTATGTTATTAAATTTAATATGATATTTCCTGTTGATCTGATGAAATTAGGACCAGAGCTCTGTGTAAGCAATAATCTATGATACGTCAGTTTACTCATGATGAAACAATCCTACTATGCAGCTATAAGTGCTTTCTAAAAGGGAAATAATATGACAAACATCAAAGGGTAACCTGACACTGGTAAACAATCATCAATTATTTAAAATAATTCTGTGTAAACCTGCAATACCTTATCAGTTTCAAACAGAAATGTGAGAAAATTAATTCTTTCAAATTGCATTCACATGAATATGAATTTTGAGCAGTAATATTTTCTATTTAAAATTAAACTTTGTGGAAGCTTCTTGCATTTAGTGCTAGGAAGTGGTTTTATATCAAGCTGACTTAACAGTAATACAGACGTTAGCCACTGGTAAATGTGCAGGTAAATATTTTGTTTTCTTGGATTTATTATAACTATTTAGCTTTGTGCAACCTTATTTATGCAAGTTATTCTTAAACAGGGACAGACACAGGGCAGAGGTTTTTAATTTGGAGAGGGTCCATCCCATGCAACTCCAGTTCCTTGAAAGTGTTTTATACATCACACATTAGTTTTGAATACAGGGGCACTGTGTGCGTGCCTGAGCAGGTACAGACCTGACATGAGGCTTGATCCTGTTGTTACTTTCCTGTGAGCAGTGCAATGATAAAAGGCTTTCTTTAAACTCCAAAAAATCATAGAATCATAGAACAGTTGGGTTAGAATGGCCTTTAAAAGATCATCTAGTCCAACCAGCCTGAAATCAGCAGGGACAACTTCAACTAGATCAGGTTGTTCTGAACCCCATCCAACCTTGAATGTTCACAGGGGCGGGGCTTCCTCTTTAGGCAACCTGAGCCTTTATTGTAAAAAAAGTTCTTCCTATATCTAATCTGAATCAACCCTCCTCCAGCTGAAAACCATTACCCCTTATCTGATTGCAACAGTACCTGCCAAAAAGTTTGTCTCCATTTTTGTTATAGGCAAAATTTAAAATGAGGGCTCTTTGTAAAACTAAGGGTTTCCAGGACTCTAGACTTCGAGTTTGTAACAGATATCCTGGTTTCAATCATGTTCCTTATATCTATCTTTCTTAGTGTAGCCATATATCTAATGAAATATACAGTAGCCAAGTACAGTAAAGAAGCCTGACGGTTTCATTCTACAGGCCTCCTCTTGCACATAAGATTGCAGCACAAAATGTTACACACTTGAAATTTTAAGTCCTCAATACTGTGCAATTCCAGAAACTAGCCTCCTTGATCAGGTATATGAAATATATAAAATAAAAGAATAGATAAACAGAGTAGGGTTGCATGAGAATAAAATAATATATTAGCATATCTCTCCTTTTTCCCAGCAGAAAATATGCCTTAATGTAAATATCCTGCTGCTAAATTTCTGAAATATCTCTGGTTTTAATTCCAACACTCTATGAAAAAGAAAATAAATGACAAAATTATATATAATTTCTATATATATATACACTTTACGTATATATACATTATATATTTTTTATTCATAGTTTTGGTGTTTCTATTCAGCTGATAGTTTGACGTAAATAGTTCATGGGATAGCATTAGTGCTATTTGCTAATAAATCAAACTGTGACAAACAAGTGCTGTCTTCTAGTGCTGTTGGTGTTTGCTCTCTGCAACTTGTAGGAAGTGGAAAAAAGGTTGAGGATTTTAGATAGTGTATCAAACCCAACATGCAGTCCCACAAAATGGTCTGAGACAGACTATGGAGATATTCAACTCTTCCTTAACACTTGTCATCCATGGAGCTAAAAAGCTTTGCATCAGCAAAGCACATAGCAATCCTATGTGCCAAGGGTTATTCCCTGGCAGAGTCATGCCTCCAGGGGCAATTGGCGTCTGGCTCTCAAAGGAAAGGGGGGCCTGTTGCAGTTATAAGGAAAGATGCGACAACCTACAGGGTTCGACAGGACTGTGGGTCTGGCTTTATTATAGATGGCTCTCCCTTATATAGGGGAGAGAAGGAAGGTTCTGGAACTGTGGGCGGTGGCACGACAAATAAGGAAAGGGAAGGAGGGCACAGGACCTAAAAGGAAGAGCATAGGAAGAGTCTTATCCTAAAAAGGGAAAGAGGGGAGAGTTACAACCAAATATGGAGATCCTGCACTGCGGCAGAATCCAGCCAATAGGATAAAAGAAATAAAACATGAGGGAGAAAAAACCTGCAAAAACTGATTAAAAACTTGGGGGTGAAATATAATTGAACATGAATTAACAGTAGATTAAAAACTCTTTAACAACAGCAGTCTCTGTTTCTACAGATGTGTATGCAGTCCAGTCACACCACACTTTCTTTCTTATAGTTCTCTGCTAAGGTGTCCTGCGTCTTCTATTTCCACAATCTGAACTTCTCTTCTTCATCATAGGTACTTCCAACAGGGGCCTGTGCCTGGTTAACATGCTGTGCAAACTGCATCATAGCTGTGGAACTTGCACACACAGGGGTAGGAATGGTAGCCTGGAGAAGAAAGGAGCTGCAAGGGTAAGCCATGGCCAGGGAAAAGAAGTGGTTTCCAAGAGGTACAGTAAGCCCTTCCCCAGCAGTGGGTGATGATGAGCTCAGCTCAGCTCTAGCCTGGTCAGATGAACAGCCAGAGAGTGATAATCTAAAAAGATATTTATGCTAATGTTGCCTTCACAGTTAACAAGCTAAATCTGCCAACAACGAAGACTTTTAAATATTTACTACTTTACTTCTAAAGCAATAATTTCTGACAAGCTAGGAAGCAGCATTAAAGCGTTATGGAAAACGGTTTATAATCCTCTTATATCTATCACTTTTATTTCTGTGGTCAAGGATGATGTCATTTTTCAATGGTTCCCAGCAGCCACGTGCTCTGCAATTATGAATAGTACTAGCAGAAACCTTAATTTGTAAAAAATCCAGATTTTTTTTGCAATTGATTTCTCCATATGATCTTCCAGAATACTATTGTGTCCCTCTTAAAATAAACACTAGATATTAATCCTTTTAGCTTTGTTAATCATTGAAGAGATGTATAGTGCTACTGCTACTATCCTCATTTATTTTTTTTTTCAAACAGCATGACAGAATGCTTTAAAGGATGCGTGGGCCCAATAATCTATCTATGTCAGGGATTTTTTTCATTCATTTCCACTGTTAAAAAGGAATGACTGCAATGAGAAAAGTATCTCAGCGTAAAACACTAGTAAGATATTCTTGTTCTTTGCAGAAAATATAGCAGGTTGTGTGTCAGTGAAGCAGAAAAACATAACTTCACTTGCAAAAAATCTCTGTTCGGCATACACCTTAGCATCCACCTAAAACATTTTGCAGTCAGTACTTAAATTTAAACATGTACCTTAGTGTTCATAGAATCTAGTTCATCATACACACCCATGAGTATGTTTATTTAGTGAATAATATTTTTTAATGCATGTTTTCCATTTCTGTAGCTCACTAAACATCCTTAATTTTGGTTCTGTCCATTACATTTGTCCTTTCCCCAAGTACTCTGTTTCAGGAAGGTCAAAGCCTTTTCCCATAGCTTGACTTTTCAATTGCAAAAAATTTTTCTGTCTCAGTAGATTTTTTGAGAATTTGCAATGTTAGCTGCCATATTTTTAATCTTTTCATTTTAACTTATATCCAGTAAAAGCTGACTTTATGAGTAAATATAAAGTATAGAGTAAAGATGATCCTGAAACAAAAGATAAATTGTAATTATAAACATCATAACTGCTTGCACTACTTTGTACACAGTAGGTAATCTGCTGCAAGGTAAAGAGTAATTTGTTTCATAAAAAATAATCCTAATTTTTAGCAGGAATAAATTACACCCGTGTATACCCTTTTATATCAGGCTGTCAACACTCTATCAGCCATGGGAATATATATTTCATTAATATGATATTATTTGCACAGAAATTCTCATTACAGTCAAATCCTTAGAGCTGTCCTCAAAGTGGTGGTCAACAGACTGCATAGGGTTATATGACCCAAGTGCCCTTTCTAGTCTTTCGCACCGAGGGTGGGTAAGTGGTGAGGCTGGGGGCACCACTGCTATATGGGTAGTAGACTCAGGACAGACTTGTAGTATATGACTGTAAATAGAATGAGACGTATGTTCCCTGGTGCTCACTGTGGTCTCTCCAGGTCTATCCAACCGGGGTGTCCAGCTGTGGAGGGGGAGAGAGGGCAGTCATGACATCGTTGCATAAAGGCACTAGTCTCCATTAGGGCTGCAGGGAAGTGGGCAAGAGAGAGGCTGATTGGCTCCATGGAAGCTGGCCTCAGAGATACATCGTCAATGACACAGCTAACGCAGCCAGTTGAGGACACAACTGTGTGGCTGAAGCTGTTCACTCTGCAGTTCTCTTTTGGCTGCTTATCCCACTGCTGTTCATATCGGCCCAAAGGCTCTCAAACAGATAGAACATTGCCCATTTCCCATATGACTTCAAAAGGTTTTATTTCCTCTTTCTCTACCAAAAACCTTGGGGTGCAAAAACCTTGGGTTTTTTTTTAGTAAACTGGGTTATTACTATATACCAGATCTAAATATTAATCTTGGTTCCAATCCAGCTTTGAATAAACTACTTTTATATACCCCCTAGCCTTCCATTAACATTCCTATATGTTTTTGAGGAAGTTATTTTACTTGTAAGCTTTCAGATAATCTCTGCCAAGCTGTAAGAAGATGCAAAAATCAAGAAAAATATTGGGTTGTGTAATTCTGTTGCAAATGCTAGTACTGCACAGGGAAAACATTGTATTCATCTATTTTTTTAAATATACAGAGGTATAACTCCTTCTCACAAAATAAAATAAAAGCTGTATTTCCAGAAAAATGAAAATAGAGTCCAGCTTTCCTGATTGAAATACTACAAAAATATTTTCCTTCTTATTAATTGACATTGCAAAAAGTTATGTTTCTTTTTAGAAGATAAATAATCAATAATAGAAAGTGTAAAAGCAATCTTGAAACATCAAGTGAAGTATGTCTACATATAAAAATTATTTTTATATTGCATGCTTCCATAAAATAGAGGAAAACATTAACAATACTAAAAATTATACATTATCAGATGTTTCATTAGAATATGTTAGAATCATAGAATTGTAGAACGGTTTGGATTGGCAGGAACCTTAAAGATCATCTAGTTCTAAGCACCCTTCTACGGGCAGGGACACTTTCCACCAAACCACGTTGTTCAGAGCTCCATTAATGTCCAGTTACATCCAATATACATTGGCAAAATCCCCTGTTGTCAATTTCTTTCTAGAGCACAGGTTGTTAAACTTGTATTGCAGCACAGCATTTTAATGGCAGTGTAGTTAGGATGTTTGTCATTCTTGCCATTTTATTTATCACTTCTTTCAAATGCCTTGAAAAATAGGAGGTATGAGTCATCCAGAGCAACACTTAACCTATGCTTTAGGTCTAAGACCATCATAAAATTAGAATATGGAATTTTGTATACTTGCAAATAAATTCAGTGCTTTGATAAATACGTACCATTGCATGATATAAATTGAGACCCCACTCTAAAATCTGTAAAAATCCCACTGTACTGATGTGCAGTGTAACTAAACTGAACTCCTTGTTCATTATAATTAATAACAAGGAATTCCTGCTTTTCTACAACGTATTGGAAGACCTTGTACTGAAACGTGACTTGGCTTGAACTGCAGTCATCTTTCCCTCTGTATTCTGCAACACTATAACTTTGCACCCTTAGAAGTTGAATTTTCTGAAAAAAAGTGTCTGGAAGAAAACGAGCAGTGTTGGTTCCCTGCATCATGGGAGAGGTTCTTCACAGTATGGGATCTGATGGATTTTTTAATTTGATGAATTCTTTGATTTGGTGATAAGTGTTGTATCAGAATACTACCATTTCTGTCTGACACTGTAGAGACTTAAGAAAGGACTAACAAGTGTATAACCTTGTTTTGGTGATTAATCTGTACAGATAGTATTTCCTAAAAGAGGAAGAAAAGTCTGATCAAACTTCAACTATTGGATTGCAAATCACTTATCTTACCAACACTTAGTCCTCAGTGAAGTCACTAAATGAGGTACAGTACCTGGGGAAAGAGATATGGAATTGTATCATTTAAATTACAGTATTGAGGATCCAACTTATATTTAAACAAATTGAAATATCGAACTTTCTAAAAATTTACAAGTAGGAGGTGAGTTGCAGGAAATGAACTGTTTCAGATGTTTGTAAAGTTAGTCTTACAGATTGATATCAACAAAGTATTGTAAGAATATGATGCAAAAGCAAAATGAAAGCTAAGATATACCAATTTTCAGAAATTAAATAAAAACAGAGCAGAGAGTTATGGAGAAGAAATGTATGGCAATATTTATAATTCCTTTTTGCTATTTTTAGCACAAATAGAAATGTTTTCCCTTACCTTTAAGCATCAAGAATGACCAAATATAGAGAAATAATCTAGTCATGATTTCTATATTTCAGAAGAATGACTTGCTAAATTTCTAGTTCTTCATTATAAAGTGACATTAGTTAAGATTTGTTATTGCTAAATGTGCAAAATGTTTTAACTAATTCAGCTGAATGGAAATAACTTTTTCTGTTCTTTTGCAAAAAAAATCTCCCTGTGGAGAATTGTATTTAAGTTCTTGTGCTGTAACTAGATTTCACAGTAAGTCTGTCCTAACCAACTTTTAAATTTTAACTATATATATTTTTAAATTAAATAAAGAATTGCCTAGGACCATTAATTAAGCAAAAAGACTTTATGCTGCACTGAGGGCATCAGGTGTCTTGTAGAGAGGAGTGGTCAGCTTCGACTTTTACAACAAACGAATTTGTTCATTCCAGTATACCCCAGTTTCAAATTCCTAGCAGAACCATAAATAAGGGGAATGAAGAGAAAATTTCTGAATTCAAAAAATTTTGGATTCAACTTTAATTACTGAATTCAGAATACTCATTCTTGACCTTCTACACAAAAATGGTATAATAATTGTCACCAAAAACTCTTTTTTTTTTTTTTTAATCCATAAGTTTCTGAACTCATTTTTTCTCTTCTGTAGAAAAAACATTCCAGGAAGATTTGAAAAAACTTGGTTTTTCTTAACTGTATTACTTATTCTCTAAACCAAGAACTTGAAAATCACACAAGGGCATGAAACATGACTGTGCTGTAGGGCATGAAACATGACAGTGCTGTAGTCCAAAACATAAGATTCAAGATTCTGTAACAACAAAGGAGAAATAGCTTTTAAAAATTTTATCAATTTTTTAGGTCAAGGTGACATCAAACCTGTTGCATAAGTTCACACTAGGCTCTTTGCACCATTGTTTACTCTTTTGCTCAAAATAAGTTTCTGGCTGGACTTATGCTCCTCAGTAATTGTAATAGAAAAGGAAGAGAGTATTGCTTTTAAAGAATATTTCTTTATTTCCCCACTGACAATTAGGCTTATAAAAATCTCTTAAAAGTTTGCTCAAAATATCAGTCTGACAAACTGATAGGAACAATTTACATTGTTAATGATAAAATTATGTATGAGAGCTTTGAAACTTTATGTTTTTTATTTTTGTTTCGTTACAGGCAAAAACTGAGTTAAAAACCTGTGACAGAATTTCAGCAAGATTCTATAACAGTCTTTCCAAATTAGGAAAATATTACTCTATTATTGTGGATCGTCCAAGATGCAACTGATCAGTTGTATTTCAGACATCTTTTGTATCCTTGAGTCTTTGGTTTTAATGGTAAAATAAAAGTAAAAACATCTAAATGAGAAAATCATCCAATGGAGCAAGTGATGTAAGAACTCTAACACTGAAGATTCAAACCAAGTTTGAAAATGTGGTTGCAATATGTTGACATATGTGCCCCTGAAAATAAGGCAAATTAAACACTTCACTGACCTTCAGAGTAGATTGTGGTTCTACACTCTCTGGACAGTCAAACACATGAGCAAAACAATCAGGGCTAAAAATCTATTTCTATGTAGGCAGCAAAACAATAACACAATTAATCAGTGTAAAGCACATTCACCATTGCATTTACTTTATTAATTTATTTTAATTTATTGTCTCACCATGAGCAGAACTTTTGTGTCTAGCTTGCTGAAGTTACTGCTTACATAGCTTTTGTGACCTATTTTAGCTTGGCTTAGATGCTGAGTTTTCTTAATAATGAAAAGACCCTTTTTGTCTTCACCAAGCATGAGTGAGAAGCTGACCTGTCTCCTGTTTCTTGTGTAGCCCATAGGATAGTTGGGTGACTGTAAGTTGCATGAATAGAAAAAGCTGAGATATGCTGATGGATGTGTATCAGCCCTGGTTCCTATATTTAAAACTTACTTCACCTGTACCACTTCTGGGACAAACCCAGCAAAGTTGCTATGCCACAGGCAGCTCACATACAGAGCAAGGCAATGTCTGTCAGGGAACAAATAAGCAGTGGAGTGAGAGAAGAGATTATGGTTGCAAAACTATGGTGCCAGAGAGGTACTCTTATCTTTCAGGTCCATCTGGACCACTAGCTAAAATTCATGCCACTGCAGGCAAATTTCTACCCAGGAATTTTGTGGTAGGATCACCAGGGTTGTCGAATGAGAGAGACTGAGCTTCATGGGGCCAGTGAACCGGTAGGCAGGAAGGAAAGCAACCTTCTTTGTATTCCCCAATACCATTCAGTCTGATTTACTTTATCTACTGGAGATGTCCTTTCCCAAATCTACCACCACAAGGTTGGTGGGGGTTTCGTTTACTTATTTTGTTAAAATAAGTGACCTGGCCTGGGAGTACTGCTAGAACTGAGAGATAACACCAATTTTCAAAACCCATTTTACATGCTATTCCAAATAGCTGACTGAAAAGGAAAGATGTGTGAATGACATATTCTCTGTGACAGCAGTGGTGAATCAAAACCATAACTGGGGCTGACATGAAAGCACTAATGGACTTTGATTCAGACTGCACATGTCAGAAGTCTCCATGACCCAAAAACTGGTGCAAACATTGTCTTTGATTTCTTCAGTGTTGAATGTCAGATCTGCCAGTGCTGCATTTTTACTGCTCTCTCATTCATGGCAAACTTATATTTCTATGATGTCAGAATGAAATCATAGGTCAGCTTAGCTGCTCTTTTGTATGAAACATCTGGGATGCTTGCAATGAACTGTAAACCCAATAATTTTAATGTTTGTTCTGTATGCTGTGAGGCAGTTTGTTATTACCTTTAAGACTTTTTTTTGTACTGTTCTTTATGCTTAACCCCTCCCACCCTGGTATGGTAAAAAAAGCCAATACAAGTCTTTCCTCTTCTGATAATGCACCTTTGTGTGAGCTTTTTTGTTTCATAAGGATTAAATAGCCCAGCAGATCATAATATTTCATCAGTTTGGCAGAAAGAGGTAATAACTAGGCTACAAGTGCCTAGAAGAGAAATTTGTGCATAATCAAGTTTTTATTTGATTAAATTTTTATTTGATGACTCTTGGGCTTGGATTCTGACCTTCATTTGTGCAATAGCAAGTATTGCATGAGGAAGGACAAAACTTCACTCTTAAGCACTCATGGTTTAGAAAATATGAAGGTCTTTATTCCTAATTAGATAAGGTCTGTCAGCTGATCAGAATGTGAAAGGAGGGACAGAAAAGTGGAAATGAGTTCTTTCTCATATTCACAAGGAATATGAGACTGGAACTGGTCCACCTTCTTTACCTCCTGCTGTGATAACCATGACAGACAACTTAGTTAGGCCTTGGCATTAGGCACCTTTTTTGAAGTGTTTCTCATATGTTCTGAAATGACCGTGTATCAAGCATCTCCTGTCACTCAGAGTAGTCTATCAATTTTTATTGGTGTAGTTTCTCATTGCAACAGCCTCTCATAGGCTGAATGCTTCTAGAAGAACCATGAATGATATTTCACCATATTCAAAGTAAACAAGTCCTTCTTCAAAAAGATTCATTACATTATTTTTTTGGTTTTGTTTTTAATCCCATATTTTATTAACAGCCCCTTAGTGGAAAAGAGGAAAAAAATTAAATAATTAAATTATGCCATTCATCAGAACAGGTATCTTCGTTTATATTGGATCAAAGGCAAATGTCCGGATAGTGGTATAGCCTTGAAGACTTACAAAGCTAAAGTTTTTGCATTTATCAGAATAAATTATTTCCTGACAACTCGACAGAGAGAGACATCCTCAATCACTTAGGTCTATAGTCCACACAGAATCAGAGGTTTTTAGCTGACAGTTGTACAAATCTCAGAATATACAAAGTTGCAGGCTCTTTTATAACTATGATGAATAGGGGAATCTCATTTAATATATTTTTGAATAATGTGCAGGACATTTATGTCAGTCAAATCAAGTCCTTTGGATGGTGAAGTATAAATGACTAAAAATGTGACAGTTTCAGAAACATGGTGAAAGCCCACTCCCATTAGTTGAGTGGAGTCTGAGTGTAAAACAAAGAATCAAAAGAATTAGGAGTTTTGTTAGGTGATCCTTTTATGTGAAAATGTGCCCAAATTAAATTTGAAGGCACTATTGACTAAGTTGTGCTTAAAAATATTGTCTTTAGTGTCTGAGTTACTGCAAAGGAAGTATATCAACCAAAAAGATTCCTCCCTGGTTGCTTCATTTGAGTGGTTTTTCAGACAAAGGAGATCCTGTAACAGGCTTCCCAGCTGCAGTAATGTTCACAAGTGGTTTTGCTGTCTAACGGAATGTGATGAATTTAAAAGTGAAATTACAAGTTCATCTATTTCTTGCCAATAAACCATGGATCTTTTCCCTATCTTTACAATTCTGTAATATCCCTGAGTCTCATCTTTGTATGTACGAAGAAATCATAACACCAAGCTACTGGGAGAACACCATTTGACGCTTTTTGTTTGTTAAATTAAATAGATGATAAAACAGAAAATTGCACCACTTACGGTACTTTAAAACACTTTGGAAATGTTTGGATATATTTCAGTCTTTTTAAGAACTTTGTATCATTACCCCAGAGGAGCCTAATTATAAAATATCAAGACCGTTAGTTTAATCTTTTCCTAGTCTGGAAATTATCACATAATTTCCTAAATAGTGGCTTGGGTTTTTTGTCTGGGTTTGGCTCTCAAAAAAAAGAAAGATCATCTAAACACTGGTAAGAGACAGTGGACTTCTATTAACCTCCAGAGAGTTAGAGGACCACTTGACTATGAGTAGTACAATTCATAAGAGAACTTGGCCTAACGCAAGTAGACAACTAAACAAGCTGAAACCCTAAAGGGGTTCTGGAATAAATGCTGAGTTAAAAATACTACGGAGGATAGAACAACACCTTATTCTTTGTCTAGTTAAATTTCATTTGCACCTTTAAGGAACATTCCTGTAGGCAAGATCCAATAGACTATTGGTACATGTGAAATTGAGTTCAGTTTATTAAAAACAGGTTACAGATTGTTCATATGTAAGAAACATGAAGACAGACACATTCTTTCCAAACAGGAAGCATATGAAGAAAAATACATATTTAATGTCCTCAGACGACAAAAAGTTAGAATAGCGAAAAGGGAGATATTCCAAGTCATGTAAAATGAAAAATTAAATGCCTTCAAACTGATGCAAGACAAATTGTTACCTTAAAAATAAAAAATCAAAGTTGTTGAATATTACTTAACAAAGAAGGAGAAGAAAATTTTCCCTAACACACAGGTAAAGGAACTGAGAAAACTGATTGTAAGACTGTGGTCTTATTTTTCAAGTATTGTGAGAGATTGTCATGTAAAAAGTTGTATCCTTTTAGACATGCAGTTTCTGTGGTCAGTTTATTAAGATGAATAAGATCTTGAAAGTTAGTTCCAATAAATGATTCTCATTGCTTTCAAAAAATGTACATTCTGTACTGAAGGATGTTTGCAATGTCAATAATCTGGATAAAGAAAGGACAATGATTTCTTGGTATTTTGCATAACTGTTTTGTATATTGGTATAATTTCCGTTTAAACTCCTAAACTTTTTTTTTATCCTTTTTCCCTTCTTAAACACTTTGCTAATCCTGTGGATTTCAGAACATTCAATAGAAGTAAAGTAAAGGGTATGATGAGAGGGAAATGGGATAGATTAACACAATTAATTATTTTTGAAATTTGTAATAATATTTGCAAGTTTTTTTACTGCTTGCTTACTAGCATTTAATTAAGAAGTTAAGCACATTTCCTCATGCTATAGTTAAAATACTGCTCTCAGCATAGTTTTCACTTTCATCTTCATGACTGATGAAACAAGCTATAAAGGAAGTCAACAAGTTTTCTGCCCTGGTCACAGGGCCTAAAAACACTGCTACATATCTTCTTCATTTAAGTACAGTTTATAAATGCAATATTTTATTTTTCAAAAATAACCATATAGGTTGAAATCTTACAATGTGAAGCAAGCATCTTGAATTACTGCTTAACCAAATGTCCCTGGTATACAGGACATATGGAGGGCCACAGACCATAGATTGCAGTACTTTGGCATAGAGAGCATAGGCTGAAGCAGGAATCCTTGTTGCACCCACAGTACCGGCAGTAGATCACCAGGTGTAAGTAAATTTTCTGAAAAATGTGTGGAATTTCAAAATTGCGAAATAGCTTCTAGAGAGGCAAGGTTCTTATCTCAAATTCAACAAGTACTATAATATGTATTTACCTTCATTCATGGGAACAGTGTACTTTGAACTACGGCATCCTATTGAAAAAAGTTTCTATCCTGTTTCATCTCTGGTGTTTAGAGAGGAGATTCTCTCCCCAGCCAAACCCCTTGTAACTTGCCAGTACTCCTTTGCCAGGAGGTGCTTTTTATTCTGATCAATCAATGTTATTTTCCAGGAAAGGACAATGAAATACAGTCAAGGCTGAGCTGTAAGAAAAGTGTAGGATTTACCTCCTCAGCACAACTCCCTGCAGAGTACATATTAAGTCTGTGACTATATGTGGCTGGATCCTTTGTTCTGAACTGCAAAAGGAAAAGGACCTAGGGATTAAGTCACTTTGCTCTCCACAGAACAATCTGGTCAGGAAAAAAATGCCTCCCAGAGAAGCCTTCTACACTATCAATCTCTTATTGGCAGGAGGACCAGTAAAAATCAGCTTATTCAACATCCTCTTATACGATATTGCTAGGTTGCCAGCCATGTACCAAAACAAAATACATTCCACTCAGTTTAAACATGTGCTTATACATAGACAAATCTGTATTACTAAATATGACATCATTAAAATCTCTCTGGAGGGGTAATTAACAGCATGAAGTAAATTATGCAGACATGTTGTATCTAATTTGAGTTACTGTACACTAGTTCCTCAGTGCATACCTCCAGAAAGTGGTATGATGGAATGTAGAACTAATTTTTCTTATTAAGAAAAATTAGTAGCAATGTCACAGAAATTCATCAGAAGCCCATGCCATTAAATTACTGCAGACATTTGACATATTAGCATGTATTTTGATACCTTCATTGCTTTGTTCATACAAGATATATGTACATTTTAGGATGAAAAACTTATTGCCTCTCTTTCTGAACTGTTATTCTTTACAAGACAACATCTAGAATGCATTTTAATTACATGGTATGTTTTATAGAATCATAGAATCATAGAATAGGTAGGGTTGGAAGAGACCTCCAAGATCATCAAGTCCAACCCCTGATCCAACTCCAATTACTATATCATGGCACTAAGGGCCATGTCCAATCTCTTTTTAAAAACCTCCAGGGATGGTGAATCCACCACCTCTCTGGGTAGGCCGTTCCAATGTCTGATAACCCTCTCTGTAAAGAATTTTTTCCTAACATCTAACCTAAACCTCCCCTGGCAGAGCTTGAGCCCATGTCCCCTTGTCCTATTGTTGGTTGCCCGGGAGAAGAGACCAACCCCCGCCTGGCTATAACCTCCCTTCAGGTAGTTGAAGAGAGTGATGAGGTCGCCTCTAAGCCTTCTCTTCTCCAGACTAAACAACCCCAGCTCCCTCAGCCTCTCCTCATAGGACTTGTGCTCAAGTCCCTTCACCAGCCTCGTTGCTCTTTTCTGGACCCGCTCCAGCACCTCAATGTCCTTCCTGAACTGAGGGGCCCAGAGCTGAACACAATACTCAAGGTGTGGCCTCACCAATGCAGAGTACAGGGGAAGGATCACTTCCCTGCTCCTGCTGGCCACACTGTTCCTGATACAGGCCAGGATGCCATTGGCCTTCTTGGCTACCTGAGCACACTGCTGGCTCATGTTCAACCTCCTGTCGATCAGCACCCCCAAGTCCCTTTCTGCCTGGCTGCTCTCCAGCCACTCTGTCCCCAGCCTGTAGCGCTGCAGGGGGTTGTTGTGGCCAAAGTGCAGGACCCGGCACTTGGCCTTGTTGAACTTCATTTCATTGGAGTTTGCCCATCTCTCCAGTCTATCCAGATCCCTCTGCAGAGCCCTCCTGCCTCCCGGCAGGTCGACACTCCCTCCCAACTTGGTGTCATCTGCAAATTTGCTGATGATGGACTCAATCCCCTCATCTAAATCATCGATAAAGATGTTAAAAAGGACTGGGCCCAGCACTGACCCCTGGGGGACACCACTGGTGACCGGCTTCCAACTGGATGCAGCTCCGTTCACCAGCACTCTCTGGGCCCGGCCCTCGAGCCAGTTCCTGACCCAGCAGAGAGTGCCCCTGTCCAAGCCGTGGGCTGCCAGCTTTTCCAGGAGTATGCTATGGGAGACAGTGTCAAAGGCTTTGCTGAAGTCCAGATAGACCACATCCACAGCCTTTCCCTCGTCCACCAGGTGGGTCACCTGATCGTAAAAGGAGATCAGGTTGGTCAAACAGGATCTGCCCCTCCTAAACCCGTGTTGGCTGGGTCTGATCCCTTGTCCATCCTGTAGCTGCTGTGTGATTTCACACAGGATAATCCGCTCCATAACTCTGTTAATGTCTTCAAAGTCTTAACTACTTGATACGTGACAGCAGTAGAAGAAGGATGTTTTTGGGATGTGTGCTACAGATGTGTAAACATAAGAAACACTGTTCTAGAGAATAAATATCTGTCATAGGCCAAATGCATTGTGAGGATGTTAATCAGTGACACTGTCACCCAAATGTCACAAATTTCTGCAGGGAAAAGATACAGTTTCTCCATAATTCACTGCTTTTGTGGGAGACAGGGGAAGACAACTCACTTTGGACTCTTTTCCCACAGTGTAGTCAGAGGAGTGTGCATTTACTTGTGCCACTGCACAGTCTTGCAACTGTAGTTATATTTCTGTTGGCACTTCTCTATGGCAACAACAAAATGGGACAGACAATACAATTGTCTAACACAGTTTTTGCTTTTGGGTTAGTCTGATAGCACCCATAAATGGAAGAGTTGTATATGTTCTTTTTTCACTGGTTTCCTTACATGGCAAAGTGTTTTACATGCAGATAACTGAGGCAAAACTGTAGTATAAACAGAGCACTTTCAGAGTTGGCATAAGGTCAATCAAATGAGGTCAGCTGCAGGGTTATGGTACAGATTTGACCTTACCTGGATACTTCACAGGAAACAGGGAACACACTTTGCTTGCTGTTAAGATTTTTGAGTGAAATAGCACTATGGGCTTTTTTAGTCGTATCAAAACTATAGCTTTGAGTCAGTCCAGAGAATGCCTTAGTGTCCTTAGTGTTTGCTTAGTGTTTTCCTTCACAAATTCTCTCTGGTTAGAGTGTTTACTGCAAAGGTGATCTTTTAAGCAAACACAAGAAGTGTTCATTAAAAAACAAAACAAAACCAAACCAAAAAACCACTGAGAAACATAACTCTCAATTCTGAAAGGTTTTACTAGAAACACGTGGCTAAGTGTTACTTCCCATAACTGAAAGCCCTGACACCTCTCTGTCCTGTTAACAAGGCTATCTCAGTCTCCAAGTATTCTGAGTAAGCAACACTTACCTATTTAAAGTTTAATCATTATTCTTAGAAATTATAATTTATGAAAAAGATTTTAATGATGAATTAAGCAAAGACAACTATAAATAGGGATGAGAATCAAGTGTTTTCATTCAAATGTGGCAGAAACAGCAACAATACTGACTCTAGCAATACTCTTCTGTTGAGAACTTCTCATGATTATTTTGTCCATCTGTCTTTTAGTATTATTGCTAACTGTTTTCAGTAGAATAATACCAATAAACTTCCTTTTTGGACCAGAACCCCATACTGCTAGACAATGTATAAAAGCATTAGAAGTTATAAAACTGGGTGATGTGTATAACAAAATTTTCTTTTTTCAGAATTTCTTGGTGTAATTTTCTCTCCCCTTGCATTTGCCATGCAGACCTTCACACAAATAGTGACTATAAAGAAGGAAGTAAATTTAGCCTTCAAGTTTTTTTCTTAAAATATTTTGGAACAAGACTCAAACCCTCCTTTCATCTGAAGGAGGTTCATGATTCAAATTAAGTTTATTTCTGTCTTTCTCCTTAAGCAGAATAACCACTCTGGTCTTGAGACGTTAGAACTTCATACTGAGTCCACTCTTTTCCCCTTTTCAGGAGGCAGGAAGCCATACAAAGCCTGTTTTCCATGTATCTGATTTCACAGGCTAACTGCAACACCATAAGGGCAGAAAAGGGGAAGTTTCTTTATAAAACAGCAGGTAAAAATTATTTCAAATGGTTATTATTTAACTTTGACAATCAACACTGTATGTCATAATTCTGCCATGTGGTCTTTGTTGCAGAAAACTTGCAAAATTGCCTGGTTAACCAAATTACATGTGATTTTCAGCTCCCAGCTACTCAATAACTGGCTACAGGGATTGCAGACAAAATTGGGAAAAACTGCAGTAAAATTAAATTAAAATTCCAAAACATTCTACCTCTGATGGCTAGGATCACAGGGGAAAGATAAGAGCATAGCATAAGGAGCTGCGTATTATCTTTTCAAATTAAAAGTAATTTGTAAAACGAGTTGTAGGGAGTTAGGTCAACATCAGCAATAGACGGAGAATGGCATCTCTGTTCAAAAAAATAGAAATATATTTTGTTGTAATGAGAAAGAAATTAGAGCCTATGGATATGATTGTGCTTTCAGTCACACAAAGGAGTAGAATGCACATATATCTTAATTAATTGTACAACATTGTAAAGATGATCATAATCAGAAGTTATAAATCTACTGGACAGATTAATGCAAGAAACTGATGAACCAGGATCAAGTCTTATGTACTCAGGAAAGGACTTAGAAAAGTGAAGATACTAACACCTGTCAATTAAGGGGCATCAACAGCCATTATAACAGTGAGGAGTGGTGATCTGGGTGAATTAATCTATGAAAACTTGTTTGTTTGTCTGCTTTTCCTTATTAAATAATGCTGTGAGTTCTGTTTCTTCTGTCACATTCTGAAAACGTGTGTAATTAATTTACAACTTTTTTTTCTCCTAACTGGCTTTCCTTTTCAAGATGATGTGTGTTTTTGCTTTTCCTAACTTGAAAGAAGACTCCATTCATCAGACCCAATATTTTCTCATATGATCCTAAAATATGTTAATTTCTTAATAAGTATATACGTGAAGGTTATATGAGAAGATGATTCAGATTTCTTATGGGTCATGTCAGAAACATTATGTACTTATGCCACAGTTTCTGAAGGTTTCTGAGATGTCTTAAAGCAGTGTTATCTGAGAAATTACCTCCTTAGCATATTTCAATTAAAAAAAAAAAAAGAAGGAAATTCTTTGCTGGAAAAGCTAGAAACTGGTTGTAAGTGTCTTTGGATTAAATCTGGTTTGGTTGCAAGGACTAAGGGATGTAATTGACCTGTGCTCTTCTAGAACACATTTTTTCATGAAGTTGCACCTTGAACTAATTTAGTTCATGTGCTCAAAGACGAATGAGTGTCAGAATGAAGGAGGCAGCAGTGACTTCAGGGAACACATTCTTCACCTCAGCTAAAGCATAAATACATCTGTATTGCTTAAAATCTTTTAAATATTGTGTTCAATTGATACAAAAGCAAAATATTCTTATGAGATTCCTTCTTAACATTCACCTCTTCAAAAATCTTATTTATATACATACCCTGAGTTTTCACACTGCTCTTCTGTAAAAATGCATGTGGATCCTTATTCAGTAATCATCATTATCATGGCTAGGCTTTGCAAACGAAGATTTGGGAAGGACTCTACCCACATTTGTTGCAAGCGCGTTGGTGGCTAAAAAGGCCAATACGAGATAGGCATGTCCGGTTGCAAAAGACACAGCAGAAAGACTCCTTGGATGGTATATTCTTCAAGGCTCGATTCTTTCTGCATTGTCTTTTCTCCTCAAGGGTGATCCTGCGTGCTTTGTCAAAGGCATCAGCAGCATTATAGATGGTCTGTCTCCAGACCTCCCGATTGGAGGCCAGAGTAGACCAGTTATGGTGGTCAATATGGCCAAGGCTGAGATGTTGTTTCAAGGAGTCCTTGTATCTTTTCTTCGGGGCTCCTCTCTTGCGGCAACCGGTGGCAAGTTCACCATAGAGCACGATCTTAGGGAGGCGGTGGTCCTTCATCCTGGAGACATGCCCTGCCCAACGCAGCTGTGTTCTCAGCAACATGGCCTCAATACTTGTGACTGCTGCTTGTTCAAGGACAGATGTATTGGTCACATAATCTGACCAGTGAATGTTTAGGATTGAGCGGAGGCAGCGTTGATGGAAGCGTTTTAGGAGACGCAGGTGGTGGCGGTAGATGACCCATGATTCAGATCCGTATAAGAGTAGACAGCACAATGGCTCTGTAAACACTGATCTTTGCATGTGGATCCTTATTCAGTAATAGTTTAATATTAACTATACCACAAACAAAAAATGCTAGAAAAGGATGGGGTTTTTTTTCTTTATTTGACAAATTTTATTTTATGAATTGAAGCCACTTGTCTACATTGTCCATTAATCTATTTTTGATAGAAATCCATAAACTTTATGTCATCTGAATGCCTGATGTTTTGATTTGGAGATGTTGCCATGGTACCTTATAAGAACCATCATTCAAGCCCTGCTAGGCTGCTGGTACTGTTGGTGACTTAATTTCCCTGGTTAGATCACATTTTTCTTGATGCATCTAATTTTACCCCCAAGATCCTTAGCTAAGTCTGTATTCCAGAGAGTCTGCATTCTTCAGTAAAGAAGAAAAAGTGATTTATGTTATTAAAGCTGCTATTAAAGCTGTTATTAATCCTGGTTTGCACCAGGATTTCCAGATTTCCATTTCTAGTTTTAGTGTCTCGGGTTTGGGTCTTTTCTGCTCATTGATATCTCTTGACTACATTTCTTTGTAATTTCCATGGTAAGTGGATTTATTTACTAAAAATTGGTTTAGTTAAAAAATACTTTGTTACCACAAAACAGTTTCAACCAAAAAATTGGTGCCAGCTCTGTGACTATTTTCTCACATGTAAAATCACTGGTTTGCTTTAACTGCAGTGCGGTATTTCTCTGACCTACCACCAAAAGCAGAAGTGAAATTAAACCAAGAGTTCACATAACCACTTCTGTTATGAGACTTTGACATGATTTCAATTTTACACGCTTTTTCCTCAGTCTATTGAAAAAGATAAGCAAAGTGGGGAAGGGGGTAAGAATTTTCAGGACTGGATTTGCAGCTAATGTGGTTTTCAGAGCTAAAGACACACACATTACCAGAAGTATTTCTAGCTGTTATTTTTCCTTGAGGAATATAATCTTTCTAAAATCACCTTTTTCAAGGTAATAAAGTATTTACCAGTGTGCAGCTGATAGTAGTCACAGGGCTGCATACTTTACGGCGTGCTTCCATCAGCCTTTGACATAGGGCAGAAACTGTAATTTGGAGCCAACAGTGTAAACCCTGAGACAGTGGAATAACTTTTATCTGACCTAAATCAAGCATAAACAATAGAGTAGTTTGAAAGCTTTGGTCGACAAAAAATGTCACAGTCTTTGGAAGACTGCTTCCCCTGTTTGATCTGTCACTATACTTCTCAAAACATGACACTTCTTGAACATAATATACTTTGATGATAAACTAGATTAACTTTCCCAGTACAAATGAAAGGCCACCTGTTGCCAGAATGCCCATATTCCTTGTTGGCTGTCTTGTAGCTGTCATCACTTCAATGCAATCTGCGCCCAACATGCTGGAATATAATGAATATGTCAGGAGTTGGAGGTCAGCCATCAAAGTACATGAAAACTTGGCTTGCATACAGTGTCAGCATGGAGGCCTTGCCTATCATCTTGTGAAAGGATTTCTGCACCACTTGATTTGTTTGCAGAGGGTTTGTTTCTGTTGGATGGAACACATTTACTGAGAGGCTTTTTGACAGCCCATTCAAACATTTTCAATTTGGAAAATGGTGCTTCCTGTTTCAAGCTCTGTAACTGATGGATGGTGCGAAGTGCCACTGTAGCTGACCATGCTTTTTGTTTATTATTATTATTTTAGCATGAAAACAGCCATGATGACCCTTGAGGTATTTTGATAAGAGAAAATAATATAACAGGAATACAGCGTATCTATGGAATCCTATCTCTTATGTGTAGTTAGTAGAACCTTATTTTTGCTTTATTCATCCTTGCTGGACATTATAGGTCTCTTTGGTGGCATTATAATTTGTCTGGATTAAAGATTTCAGACTCTTACCCATGGTGAATTGAATGGTTTACAGTACAATGGACATTTCTAAGATTTTTTTCTAAAGGGTTCTTAAACTTCTCATGAGCTCTTGTTCTCATTGTGTGACTTCTTGGGTCCTTTATTAAATTTTTTTCAAAGTGACCTTAAGCATGTGACAAAAATTTGAATTCTTTTTATGCCTCTTCTCCACATTCTTCCCCATCATGTTAGACAATTTACACATGCTGTCATTTCTTGGCATCAACTTTCTTCCTCCTCTTCTGCACAACATATGCTTTCTAAAGCTTCTCACATTTTCTTGATTTTTTAGGTCAAGTTATCTTTCTACACATACACAAATAAAGATGTTCTGGACAAGCTACAGTAATAGACTTAACTGTAGCTCAGTCTAAGGAGCCTCCTCTTTTCTGAAAGAGAAATTTCAAAACATTCTGCATTAACAAATGTTAGGTAAATGCAATTTCTCCAAATTAAGAAATAAATTTAGGTACCTTACTTTTTACAGGTCGACTTGTCAAGGCCCTCAGTAAAAGGACCACTGAAAACAGAAGCATAGAAAGCTGTAACTGTGGGTTGGTTTCTCTGTGGCCCCACCAAGAAACCCCTCTGCATGTCACTTTTAGGTGTCAAGCCCTTTGCAATTAACTCTGACTCCTCAACCACACTCAACAACCACAATGATAGATGAAAAACTAAGGAAGAGCTTTGTGGGAATGATAAAGTTAGCTGAGCCTTTTTTTTTTTTTTTAATCCCCTAATTGAAATGGAAAAAGAAGGTAGCTTAGCTGTTGGCCATTTGGATAGGAATGAACAAGTGACAGCAACTTTTGGGGCAAACATAAGAAACAGTCTGAGTCTCTCCTGACTGAGGTGTTTTGGCAACTTACTTTTTCCCAAGAGAGTGCCCTGACTCAAATCTTTAACTTCTTGGTCTGGATGATCTAATTTGGCTTGTGCACCTTCATCTAAAATATAGTATATGCACAAGAACCCAGACATCCTGATGCCTGCAGGTAGTAACCATCCACTGAGTCACAAATGTTTCTGCTCCCCCCTTGAATGTCATGAAAATAGAGCCATCTGTCCCAAGGTGTTTGAGACCCCATACTCCCCTTTCAATGTATGTTATTTTGGAGATGTAAATTTGAATCTTTTAGGAAGATAGGAGTTTTAACTTGTATTTTTTTGCCTCCTCTGTATTTTGTAAAATATATTTTAATATATATATTGGGATATATATTAGGTAATTTCATGGCATTGAAGTATCTCCAAACTAAAACCATCATAAAATATACTAAAGTTGAAGACAATTTTAAATTAACTTCTCCCTGAAGAGAAAGAGGGAGTAGTCACAATTCACAGTGTAAAATTTGTGCTTGGTTATAGTTTTTAGATATTTTCACAGTATATACTGTGTATCTGACTGTAACTGCTAATAACAGGGCCAAAAAGTAAAACCTTACGGTGAATGACAATACATGAATTAGTTATTTCTCCCAATTACTTTGTATAAGTGTAAAGAATGTAACATTTGTGCGGTTGATCTGAAGATCTTGTTTCAAATAACTGGAGGTTTACGTATGGTAATATAAGAAAGTCTATGTTATGAATCAAAAAGAGCATGCTAGAAGAAGAAGTAAATTGCAGAGGTACTCCAATGTTCCTCACCCTATCCTCTGCCAAAATCCCCATTTGATTTAGATTTAAGTAAAATTTTCAAAGGTGAAGTCTCTTTCTAGATGATAGGGTAAGATAGAATTTATCTCAAGAAAAAACCGATAACAATATATTTCAGTGCAGACTTAAGAACACTTGCATGTTTATGAGGTAACTTACAGACCAATTATGTGCCTTTACTGTTATACTGGGAAGCAGATATAAACACGATTGAAGTTTCAACCCTTGGCAAGTCCTTATTCCCACTGGATTTGTGTTGCCAAATTTAGATTTGAGATGTGATTTTCCTTAAAACCATGTCAGTCTGTGCCATACAGATGAACTCATTAGCCTAACTGAAGAGTGTAACTCCTTTCAGTATTAGAATATTGCAGATCACAGAGCTCATCTTAGAGAAAGATGGGTTTGTTTCTTGAACTTTGGCCCTTTCCATTGTCTTTTGCAGTATGATAGGTGATAAATGTCTGTCAAAAATGAATAGAAATGCTTTTGTGGAAGCTGACATTTTCATGTATCTACTGAATTCCCAGGGGGAAAAAAAAAGAAATCCCTGCTAAATATTTAATACAAAGAAACTGGTTGGTTTTGGTCTGTTTGGTTGTGGGTTTTTTTCAGCATTACAAAAGCATTTCTGGTCATTCACAATGTGTGTGGGAAACAGTAAGTATACTATTCTAGTGCCTTTCTTTAAAGATTTTTTAGGTACTTTATGACCAGTCCATCAAGCCTTTGAAAGATAGGTACATCTTGCTGATTCACCATAAGAGAAAACCTAGAGCACCAGGGACTTCATCCGGAGCCAGGGAGTAACTGCACTAGGAAATATGTCCTTGCCATTCAGGTATTACACTGGGACCTTTTGTAACTGTGCACTGTTTGGGTGTCTGTCGCGGCCTTAGGATAATGTCCTAAGGACATGTTTGCTTTTCCTGGGTAAATCTTAAATGTACTGTGAGGAAGTAAGTGGTGGAATCTCTTGCATTCAGCTAGATCAAGATATTGTGTCCTGCAAATGCACTTACATTAAGAATGAGGTACATTTCACTATCAAATGAATTTTTTAACACTCTAGATTGTTAGAAATGTTCATGCTTGTAATTTGTTTACCCAAAATACTACAGAGATTTCTACCTCAAACACCAGCCTTTACTGGACTTTTCAGTAAAGCTGAGCAAAATTTGGGTGTAGACAGAGATAGAGGATTAAAATGAATTTTAATTAAAAGATAATTTCAATTAGCACACAAAAATGCCCATACCTAACAATAATATTGCCTCCATCCTACCATGTATTGTAGGACGATAGCTAGTACCAGATGCTTCAGTGAAAATGAAAGAAATCCCACGGTAGACAATTATGAAATAACCATTTGGGCAGGGCAGTCAGACCCATGACCCATATCCAAATACTTTCATTTAACACAAATTGCTTGCACATCTTTAGTAATCAATTTAATGCAAGACAACTTGTGAACTGACACTGCTCTGCCAAAACTTGTCCTAATGCTGTGCCTCTCTTTTATTCTGTGAAGCCTGCTGGCAAAATCCAAGGAGATAAGGCTCCAGCCTGCCCCACGTAGAGCAGAGCACAGACTCTTGCACTGTACTCTGGTATGTTTTATGCAAGTACCTGGTACTTCTGTGAGTGCTTCTGTACCAACATCACATTGATTCCCACGGATTTATTCATATAAGGCTGCTACTAGCTATACAGTAAAATAGCTGTTTAAAATTACATACGAAGTAAAATATGGGGCCTGATGGGATTAATCCAAAAATCCTCAAAGAGTTGGCTGATGTCATCAGAAAACCTCTCTTGATTTTTGAGTGGTCTGGGGAATCCGGAGAAGCCCCAGCTGACTGGAAGCTGGCAAATGTCCCGATTTTTGAGATGGGCAAAAAGGAGGACCCTGAAAACTGCAGGCTTGTCAGTCTCACTTCAGTGCCAGGTAAAGTTATGGAGAAAGTTATTCTGGGAAGCATTGAAAAACACTTGAAGGACAACACAGTCATTGGTCACAGCCAGCATGGTTTCATGACAAGAATGTCCTGCTTATCCAACCTGACTTCCTTTTATGACAAGGTAACCCACCTAGTTGTTCAAGGGAAGCCAGTTGATGTAATCTCTTTGGATTTCAGCAAAGCTTTCAATACTGTCTCTCACGGGATCCTTCTGGACAAAATGTCCAGCATGCAGCTGGATAAACACATCATGCAGTGGGTGAGAAATTGATTCATGGGTTGAGCACAGAGGGTAACAGTGAATGGGGTGACATCAGACCAATGACCTGTCACTAGTGGGGTTCCACAGGGCTCCATCTTGGGCCCTGTGCCCTTCAACATCTTCATAAATGACTTGGACGCAGGACTGGAAGGGATACTAAGCAAATTTTCAGGTGACCCAAAACTGGGAGGAACAGTTGACTCCCTCGAGGGCAGGCATGCCTTGCAGAGAGACCTCAACAAATCAGAGGACTGGGCAGTCACCAACCCATATGAAGTTCAATAAAGAAAAGTGACGGATTCTGCACCTGGAATGGGGCAACCCTGGATGTTTGTACAGACTGGGGAATGAGATACTGGAAAGCAGTGCCATGGAAAGGGACCTGGGCGTCCTGGTCCATATCAAGTTGAATATAAGTCAGCAGTGCCCTGGCACCCAGGAGGTCCAACTGTGTCCTGGGGGACATCAGGCACAGCATTGCCAGCCAGTCGTGGGAGGGGATTGTCCCACTCTGCTCTGCACTGGGGTGGCCTCACCTTCAACACTGTGTGCAGTCTTGGGCACAACAATATAAGAAAGATATTAAGCTCTTATAGAGTGTCCAAAGGAGGGCAACGAAGATGGTTCAGGGCCTTGAGGAGAAGCCGTATGAGGAGCAGCTGAGGTCACTTGGTGTGTTCAGCCTGGAGGAGACTGAGGGGAGACCTTGTTGCAGTCTATAACTTCCTTGTGAGAGGAAGAAGAGGGATGGGCACTGATCTCTTCTTTGTGGTGACCAGTGACAGGACCCAAGGGAATGGCCTGAAGTTGTGTCAGGGGACGTTTAGGTTGGATATCAGAAAAAGCTTCATCACCCAGAGGGTGGTTGGGCACTGGAATAGGCTCCCCAGGGAAGTGGTCACAGCTCCAAACCTGACAGAGTTCAAGAAGTGTTTGGATGATACTCTCAGGCCCGTGCTGTGACTCTTGGGAATGGTCGTCTGCAGGACTAGGAGTTGGACTTGATGATCCTTGTGGTCCCTTCCAACTCATAATGCTCTGTGATTCTGTGATATTAATACATCTGTAAGACAAGTATAGTACCTTGAAATGGATATTAGAATTAAAATTTTGGAGAAATGTATATTAGAATTAGAATCTGTTTAACGGGTGTTTCATCTATTATATAGTTAATCTCTCCTTCTGTAAAACCATTCATTAACAATCTGGTATATACACAGTAACTCCCTTATGAAATTCTATATTAAATATTTATTTGGGGATCTTAACCTAAAGTATTTTACATTGAACCCTAGGCCTTGATAATTAATTATGTAATTTCAATTCATTATTTATGGAATTAGCTACCCCAAAAGCAGAAGCAATACAACATGTGTGTGTTGTTATGAAATACACTTGAAACATCAAGTAAATGAATTTTTCAGTGGCGTTTTTGCAAGCCTCTTTAAGAAGGTTCAACTTGCATTATTCAAGGGTTTTGCCTTATTAATTGTTCTTGGAGGAAATAAATGCAGGTCTGCAAAAAATCCATGTGTCTATTTATAGACACATATCATAGTTACAACTTCCAGAAAAGGCAAAAAAAATATTATATTATCAAGGTTAAACAGGCATCAGAAATTGCTATATATAGTATATTTAAGATTATTAGATTTAGATAAAATTCAAAACTAGAAAAATGCTACCTAACAAATTAAATACGTATATATATATAAGTATAGACATGCATATATGCACACATATGTGCATATATCAAAATAGATTTCTATGCAAGCCTTCCTGGTGGTTCTAAGTATGTTAATACTAGGCAGCATTTTCACTTTTCTCATGTATGAATTCTTGAGAAGACAGTTATAATTTCCCTTCTCAGAATGAGAATTTTCTAGCTTTTTTTCTTAGTTTTTGGATGCCAACTTACAAAGAAATGTACACACAGGGCTAGAAATTGTTTTGTTGATTTAGCTTTTCTCTTTTCACAGCTTATATGTTTCTTTGTTTTGAATTTGAATAAATGGCATGCAGATTTTATTAGGATTCTGAGCATGAATAGGGCTTACTGTTGAACTGTAATAATACCTTTACTTTCTCTGAGTTCCTCTCTCCCTCTCCAAGCTCATTAAAAGACCTCTCCACTTTACTTCATTCTCCAAAGATCACGACATGTGTGCACAATTACTGTTCCCTACCTTACAACTGGAAGTTACTGCTAAATACTTTACCCTGGCTGAACGGGAAAAATCAATACACTGTCTACCTGAAGGTTGGGGTATGATGTGACTCACCTTTATAGATGAAAAAACCTGAAACAAATGTACCCTTTTTCTAGTGGAAAGCTATTGAGGAATCTTCTGAAATTTTCTGTACATCTTCTCCTGGTAGGATTTTCTTAGTTCGTGTAAGTCTGAAAAGTTGCAAAATGTTCGCTTGAGAGAAAAAGAATAGTTTCTCTGTAACTTGTGACTCCAGGGCACCTGAAGTAAGATGACTAAGACTACTCCTGGGCATGCGCAGGTGGAAAGGCAGAACTTACTTGATGAGATACTTGCTTGATATCACTGGTGAATACTTTGTAGGGTTGAACCTGTATATAGGTAGTACTTTCTCTTATTCCTCCTCTTTTTAGGAGGTTATGATAGCCTACGTTCATGTCTATATCATTCCACTCTGAGCTCAAGATCATTCTCCTTGTAAACTGAACCTGTGTACAACTTACCTGTGTTCAGCTGCTACATCTTCACTTTTATTCTTTGCTTCTCATGTGCCTGACATTTATCCTACTGTTTGGGAATAGTCTCTGAGAAGTGACACTGCTGCATGAGTGTGTGAAATCCCATGTTGCTGTCCTGAAGTTGATGAGTTGGAACACAGCTTTCCCTAACCTGAAACAGCAGTCTGACCCCCAAGGCTGAGCTAAGCCATCTCCATCTCTTAGAGATAAGATGTTTGCTAGGGAGAAAGGACCGTTCTCAGAAATGGCCCAGAATCATTCTGGGTGATAATTTTAATTTTTTTCAGACTTGACTCTATTATCTCAACCATATACCAACTGCCATACTGAGGCTTCAGCTGTTTGTGCATGGCAACTTTGAGGTAAAGGAGAAACTAAGGACTGTCAAGGGAGGTAACTTATCTCCGGAGCACAAACAAAAAAACTGCTGCAGACCTCATGGCATATGATCTCACTCTCCTTTAAAAACTAAGTCTTCTACCGGATCTGCTGAAAGGATCCTCTCTGTAACTGGAGATGACACTGAAACGAAATTATATTAATTTGCAAAGGAACTTAAACAAGTGAAATAAAAAGTCTAGAAGTTATGTGACTTATGTACTTCTTGACATTATTGTTTGGCTCATGGTGCACCCTGTCTGTTTTGTGATAAAGATTGGCGAGTATTTTACATGCCCTGAAAAATACAGCTCTCAGTCTCTGCCAGATGGCAAAATTCATGCTCCTGTAAGGACTGAAGCTGCAGCATTTATAGTGTTTTCATATTTTACTTTACTTTTAGATTCATTTTACTTTTTCACAATAGAACTTCCCTGCCTGTATATATACTAGACTGTTTGCATGCACGTTGTTAGATAAACGTACACCTGCATTTGCATATGTTTATACATGCAAATAAGCATATGTTTACTGAATGCACATATTAGCTGTAGTGGTAGCAAATGATACATATTATTGTCTTAAAAAAATCAGTCTTTAGTTACAGAATCTTTTCTTAAATGGCAACAACTTTTATATATGAGAGATGGTGGAAATTGAGATAAACACTGTGTTGGTACAAATTATTTTCTTAGCATCTGTTTTCTATTTGGGGAAAAAGGAGTATTTAAAGTTTTTCGAGAAAGTGGTCAGTTATGCAAAACAAGGAAATAAAATCTGACACGTAATAATGAATCTGAATCTGATACAACCTGAACCATTGAAAATTGGATTTTGGCGCTCAGCCTTTCTACATTTGATTCTTTGTTAGCTACAGTTCTAAAGTGCTAGTAAGTACACAGGTTTTTCACCAAGTCTCTAGACAGTTTCTAGTAAAGTAATCTTTAAATCTAACAATTTACATTTCTCATTCTAGAAATGTATATAAATGGTGAATATAACTGATGTCTCTAAGTTCATTACAAGACTCAATTTTTTTCCTAGTTGCAGGATTTTCTAGGGACTTTCTCCAATTATTAAAAGTTCTGACTTCAAATATTCTAAAGTAAGAGTCTGAAAAAGCTGAGGTTACTTTTCTAACACTATCAAAGTCAAAACACCTTTCCTGATAGATAGGCTTGTGAATTACATGCATTCACTATGTCATGTATATTTCCTTGTAGAAAATACATGTACTATGTAATACATGTATTCATAATTTCATGTATTAAGGCTAGATGAAAGATCAGAAATGCTTTTCATAGACTAATAGAATCATTTTTTCTCAATATTTCTGAAATAAATTTTGTTTCCCCTCCAAGTACTAAGGTGATCAGTAACTATATATCTAGTTATAATCTGGGTATACCTTTCAGTGTGAATGGGTTGATGAAGCATAAGTTTTAATCAGTTCTATTTGTGGGCCCTTATTTTATTGTTGTCTGTGTGTACATATAACTTGCTTTACAAACTACTTATTTCTCTGTAGCTAACAAATAAGACAGCTATCTTTATATCTTAGCTCTTTGCATAGGTATAGAAAATGTATTCCTTGGTCTCTATATAACAAATTTAATTTCTTCATGAGGTTGAGAGGCCAGAATCTCTGTGATTGTGTCATTCTTTTATTTTCGCATGTTGCTTTGTTTATGATAATATCCTTTACTAATATGTTGAGAGGCATGTCTTTTTTGTTTTGTTTTGTTTTGGTTTGTTTGTTTGTTTGTTTTTTGTTTTAGTCCATTTCTACTGTAAAGTAATACCACAGGAAAAACAGCAAGCATAAATCAGTACATCAGAGTACATCAAAGTCAGTCTCACCATGCTACAGTATACAAATAGCTCTTGATGAGTTTGCCATGCTTACTGAACTGAATAAATATAAAAGCTTTTTGTGTACATTCCTATTTTGAGTCCCAATACAGCATGTTAACCTCAGAATATCAAATTGAATCAGGGTTTCTGAGAAGAGCTGGCTCCAAAGCTGTTAGAATGACACTTCATTACACTATCTGGATTCGGGTTTCAGACAGCCAAAACCAGTGCTCTCACAACCTCTCACCTAAAGTCAGATAATGTACAGCCACCCAAATAAGCAACTGAATTTCCCTGCAAGTGCTTCTGAACATCTTGAAATGTGGAGCCTGTGGAGGTCCTGAAAACTAAGACTAAAATTGTTATGAAGAGGCTTTATTGGATGAAATTTTTCCTTGCCAGGCACAAATAAACAGTTCTCAATAGGGTGCTCACCACACAATGTGTCAGCACATATTATGCAGTCTGGTGCTGAGTGGATGTGTCAGCTGCCCATTAGACCACACTAAAATAGAATTGCTGGGAGCCTGAAGCATGAAGCATGATATTAGATAAAGTGATGAAATTTCACTCGATTAAAGAGCCAGGTCAAGGACAGTTACCTCAGGAAATTCTTTTTTTTCCTAGAATATTCTCACAATTTTGATAAATTTATCCTCCTTTTTCACTTATTTTCAATTATCATTCAAATTATATGGATGGCTGCATTTAAACTTGCTGGGTTAAGACATATTGGGGAATATAGGGACAGTAGATTTTATTACGTAAAAAAGGGGAAGAGGCAGAAAAGAATTGATTGCTGGACATTGGAGGCTATAAGAAATGTTAGATAGATTTGTTTAGTTGTTTGGGTTTTCTTCCTCTGAGGTGAGAGCAGCTGGGACTTTTTGTTAGGCTCCTGAATGCTAGCATAGAGTGGTGCCTGAGGGAGTAGGAAATTGCTCCCTTTATCCATGGGAACTGCACGCTCTTGGCAAAAAGATCTTCATCCATTTTTCTTCTTGACTAGAGTGCTGAGGCCTCACCTAGTCAGATAAAGCTGTGGATTTGATTTAGTGTCTGTATCAGCTCCTCAGAGTGCTGCACAAGAAGAAATTAACATGTACGGCTATATCTGGTGCATTTCACTACAGTTTATAGTTTGGCAAGGGCCATGTCTCTCCCCCTCCCTCAATTTAATTTCAATTAGGATCACAGGTTGCTCTGAAATCTAAGAGGAATCTGAGAGGTTAATTATCACTGAGTATGCCATCCTTGGAGCTGGTCCCTGACCCTTATCCTGTGAAGCTTTGGTACAATTTCTAAACAACATATGACATCTTGCAAGTTGTTTTATTGCTTCTTAAATAGAACATGCAAACTCTTCTCTCTGAGTGGGTCTATTCCTCGTGCTATGCCAAGTGCAAAGAATTTTCAGTTAATTCAAACCTGGTCATCCTTCATGTATAGTTGCCCATTCACCATGTAAATGTATTGTAGTGAACTGCATCAAGAATCCTAGGCACTGCAACTCTTAACTGTTTGGCTGTATTGGTGTTGAATTCTGGGCCAATTAGAGATTGGTGGTTACAAGGGAGCTGCCAGAGAATGACAGGATAAATGTGATTCCCTTTTGATATATGATTTTCTAAAATCAATAAATTAACTCCTACACATATACTTCTTAAGATGTACAAAGCTTGTCCTAGAATTTTACTGGCATGGTCACAGGGACTCCGATGCTTCTTTGGTATTACTGGTGCAGCTTAAAAAAAATAATTATTCATCCTGAAAACAAGTAAAATGTTGCAGGGCTGCAGTTACCACTGGAGTTACCTATCTGATGAATGGGTTAATGAAAAATGCCCAGATCAACATAATACTGAGGTTATGATAAAATATGAAACCTTAATATAAGTGTAGAGAAAATTACCTTTTGGATGACAAATAGCATGACATTCACTCCCTAATAGGAATAATCTAGGAGTCTCAATAGACATAGTCATCCTACTCAAGCACACATTTAGAAGCTTGAATTATATTGCATGTAATATTTTGTCTATAACTTATTGATAATAAAAATATAAGGTATAATATAGAGAAGAGATGCACAGCAGAAGTGAGGTCAGACAATTTTAGAGGCATACTGATGAAATTTAATAATTGTTTTCCATTTCCACTTTTCATGTTTTGTGAGTTTTTGTTTGTTTTTGTTTTATTCTCATTGTGTAGATGACAGTTTACTGTCTGCTTCTGTGAAATTATTCTCCTGGAAAAAAAGCCACACTTCCATTTTTATTTATTTAGATTATTTATTTATTTTTAATTCCAAATTCTGAGTCTAACCTCAAGAAAATTTCCTAATAGAAAACACACACATGTCTACTAGTCCTGTATAAAATGATAAATTTGTTACTTTTAATCTGTATGAAGTTAGGATTAAAGTAACATAACCCTTAGACAAAAGATAGCACTATTTGAAATGGGTGGATCTTAAAAGAATCCATTAGACATCCTCATTGAACTGGCTTTGGAAAGCTTGTGTGTCACCAAATGCAGGCAGAACCACCTAAGTGAGGCTTCGTTGGTATTCTTGCTGCATTTTGCACTGCTTGGGGAGCTTGCAGCAAAGCTCTTATCTCTCTCCCTTTTGTGTTTTGCTTCATTTATCTTTGTTCTTCAAAGCAAAGCAAAGCAAACCAAACTATACCAAACCATACCAAAATCCTTGAGTCTTTTGCTTAAATTATTTTAACAAAATAAGGCTGTTTATGAAGCAGAGAAAGTGGATGTTTACTGCTGTTTGACAGCACAGGGGCATGCCTGTTTCTTAAGAAGGCTGTAGAAGGAAATCTGATATGACTTGCTCCTTTTCCAATTGCTGGAGGAGTGATCAACAGCTTGTGCCAACTCATACCATCTACAGCAAAAGCTGCCAGCTCCATGCTCCTCTGTTAGTCTAGTCCTTTCTATCCACTCCCCTGAACCTCAGCCAATGCTAAGGCATTTGAACACCATGACAACTGGTAAGGAAATATGGTCATATTTGTTTGATTTTTTTCTTTTTAATGTTTTGTTTTGCCTAGTGTTTGTGCATGCTGGTATAGGGAAAAGGGTGTGAGGGTTAATCCCCTGATTCCTGCACAGGATAGCCCTTTCTCCTTCATCAGTCTGTAAAGAAAACAGTATGGGAAATCATAGAATCATAGAGCCATGGAGTCATAGAATCATTAAGGTTGGAAAAGACCTCCAAGACCTCCAAGTCTGGCTTTAAACCATAGCACTGAGTGCCACGTCCGGTCGTTTCTTAAACACTTCCAGGGATGATGACTCCACCACCTCCCTGGACAATTTGTTTCAACACTTAACCATCCTTTCAATAACAAAATTCTTCCTGAAGTACTCAATCACCTCATCCAGGTCATTGATAAAGATTTTTAACAGGACTGCACCCAATACTGAGCCCTGGGGAACTCCACTAATGACTGGCCACTGACTGAATGTAACTCCATTCACCACTGGTCTCTGGACCTGGCCATCCAACCAGTTCCTAACCCAGTGAAAAGTGTACCTGTCCAAGCCATGGGCTGTCGGCTTCTCCAGGAGAATGCTGTGAGAGACAGTATCAAAGGCTTTACCGAAATCCTGATAGACAACATCCACAGCCTTTCCCTCATCTACTAGGAAAGGAAATCAGGTTGGTTGAGTAGGACCTGCCTTTTCTAAACCCATGCTATCTGGCTGGGCCTGATCCCCTGGTTGTCCTGTTCATGCCATGTGATCACACTCAAGATGATCTGTTTGATAACCTTCCCGGGTACCAAGATCAGACTGACAGGCTTGTAGTTCCCCGGATCTCACTTCTGACACTTGTAGATGGGTGTTACGCTAGCCAACATCCAGTAGACTGGGACCTCACCAGATACCTAGGAATGGTGATAAATGATGGAGAGTGGCTTGGTGAACTCTTCTACAAGGTGCCGCAGTTCCCTCGGGTGAATCTCATCTGGTCCTATAGATTTTTGAGTGGCACAGCAGGTAACTAACTACTTCCTCCTGGATTAGAGAGGGTCTATTCTGTTCCCCATCCCTGTCTATCAGCTCATAGGACCAGTTGCCCTGAGAATAAACAGTCTTTCTGTTGAAGAGTCAAGGAAGGCATTAAGTACCTAGCCAAATGGAGTTAAAGAGGACTGTTCAGGCTCAGGACCAATATTAGGGTTGCAAACACTGAGAATAGATATTTCACTCATTTCTCACAGGACCATTTTCTTAAGGAAAAGCTTAAGTGACAATGTGACAATGAGACTGCTCCCTTGGCTCTTTGCATAGTGCAACAGTCCAGCTTAGCCCTTTCTTTCTTCATGTGCACCCTGAGCTCCAGTGTGAGCAAAGTCAAGCTTCTTGGGCTGTTACAAGGCCCAGCTGCCAGGGAATATAAATTAACTGAAGTGCAAATACCACCAGATTCCTGCCAAAACTCTCAGCAGACACCACAGGGAAATAATGTTTCAGTCAGTGTTTCCACACTCCAATAAAACCAAATCCCCAGTCTGCTAAAGAGTGTGTTTGCAGTTTTCATTAAACTGCATTAGTTGCTCTACTTCAAGGGCCAGGAGGTGAAACACCTCCCACAAAGAAACTCATGAAAGAGTATGTCTGTGAAATGCTGTCTTGAGTACCAGGAACTGCTGGCTACCAGGCTGAGGGTGGCAGCATATGCTGCAGTGTCACACCTGATGGTCATGTGCTGTCCTCTCTCAGAAGAAAGTGTTAGCTCAAGTATATCCTGAGCATTTCCCTGAGTTTGAAACTTGATTTCTAGCCTCTTTGAGCTTGTAAAAAGTGAAGCTGTTCTTCCCTTAAACCATACTAGTCCACTGTGCATCACTCAGGGTCTAGTCAGCATAATTTGCATCTTCCTACTCTCTTCTACAACCTGGTCATTGCAGTTTTTCCACAAGATAATACTGCCCTTTTCTCTATCATGCTTTAAACAGCTGAGTAGTTAACACTGACAATATGAGATAATATTTGTGTTAAGGTCTGGTGAAACAAGCTCAATAGTTTGTGTTCGAGGGTTACAGTTTCAACATCTGTGAAAAGTGAGATGGACAGTCCTGGATGGCTTATGCTTATGGTTCAGAGGGTCTTCTTTCCATAATGACTGGAAGCACGTCATGACTGTTCATACAAGTGAAGTTGATAGAAGATAGAGTGAACGTCTTGACCTTCTCTGCTTATTATTCTTGCAAGCCCTCTCAGATTTATGAGCATTACATTTGGAAAACACTGGTTTCTATGTACAGTTGCATTTCAGATAAATTGGTTATTAAAATATATATTGTAGTTCTAGAAGGTGTTTGCTTTATTTTACAACCTAGCTGGCTGTGAAATGTGGTTTGTCAGAAGCAACAATTTTGGTCCAGAAGCAGCCTACAAAACTGTTCGAAACGTAAGGATACTATAAATCTTTTTGGCAAAAGTGGCAAATATTTGTCTTCACATCACAAAAGCGATGTTCTCTGCTCAGAAGCCTGCAGGTTTAGATGGTCCATTTAGACAGCCAAGGAAACCCACGAATCGAAATGCCTTAAATCACCGGAGTCTCAGTTTTGGAAGTCCATGCTGGAGCAGGCTCCTGACAGGAGCCCCCACTGGAGCAGATTTGCTGGCAGGACTTGTGACCTTGCAGGGGACCCACACTGGAGCAGGCTGTTCCTGAAAAACTGCACGTGATGGAAAGGGACCCCTGCTGGAGCAATTGATGAAGGACTGTATCCTGTGCGGAGGACTTATGCTGGAGAAGTTTGTGTAGGACTGTCTTCTGTGAGAGGGACTCCACACTGGAGCAGGGGAAGGACTCCTCTTTCTGAGAAGGAAAGGGTGGTAGAAACAACATGTAATGAACCCACTATAACTCTTGTTCCCCACCTCCCTGCACCGCTGGGGGGGACGAGGTAGAGAATCAGGAATAAAATTAATCCCAGGAAGGAGGGAGAGGTGAGGTAAAGGTGTTTTTAAGATTTGGTTTATGTCTCATTATCTTATTCCAATTTTAATTTAATTAATTTTTCCAATCTTTTTTTCCAGGTCTGTTTTACTCATGGCAATAATCAGTGATTGAACCTTCCCTATCCTTATCTCAGCTACTAAGCCTTTCTGTTATGCTTTCTTGATCCTGCCCAGCTGAGGAAGGAAGTGAGACAGAGGTACTGGTAGGCACCTGGCACATAGCCGGGGTCAAACCACCCCAATAGACAAAAGTGGTACAGACACAGACTCAGGTGTTCAAAGGAGATGCTGAGGTTCTAAATGCAACTTTCTGTTGCTGAAATCCTCTCACTCTGTGTACCTTTATAGCGTTTTGTCTGGTAGGAGGTTTATTCCTGACATGTACCCATGAGCAAACACTTTTTAATTCCTTCATTGTACTGAAATGTGAAGAGAGCTTTCTCCTAGGTAAGTCCATTACAGCAAATCCATCAGAGATTTTTTAAGAAAACAGTGTCCTGGCTGGCAATTTGTGTGCCATGTTTCAGCTCTGGAGATGTGGCACATAGAAGCCACTCAGAGGAAACAGAAGTGCTGACAGGCTCAAAATGACTGCAATGACAGTATCTGCAGCTGTACTCATCTAATTTACAGCATTTATGAGCAGCGGTTTTGTTACAGTGCAATTGAATATTTCTGAGGCTTCTTACTTTTTTTCCTCCCTAGTATTGTGGCTGAAGGGCAAGCTTGTCCTCTGATTTTTATGACTCAGTAAAGTCCTGTTTATGTTACATCTTGCTAACATGTCATCTGATCAAAGCATATAAGAAATGTATTATGAGACTAGGATTTATGAAAACCTCTTAAAAACTTACAGGTCTACACTCCCACATGAGAAACCCATCTGCAGAGAGGTTGCTTTGCTTTCTCCAACTCCACCAGAAGAGATCTACTTTCCAACTTCCTCCCCCCTTCTATTTATATTTCTGCTAACGTAAAGAATAGAATGGAATACTGGGATATGGCTACTTCCTTAGTTTCAACCTGGTTGCCAGGAAAAGGCCTAAACCAAATCACTGCAATATTCCTAAGACTGAATAATTGTTCTACACACACATGAAGGACAGACTAGGAAAAAGCAGACTAGCATTGGACTAAGAAGATTCAGGTTGGATGTCAGAAAAAAGCAAACTACATACTAGAGAAACTGTGAATTTTCATTAACTATTATTAAGTAGATTAAAGAATATATCTCAGGGATGTCACTGGTGTAGTTGATTCTATGACCAGGAAGAAGGATGGACTAGAAAATCACACTTTTTTGGTGATTGTTGAGGAACTATGTGTTAGAAGGTCAAGCACGGTGCAAAGAGGTAATGATCAAAGTGACAAACACAGGAAAATGATTTATGAATTTAAAACGTAGCCAAGAACTTTATTTTAATTTGTATTGCCATAAGGGTTCAGGAAGGAGGAGGGAAAGGGACAAAACCAGGATATTATACAGAAATTAACCATTGATATCAGTTTCTCTCAACACATTACACCAAAACAAAAAAAGGTCACTGCTTAACAGGCTTGTGACAAACAATTCAGGGTATAAAATCAATAGCTGGATTTTTTTTTTCCTGATGGAGGATCCATGAAATAATTCAACATGATATTTGTGGATTTTAAAATCCTAGAAACATTAGTTTTTCCTGGCACGGGTTCCCATTCAAACCAATCAATCATCTCCCTACTGGTTTGAAAAAAAGCTTTTTTGTTTGATCAGTTCCACAAACAGTTTCATCAACAATTGATTTTTCTGTAAGGTCCACAATAACTGCCATAACAATGAAGCTGTTCTGTGTGTGACTAAAAGTAAAATCAAATTATTTCTAAAAGTACTCAGGGTAAGTAAATATTCTTTGCTGCTCAGAATGAACTACTCTATGGAGTACAGTGGAGATGGAATTACGGAAAAGGGATAGCTACATGTGAATATCAGTAAGGAGTAGAGGTAGGAAATTTAGGTAGAAAGTCCTGTCATGGGGCTGTTGTGATATCAGTAAACACCACTTTTTTAATGGGAAATTATTCAAGACTGAATGTGGTTGAACGGAAATGAATTCACTTGAAAGTGGCTTTGCATACAAACAAATACTCTCCTCTACATAGTATCATATCTTATTATATTGAACAGTTCTTGAAAAAAAATTGGAACAAGCACAGAAAATTTTCCTCTTCTTTTATATTTTTTTTCCTTTTACAGTTTTCAGATGACCTCTCTGAACCATATTAAGCACTCATGTTGATAAATTCTAGGATCATGTGAGTGGCACATGCGTTGAAACTGATTGTGGGAGAAAGTTAGATTTCAAATTTGAACTTCATCTACAGACTCACTGTATGTCACAAGGTACAAAATATGGTTTAGGGAAGCAAAACCACTTTCCTGTTTACTGAGCAGTTGCCACCACGGATGACTAAGCTGCTGATTTTAATTATTTTTTCATTTGATAAGGGGACATAGATTATTTTATAGTAGGCATCAGAGTTACACTTATACACTTGCTTATTCATTCTTATAATTTATCAAAGTAGCCTCACTTCTTCATATTTCTTCCAGTAATATAGATAATTTAACCTAGAGAGTCTTAAAACCCCACAATCTTCACTACTGGGACAGATTCTTGGATTCATTTCTAGCAAAAAGGGAAAGAAAGACAAGCATGTAATTGGGAAACATCAGAAGCATACAGCTTGTAAGGCAAGAACTTGCAGAGAAATCACTATTTCAGCACAAGGCCACTTCTCAACAACCTCCTTGTTCAGTGGCTTTGATCAAACCTTTCTTCACAAAGGCCCAAAGATCAGCTGAGTGATCTTTACTCTCCAGCATCTACTCAGGAAACTTCATATGGTATCCTCTTGTAGTCTAATATTTTACACTTTTTCAACTTTTAATTTCCTGACAGTAGCTTTTTGTCAAGGTATAATTCAGATCCTTTATGTTTGCTCATGGTAGTCAAATTTATGTTGCTGAAAGTCTTGTATATTGATTCTTAATGTCCAAAAAAGAATTCAGGTTGTAAGGATCTGAGTAATGCTGTTATACTTGGTCTGGAACATCTTAATATCAAATAATAATGGAGAAATTAAAGTTTGCTACTGCAGGTTTTCCTTTCTCTCTCCATCCCTGAAAACAACTGTACAAAGTCAGCAAAACAAGGAAAATTTGGAGAAATGGGAATGATGCCTATCATTAAAAAAAATGTACATATATCTTCTTCTGGGATGCCAGACTGTGATCTTCCTGTCAATCTGTGGATAGTGGTGATCCATGCTCAGTTTTAGCAGATTTTTTCCCAGTATGGAGGAGATTGAAGAAAAGTGTAGCGATAAGGTCAGGAGTTGAAAAAAGTTGGAGAAAATAGGTGCAAAGTGAGATGTGGTTCCTTCCCTCCTTCCCTCCTTCCCTCCTTCCTTCCTTCCTTCCTTCCCTCCTTCCTTCCCTCCTTCCTTTCTTCCTTCCTTTCTTCCCTCCTTCCTTCCTTCCTTTCTTCCCTCCTTCCTTCCTTCCTTCCTTCCTTTCTTCCTTCCCTCCTTCCTTTCTTCCTTCCCTCCCTCCCTCCTTTTTTTTTTTTTTCATTTTGGCTTCCTATCCATCGATACCTGCATGCTTCTTTAAGTTTGCTTTATTTTGGCTTCCAATGTGAACCTAACAGAGAATCAACTGGTTCTCACAGGATTTCAGCTGTATAATTCATTGAAACCTGGGCAAATCTAAACAGGCATGTTTTTGCACAGCCCTGTTCCCACATATTTCTCTTCAGAGTATTTGATTTTTTTTTTCTACTAGTCTTTTTATGTTGTACAGATTACTGTAAGTGTATTACATGAAGTTATATAAGCTCATTTAAGCCTGCATCATTCAGTGAATAAATGAGCAAAAGGAAGGGAAAAAAATAAAATATTCCCCCTAGCAAATGGAATTTTCATTGTAATGGATTTTTGCTCAGAATATAGTTAATATAGCTAGGATTTAGTAACTGATTGAAAATTATGGTAGCTCATTTGAGAACAAGAATGTGGCAGTAGGAAAAGATGAATTAAAAGTTTGTCATTCTGAAATGTTCTAGACTTTTATCTGATGAAGTTCCATCAATTGCAATCTGTGTCCATTAGTTCCTCATGCAACTCAACTGTGCAATGCAAAAACATATTAACATTTAAAATTAAAAAATGAAGTTATTCAAAATTTACACAAAATTTTGGAGTAAACTCCAAACAGGTCACCACAGAAATGTATAATTATGCTCAGCAGTCCTGTCAGCATACAGGGAAACAATTTTATTCCTAAAAATTTTATGCTTTTATTCACTCTGGAATATATCTTTAAAATTTCCACAAACAATGGCTCTTAATAGGTGATAATGCAATTGTGAATTGTGGTAGTTGTTACCTAAATTAACCTCTGTATGTTGAGTTTCTTATTGCCCTATGCAAAAGGAGTGTGATAAAGATAATATAGGAACTGAAATATGCTATTCTTGTTAGGCAGTATTTTGTTACAATTTAATAGTTTACGAAGAGATTTCTATAGTTATATCCACTAGGATAATTTGATATGTAATTTTAATTAATTAAATTGTTTATATGTAATTTTCTTCTATTAAACCTCTTTCTTTTCTCTTTACATCTTGGAATTTGAAATTGAATAATATGCATGAGTATATACAGTGTATAATATACTTTTATGTAAAGGTATCTGTACAGTCATCTATTACGTTTTCGGGTTTAGTTTTGTATACCCAGTACATTTATATATTAGTGTAAATTAAGGCTGAAGGTTTTGTAGGTAGGATTTTAAAGTAATTTACAAGACCAACCTAAATACTAGAAAACCATTCTGAAAGATACAAGGAACATGAAGCAATTCGCTTTTCTGATAAGTTAAATACAACCATTGCTTAGGTGGAACAGAGTAGGTGTTCACTATCCTACTCTGCTCTTGGAGACAAGGCAGGAAGATTACTACCATATTTAATTGAAACAACAGGTTGAGGATTTTTAAAAAGACAGAAGGTAATTATTCAGATTAAAATTTATCTACCTTCCAAGGTACAACATTGGTGCTGTCTCTCCAACATTCTTCCCCACCAAGGGTTGGGGGTGGGCAAGATCCTGGGAGGGGACACAACTGTACCAGCTGACCCAATTTAACCAAAGGGATATTCATAATGAATATAAAAATCCACACCCCTGACACCTTGAGAAATATTTAAAATATTGTAAATTATTGGATTAGGTAACTGATTTATAAGTTTCTAGGTAATTACTTCTTATTGTCTTCTTCTATATATAGAACAGGGAGAAAAAAAATAAAATGAAGAAAAAAAGACAACAAAACTTGACAGCACTTTTCCCAAAAATGTTGCCATTGGCTCAGATATAAAGGCTAAAAAAAGGAGGAAGAGGAGGCATTTGTTATTTACAATGTTTGTCTTCCAGAATAACTGCTACATGTGTTGAAGCCCTGCTTCCCAGAAACTGGCTGAACATCGCTTGGTGATGGGAAGTAGAGATTAAACTTTTTTTTTCTCTTTGCTTGTGCACACTCAGTTTTTCACTTTTGCTTCAGTAAACTGCCTCAACCTGTGAGTCATTTTCCATCTTATTTTCTCTCCCCTGTGCAGCTGGGAAGGGGAGTGATACAGTGGCTTGGTGGGCGTCTGGCGTCCAGCCAAGGTCAACCCACCAAATATGACCTCACCCAAACTCAATAGCCTTTTTCAGGTAGAAAGCCCTCTTATCTAGACAGGCAAAGTTTGCCCTTTTCATTACAAAGGTGCAGCTGTGGCACTGATTCTCATTCAATGAGATTGTTCTGGTTTGATGTTATTTTCCTCTAATTTCCTATTTTGTCTTTTTTTTTTTCCCCAAGGGACAATCTGGCTTCCTCTTGGTCCATGTTCAGGAGTTTTATTCAGATTTTTCATTTAAGAGCCAAGTGCCAAATCTCTCTTCTTACCAATACAACCCTCCTTAGACAAATAATCCATATCTTTTCTTAATTGGTAGTCTGTTCCTGCACGTGCTCCACTGTGTTCCATGACTTCCACTACAGGCACAGAGGTTTCATTAAGGAAAGGATGATGAATCTGTAGATTTTTGGAAGAGAAAAAAAAAGTTCAATTTTTACTAATGTGACTGTTGTTCTGTTACTGATACTGAACGCTTTCATCCTTTAATCTCATCTATCTTGTCTGTTGCAACCATGAACATATCAATTGCAACGTATAACTGTTATACACACTGTGAGTTATAACAAATCATATAATTTAACACACTAGAGGGGTACAAAGCATGTGTGATTGGATATTTTAATGCTGAGATTTTGTCAAACTAATGAGTTTTCTTTTTAATAGAAATGTCAATGTAGACAGCATGATCAGAATAACACAACTTGATTTGAAATGAACGTCTGGTAGGTCAGAGTTAACAAGAGAGTTGAGTGAATAGACAATTTCTTTAATAACTGAAATGCCACCAGCATTCTAGCAATCAAATATTTTTGCTTATTCTTGTGATCTGCTTGTGAAGTCACACAGCTGTGATGGAGTTTAAGTGTAATATATTTATTTATACATTGCCTTCCCCCAGTGCAGCATATTTTCATAGAACTAAGTGTGTCTAGGGTTTTATGATGATTTACAAACCTGGTGAATTCTATATTACAGCCATAGTATTCCAGTACTGTGTGCCCATCTGGAACTCACAGGAGGAGATTACTGTGGGGCCTGAAAGTTGTTGATCATAACTATGTATAGTAAACCAGCAATTTCTATTTCAAATTTCTCTGCTTGAACACAAGTTCCTCTTCACAAATTAAAGAGGTCAAGTATTTAGTTTCCCTGCAATAATATTTCTAGCAGGAAGAACAAACGCCCAAAACTCAGTGCTTCCCTAGAAGATGAGGAACCAAAATCCAAAACAACTGCTCTAAATTCACAGATATGTGGAAGGGTTGAGGAAAGGAAAGTGGGAAGAAATTATTCAGTCTTGGCAAGTCTATTCTCAACTCATTCTTCCTTGAGGTAATGCCTTTTGTAAATTCTGTGGAGCAGCGGAGATTATTTCATTTTGGACTAGAGGAGGATAAGGGACTGCAGCCATTTAAAATTATGTCTTTTGTAACTAACATGGTCTAGAAACTTGCGGGAATGCAGCAAGATGGGGGAGACAATAATTGAACCCTACACAGGTGATTTTGCAACACTCCGCAACAGTGTTGACTTTTACTAGCTAATGACTCTATGACTTTAATTCATCTCACTGTTACCCACTTCCTGACTTATATAGGTTTGGATGGCCTCTGGAGGACCAAGAGTTCAAGTCGCATTAGAGATTTAGCAATGACTTCAAATGCTTGACTGATTATAGGTATGGGACCATTTCTCCAAAATAAAGTATGGGCATATGGGGTGATTACCATAAAAATCCTAAGAGTAAAAGCCATAGTAGTTAACTAAACCAAAATAATAGTGATAGTTTTCACCCTAGGACTTCCTGGAGACCAGCTTGTAACCACGGAGGAACTAGGAAAGTGACAAAGGAAGTATTCCATGCTATTCCTTTATGAAACCTGGGGTATAAATAAGGCGTAGATAAGAGACCTCGCTCTCTTCTCTTCCAGCGAGGTGGGTCCCTGCCTTGGTCTTGCTTACGTAGAGCTGAGGCCTACAGTGACTGCTGTTGCCTGCCGCATGTGAGGGGAGAGTGCTGGGCCGCGGCCAGCTGTCCTGCTTCTCTCAAGGGAAGTGGTGAGATTTTGCCAGTTCTTCAGTTTGCTGGTTACCAGGTTTTTAGATAGTGTAGACCTGTTTTGTTTTTGTCCCTTTTCATCCTATTTTGTCCTTTTCCCTTCTCCCTTCCCCTCTTCCCTTTGGGAAGCTATTTAGGGTTTCTGGAGTTATAGATATATATAATACTCTCACTGTATATATCTGTTTTATATGTCAAATATACTTTTTTGCTATAGCTTTGGCTGTTAGGTTTTTTTTTTCTTCCCTTCCTGGGAAGCAGGCCCTGTTGTCAAGTTTTGGAGACTTGGCGGGAAGCCAGCTCGAAACTTGCACATAAATGAAGACATGATGCAGTGTTGATCTTGCTTAACTTAGAAAAATAGCAACTTTCTAAATTTGGATCATTATAATTTTCATTAAGATGTTACATTTATATTTTGTAAAAGAAATGTGTAATATTTTCCACTTTTCATTGGAAAGAGCAATGTGGAAATCTTAAATATATTTCATGTTTTACTGTTTGGAGTAGTTCAAAATAGTTGGAATGGGGAAGTTTGTTTTTCAAGCTTGTTCAGTGTGTTCCCGGCTCAGCAATTGGCTAGTGTGTGGTCTTGTCAAAAAACTTTTCTGTCTTTTTACAGATTTGTTGGATTCCAAATTTTAGATATGAGAAAAGAAATTGCTAGGTTTAAACAGAAAACCTTGAGTCACAGAAGCTGGGGAAAAACCCCTTTTTAGTAACTTCATCACCTCCTGCCTCCTCAGCACAATGGAAGAGACTCCTTGCATGATGTTATCACATGCCCTGCCCAAGTCAGAGAGACAATACCCTGATTTGATCAACCTATGCAGAAGACTCACTGTACCTTATCTCTCATTTTGTGTTACCTGTTCCCCCCATGAAATCACCACCCAAGTTAAAGGGGGTTTTTCCCATGAGGTAATTCCTAAGACCCCATGATTTGTCAAACCTGATTTTTCCCTTACCTCATCTCTGGAAAGTCCCCAGTTGTAATAGAATGAATATGCAAGCCCCCTGTTGAATATGTAAATCCTGAACCCTTTAAATATGAAGTTGTATGTCCAATAAAGGATTCCAGTTTTCTGCCTCCCCTGGGATCATGATAGCTTATTGACCTTCGCACAGGTTTTCAGTCTTATGAGTTTCACTAGCCTCTTCTAATATTGTGAATTGATTAGGATAAAAAAAGTGGCAGCTTTTATTTTCAAATGTGCTTATATTCCATCTCTCCACAAATGTAAGTTGTAATAACACTTGGTTAGCCTCTTCAGTTCCATCCCTATCCTTCCCTATTACCAGAGGTATGAAGAAGCTTTAATGACCATCTTGAATCTTCTGCAAATGTGGGATTTGTTGAAGATTCTCTCATCTTTCAGAATAGTATTGTTTTTTAGCCTGGTGTCACTCTTAGAATGAAAAAGCATAATGCAAATTTTCATTTGTTTGAAATATTAATAATAAATAAAGGTGAAGACAAAATTGGCTATAACCTTGAGACAGGTATTGTAAAAATGGCAACATTTTTGGGAAAAGTAGTGTCAAGTTTTGTTGTCTTTTTTTCTTCATTGTATTTCTTTCTCCTTGTTCTATATATAAAAGAAGACAATAAGAGTTAATTACCTAGAAACTCTTATAAATTGGTTACCTAAACCAATAATTTACAATATTTTAAATATTTCTCAAGGTGTCAGGAAGTGTGGATTATTCATTACGAAAAAATCCAAGAAAAGCTCATATAACAGCTAAGTATCTCTAGAAAGACTTCATGGTGCAACTCAGGCTTAGTTTCTTAAAAGCATCTGTGTCAATGGTAGTCAAAATAAGTTAGGGTTTGCTGTTTTGTACTCTGTTGGTCATGCTGATGGAGAGGAATTATGTGGGAAGATGAGAGGAAAATTTGTCTGCTGAACTAACTGATTGATCATACACACAGACAGATAAGCTGTTCACTGGATAATACTTATGAGAAGACAGGTATGTTTTCCAGATTTTTCATCTTGGTTCAACTAACCACAGTAAAGCTGAGCAAACCAAAGGTCAGGAAATCCTTTATAAACAAGTTGTCTGAAGTAACTGCCAGGTATATAGCAAAACACCATATTTGACTAAGAAAGAATATTTCTTCACTGTCTTGAAGGAAAGTTCAAGAAAAAATTACTGAGCAAACTAGACCTGAGCAGCAGATAGATAAAGTACAAACTGTGTTGAGAAACAGGAGGTACAAATAATTCTGGGAAAGAAGCTAGGTGAGTATTGCATAACTTCAATTTAGTAACCTTCACTTCACTGCACTAATAGATCTGCTATGAATAACAGTGAGAGTAACATCAATTTACTACTTGAGCACGAGAAAAGCCTTCATTTCTTTGGGGTCTGTCTCACTGCATCATCTTATACATAGAATAATTAAAACTTGAAGAATATCTTTAAAATGCTTGGTATGACAAGCATTTTATTCCTGGGATTCTCTTTCATGTCTAATTTAGTATATATGTTATGTAATATAATATATATATATTTTGCATTTTCATGTTATGGCAGAGTTCATGGCTGGAATGAGAACATTGTGTCACATACAGTGTGTAAAAATAGGTTTTTAATTTCTGTAAAATCTGCTGATTGCTTATCAAATTACAAGATAGGCAATACTGGCATTCAGTTTTGAATCATTTTCTCAGAAACCAGCATAAAAATATCTGCAGCAGGAAAACTGCACATAGATTATAATGGGGTCAGTGAAGGCTTACTGTTACCCCACACTTTGCCAGTCTATTTACTTCATGCTTAGACTGATACGTTGGTCTCTGAGCCCCCAGCCATAGGAAGCCTAATCTCTGTGCCTAACTGATCAAAATCAAGTAACTTATATTTTCAAAATCTGCCTGTTTCATTTTAAGTAGTAAATCAGTTTTCTGTGTAGTTACTCTGCTGGGATAATATTAATAGATCTTGAAAAAAAGAGAAAAAATTCCAAAATTTTTATCACCATGATGCAAATTCTCAGTATTACAAAGATCAAATCGTTATGCCAAAATCAAGTAAAACAAGTTCATTCTGTAGCTGCTTTAGACAGTCTATTTGTGAATGTGATCAGAGGTGTGTATTTATAACAAAAATTCAGGTTTCCTTCCAAGTTTTGAAATTGGAATTTAAGATAGACCTGAAGTACAGGTGTTTTCAAAAGAGCTGTGTCTGAGCTCCTCACAGGTTGAGTGACTTCAAATCTCAGATGAATTTAGACTGTCTATTAATTTGAACAGGAATGCAGAAATGACAGTGTTGAACTAGCAAAAAGTTTGGTGATTCTTCTTGCTCAAATGTAATGGAAAAGGAGAAAGGGAAAAGATAGAAGAGAGGAAAAGAGATCAGTTATCTCTTAACAGAAGCGGAAATTTAGTCTTTGTAACTTTGCTTCTACTGCATGTATTATAGTGTTTCAATCAGACAAATAGAATTAAGCTGGGATTTCTTTAGATTCTACTATCAAATACTTCAGTTTTGTGGCTATCTATATTTATAGTGTATCGATGACTAGAAAGGACATAACACTGGATTGTAAAGATGCTTTTCTTTTTCTCATGCATTAAAAGCTTTGGAAGGAACAACTTATCATAAGAGTAAAGTGGGGACAGTAAAGTGAGTTTGTCTTTTCTTCAGTTTACCAAAAATGTTTTTGAACAGTTGTTTAAATATAAGAAATTTTCCTTCTACTTCCAAAACCAGTGCTAGTGTAGCATCTCAGGTCCCCAAGCCTTCCTTTCCCCTTTCTTCTCCTCCCACCCTCCTGCCCCTGCCTCTGATCTTGCTATTTCATGGAGACAGGCTGTGAGGTATTCAAATCTCTAAACCTCGTTTAGATGACAATTGTAATGAGAACTGAGGGAAGCTACTGGCACAACATGAATACGTTCTCATGACAGAGACTGTAAACGAGATTCGTAAAACTGACACCTTTCTTAAACTGTTTTCTACAATGAAAAAAATCTTAAAAGCTGATTCCTGGGGGCACCTCTGCTGGCACCAAGTGTACAAATAATGTTTGTATTCCCATTCAGAAGAAGAAAAATGAAAATATTTCATTGAAAGTTGACAGCTTTAAGGAACTTTAAAGGTTAGCCTTGGTGTTAATTAGCATATCTATTCATGTCTCTATCAGTCTATTGAATTACTTAGCTGAACATGCACTCAAAAGCAAAACTAAGGAAAAAATAGAGAAAGCCAGCATTAATAATTCATAAATACTAGAGGCTTCTGACTAACTATTTTTTTCAGGGTGTTGGAAGTCTGCTAGGAACTGAATCCTGCTGCTCCTAAGTTACTTCAGAAGCTCAGAGGGCAAACTTGCCCAAGAATATTAATGTTTCTGTAAGTGGTTAACTACCAAAACACATTGTGGATTTTCATCCCCTCAAGCACTTGTTCATGTTTCTTTGGATTAGTATAAGGTAAGGCTTTTCATGACATGTTTAACTGACAATTTTTATATTTGAATTTCACAAGCCTCTGTAGACTATAAAGTACTCCAAATTCAACCATAATCCTCTGCTACGATGTAAATCAGAATTTTTAAAGAGATTCCAATGCCAATTGTGGTAATAATAAAGATATACAACCTCCTTCTCTGCCTCAGCTGGATCAGTAGCAATGCTACTTTTGACAGGTTAACCTGTCTTAAAACTTTTTGGAGGAAGGAAAGGGGAGTAAATTAAAATTTTTGTTATTAAATCTTTCAATTGAAGTCTGAAGTTATTAACATTTTTCAGAATTAACTATTTTTCTGGGAACCAGTTGCAGTGAATGTTGCAACTGTTGCCTGACATCAAATTGATTTTAGGCAGTATTTATGAGGAATTGAAATGCAAGCTTTAAGCAATTAAGGTAGTTTAGTGAAAAACTCCAGCAGTGAGCTGATAATAGTGGAAGAAGACGCATTTGATACTAACCCCTCCACTCACACAAAATAAAAAAGAGGTGGGTGGCAAATGACAGAAGAGAGGCTTCAGGTTGTCAAAGCTTGACTCCCACTATTTCAGTTCAGGTATAATATCAGCTACAATCCACTCAGCCATACTGGAAACCTTGCTTGTAATTCTTGTAATTGTACATGGCCTTTTTTTGTTTTTTAAACTGTGTGGGAGAAGACTGCACAGGAAAGAACAGTCCCTTTTCAGTGGCAGCAAGGCAGTACAACGTCCTCTCATAGCAATCAGCATCTTGCAGTACTGAGAACAATTAGGATCTTCAGTGGGGATGAACTGAAGATTATACCCTGAATCTGTGGGTCAAGTTATACTGTGCTGTGACAGCAGAGCATCACTGGGACAGGTTCATGGACAGACAGCATGCAACTTATGCATAACAAGCTTGCTTTTAGGCAAAAGTTTATTGAATGACATCTCTTTAGACTGATGCAGTATTGCAGGCTTTGTTATATTGTTATACTGTTCATCTTCATCATCAGGTTAGTAAACCAGCCTTTAGGTGTTTGAAGAATCTGCATGACAAGAAATTAGTGAGAAGAAAAATATGATACCATTTCCTGTGGGACACACAGGAATGGTATAGTCGGGGTTGCAGGGAAAAATGTAGAACTTGATTCAATATTACCTTCAAATAACTGGTAATATGAGCTTTGTAAGTTATGCTGATTCCCAGATATTTACAATGGTGTAATCTTATTCCAACAATGAGCTCATGGATGCATATCTTAGCTTAAAATATATGCAGTCAGGATTACACAGAATAGAAATGAAGTTCATATCTTATAACTTGTTCATCTACCCACCTTAGGAGGTTTGCTCCTTAACACTGATACCTATTTTATAGCTGAGTATGGGTGCCTCTAATGTAACGAGGCCACAAAATAAATTAATTTACCTTAATTCATCGCTATATTTTGTAACAGGCTTTCAAACAATTTACAGTATCTCTGCTAAGGGACAGTAACTTCTTGAAAATGTTCTTACTTGATCTCTTATATTTATATGAGCACATCCTTATTTTGTTGACTGCAGTGGCACTCTCTCATCCCTCTTTACTTCAGGTTTACTTATTATATACCTATCCTACAACATGTCTGTAAGTAAATGTTTAATTTTTTAGTGGTGCTTGCAACACTAAAGAACACTCCTGAACCTGAAAGACAGCTAAAGTTTCACCATACCTAATGCTAGACAATGTTGTAATGTCCTAAATGCACATGTTCTAGTTCATTTAATGCAATGAGTGAGAAGAGGAAATACTGAAATCATGACCTCTACTTTGTACATTATAAGGAGAATTTTCATGTCATCACCCATTAAAATAACTCTGAAAAAAACAAACAAAAAAAAGGTCAGTACACTCCAAAATTTCTCATATGGTGCTAAGAAAAAGACTTTCACTTTTTCAGAGAAGAAGAAAATATTTCAGGTGCTTCCTCATGTTGTGTAAACTACATTCATAAGTATGTATTCTCATTTTTTTAGGAAAAGTGACTAGGTCAATTGTTAACTGTAACTATTACGTTTTGCTGCATTAAAGATATTTTTTCTCTAACAGATGAGAACTGAAAAGTCCTCAAAGACACATTTTATTTTTGCATTTTGATTTCTTAACTGATTCCCTCACTCAAAAGGAAAACATGGTTAAACTTAAACAGCTGTTCAAAAAACACAGGCATAACATTTTAACTAAATGCGCAGCAGCTATAGGTGGTTTTCAGCAAAAGGACAGCCTGACAACATGCATGTTTATTTTCTAATGGTAGTGATGATTCTGTTCATCTCTGTATCTATCTGAAAGAATATTACATATTCCTCTTACATATCAAATGCATTTCTGAATGACAGAGCAATACCATTCAACAGGGCTTGCTGTTTATTTCTACTGCAAAGAGGAGACTATTTTTTAATTGTTGTTTTATTGCTTGTTTGTTTGTTTGTTTTGAAAGTCTTGTTTATTGATCTGTTGCCAGTTTTTACTTGACTGTTGTGGTCATAGTGCAGCAGATCCATCACATTTCTGTATCTGCATTACCCATGTATTATATTACCATGGTATTTAAATCAAAGAACCAGAGTACACTTCCGTGAGGGCAGTATTGAGGATGGAGAGGAAAACTGTCACACTGAAAGGCCACTTCTCATAAAGAGGAGAGCTTGGAGAAGTTATTCTCTATGGAAAGTAACTCAGGAAACTGCAATGGCACTAAGAGGTAGCTGGAACAGGGGAAAGGGGTGGCACAAACTGTACATGTTGGTAAGCTGCAGCAGAGGACTATGGTTCTACACACTGTTGGTTTTAATAAGAGGATATTCTGTTGCTGAAATCTGCACTGGGCTGGATTAGATTTTTAGAAGTCTTTCTGAAATAATTTTTTTAAGGCTATGTAACATGTAAGTCTTAACTGAGACTCTAGGCACTGACAAGAAACCTTCACTTCTGTTTTAACTTTCTGGGAGAGATCACTTCCATTAAAAGAAGGGGGAAAAAATCAGCATTTCCTGCTCTGTGACAGTTTAAAAGGATCTAGTTTATTCTGTGGCCTCCTGTGGATGGAAGCAGCTCCTACAGAAGCAACACTTATTGAGAACTAACTGGAAATTCCTAGCAGTTTCTCAGCTGCCACTGACCTTACAAAAATCTGTGGTTAATTTCTCACCCACTGCCTTGAAAAAAAGCCTCTTAGTGTGAACAGAGTCATAAAAGTTTCATATAGAATTTTCAGCTGTCAAAATTTCCATAGTTGTTGTCACATATACTAAACCTCAGCCATTTTATCTTCCTTTATTCTTCCAAAGGACTGAGTTAGGATGTCAAGAGTTTTCTACTTGATTTGTATTTCAAACCTCAAGACTCTCATGGCTGGTGCTGCAGACTTATCCTAGTACTGTCCCTAAACATAGCGTAAATTCCCCCCTTTCAAAGAGATGTCTTACAAGGTTCGTCCAAGGCCCTCTCCACTGCCTGCTGTTATTTTTAATGTTCACACAGCATTTAACTAGCCCACTCTAAACTTCTTCCCAGCCAAGGAAAGACTGATGATTCATTTTGAAATAAGTATCTTTTATGACTCTTCTTCTCTTGAATGGATTAACTCCTTTTTATTTAATTCATTAGCTATGTGTATGTTGCATTTTAAATTCACTCTTGTTATGCTCAAGAGTACAGGCTAGCTATGCTGAACTATAAGACAAGAACTATTGCTACACAGCACCGAGGCCAAGCTCTTCCTTAACACTACTTTTGTTTTGTCAGAGTTAGATCAATAAAAAATTGTATCCTGTGTGGACACATCTGAAGAATTCTGCAGATAAAAACTTGCCCTATGAGTATTCTCACTTAGGTATTGTTGTTAGAAAATTTAGTTTCCATCTTAATTGGCACAGAGATGGTAGACTGCAGCAGGTGTAATATTAGGGTATAGCATCATTTAATCTCAGGAAGGAGTAAAACATTGATGATGGAAGAGTTATTCCCTCTTTTGGAGACTACTTCCTTCCTTATTTCCTTCTGAAGTGTATATATGAGCATATTAATTTAGCTGGTGAAAAATATTACTTTAAGAATATTTTTAAAATTGTTTTAATCTTGTTTTATGTGTGTCTATTATTCAGCATAAGAATATTGTTTGATATTTTGTTAATTTTGGTTAGGGACAGTATTTAATGAACTTTGTTGTAAATTTAAATTTTCTGATTTTGAGGTAAATATTTTTATGTACTTCCTAATTCAAGGAAAAACAGGTGTTTTTTTTTCTTTTTTCACTTTTTGACCTTGTCAGCGTCTGCAATCAAGGTTATTTATGGACATATTTCTATGGGATATACAAAGACACTTCTGCAGAACCATTGTATGATGCTGAATTTGACACATAAAGATGAGACAGTGCAACTATTCTCTTTAAAGTTTAATTGTGGGCCTGTTTTTGGTAATACACATACCTCCTGAAGAGGTATTTGAAACAAAATACTACTTATATCCTGTAGTACCACTGGAACTAAGTGATTTACTTTATATATTGTTTGAAGAATATATCATTAATGGTGACAAACTACCCTCTACCTCAAATATTTATTATATTCACTACTATGACACTCAAGCAAAAGCCAAGAATGAAGTTGTCTTGTACCAAACACAGGTACAGACAGAGAAGAGCAGAGAGTTTGTGTGTTTAACTATGGGTATTTGATCACCAGAATCACAACAGAAAGCCTGAAGGATAGCTTTGGCCATGTGAAACTGTTGGGAGAAATATGAACATTAATTCTACAATTTCTGCAATCTACTGTTTTCAATCCCTATTTTGTTACTGTATCTTATTTATTTTTATACCTTTTTCCCCTGTTGCTGTATAGTTTTAGCCTTGTATAGTTTTTTCCTTATAAAACATATGGCATGCAATGGGAGTAAAAACTGTACCTATAAGGTACAGTATGATCTAGATAGGTTAGTGGTGTCAAACAACTGATCACATGCAGGAATTGTTGTCCTTGCCTTCTTTAAGCATTCTAATTATTAATTTGATATGGGGCAAAAAACCCGAACCAAACAAAAAAACCAAAACATCTGACTAGGAATGACAGAACTGCTTTAAATTTATGCTAGATTTATAGTTGAGGGCTCCTTCCCCCATCCCCCTACCAAGAAAAAAATAAAACAAAGAAAAAGAAAAATCGTTTCTCTAAGCTAGCACAAAAATTTCAAGTGGATGTAACCTGATTACTCCAGAGGACTGGCTATTAGTAGAGTGGAAAGGAATTAAAAGAAATGGCAAAAAAATATTTAATGCTGTGGATGTGATGTCCAACAGAATTACACAGCTTCATCTGATGCCAAACTCAGTCAGAGTTATGCTGTGATTAGGGAGAAGGGCTTAGAAAAGTGTGGTCTATGGGGTCCTCCCACAAGTTCTCCTACTCTGAGAAGCAGCTTAGGAGGGTGGTATGAGTGGGGAGCTAGAGGAAGGTTTCCTGTGGGTTTGCAGGTGGGTAGTGAAGCTGGCAGTGTTTCTGCTGCCTCTGAAGTCCCAGTAAGCAGACCTACTTGCACTTTATGTCTCCAGACCTCCCAGTTGGAGGCCAGAGTAAGACCAGTTATGTTGATCAATATGACCGAGGCTGAGATATTGTTTCAGGGAGTCCTTGTATCTTGTCTTCGGGGCTCCTCTCTTGCGGCAGCTGGTGGCAAGTTCACTATAAAGCAGGCATCCCAGTACTCTGAAGTAAATTCATAGATTGTCCTTAGAAGAGGCTGTCGCCTGGTGCTGCCAGATGAAAAATGAGAAAAAGTTTGAGTGCTTTGCCAGGAGCACTCAGCTTACTTTAAGATCAGAGCTTTAATTAAATGGGCTCTTCAAAAATCATATTTTGGCCCTCAACAATTTTGTAAAGACATTACTTTTCCTGCAAGATCTCCTTATGTTTGATGAAGTCTTTCATCTTACTTCTGAAACTACAGCTCCCAAGCATTTCCTTGTTTAGTCCACCCAGCACTCTGCTTCCTTTCTCCTTCCTGATATGACTCAGATGTTTCGTAAGTATCACTGAGGAACTTTCTACCTCATTGTACATACAAAGTTGTTTTGTTCCCTGCATTATGAAGTTTGATGGGCAGGAGTGTGTGGGTGTTTTGTTCATATGCCTTCGGTCTAATTTACTTTTTACTAGTGAAATCTTTCTTTTAACAAATATGAGTGATCAAATAGACCTAACAGCTTTATGGTACAAGTAACATTAGGAAATAGTCACTACTATATGGAATTGATAACAAAGTGAAATGTATGAATTCTTTATAACCATTAGCGCAAAATAACCATTCCTTTTATAGCAGATCCCTTATTCTGAGATGACAGCTTTTTCCTCTCTTGTGAATATGAAGTGCCAGATTATGAATTCAATAGCTGCCTCTTTTTCAGGGCATTGCTGATGGATCCGCCCTGCCCTGTCACTGCACATTATTAGCATTAAACACACTTGCAACACCATAAATTTACAAGATGCATGCCCTATCTGAAAAGCTTACGGTCTAAATGAAATAGGAAAAATTCACAGCAAAACACAGGACTACAGTTCAGGAGAGGCAGTGCAGGATTATTATTCATGATTTAAATTCAAGAGGAAGAACTGCACGTGTTAGGAGAAATTTGAAAAAGAAGACAGAGGGCAATTGGTAGTTAGGAAAAGGAAAAAGACTCTAGACACAAGACTCATTAAAGCAAATTGTAGCTTGAGGTTATCATACTGTCTTCAAAGTTGACATCTTTGTGGCTCTTGCACCAGCAGCAAGGAAGTTGGGACTGCGTGCCATAAGACCAGTACTCCACCTGCCTTTGACCTGTTAGCTGTGGAGCTGAAGTTTATATTTCCTTTTGCTAAGTGACATTATCACTCTGTTCCTTGTATGCAGTAGGTCAGTTGCAAAAAACCCCAAGTATTCTCCAGTTTCCAAGGATCAATGGCTTGGTGTTCTACCTTCCCCCATGTGCAATATTTCCCCGAAGGACTTTCCTGCTATTCCTCTGATGTTTTTAGGAATAGATACAGCCCTCCCCTACATCCTGGAGTCATCCATGGAGCCTCAGAGGGCTGCCACTACATAACTAGGGCCCTCTTACTTCTCTCCTATTGGAGCATCTCTTCCTTTTAATATTATGAAACTTCAGTCTTCCAAAGCAAGGGATATTTTCAAAACATGAGATTTCTGTAGGAGGTACATGGTGGATACTGTAGTTTCCTATAATTTCTTAAGAATACCTTTAACCCTGGGGCTTAACGATAATGAAGACTTAATTTGTAATGGCAGGGACCCTCATACTTCAACCTTAATATTTGAAAGTAATAAATATGTGTATTTAAAAAAAAAAAATCATGGAACAGAAGTCTTTCCTAGTAAAGACTGTCATCTGGTTGATTTGGAGCAGACTTCCTTTCCCCACCTTCACAGAATCACAGAACCATAGGATGGTTGAGGTTGTAAGGGACAGAGGTATATTCATCTGGTCCAACCGCCCTGCTCAGGAAGGGCGACCTTAAGCAGCCTGCCTAGGATCTTGTCCATTCAGGACAAAGACTTTACAACCTCTCTTGGTAACTTGAACCAGTTCTTTGTCACCCTTACAGAGAAAAAGTGTTTCCTGGTGTTCAGAAGGAATTTCCTGTGCTTAAGTTTGTGCACACTGCTTTTTGTCCTGCCACTGGGCTCTTTCACTGGAAAGAGCCTGGCTCTGTCTTCTTTGCATGCTCCCTTCAGATGTTTGTGCACATTGATAACTTCCCCCTGAGCCTTCTCTTCCCCACGCTAGGCCGTCCTAGGTCTCAGTCTTGCATGTGTCCTGCCTGCAGCTTTTTTTTTCTGTAAACCAAAGCTTACTAACATTTTCAGCAGGAAAACTTATTTACCAAAAAACATGGATTAAACTCCATTGAAAATATGAATAAATGTTCACAAAAGTATATTAACCAGTGCAGATAGGTTTAATTGCTTTGACTTTCTTTAAAAAAGGTCAGAAAATCTTACCTTGTCATTTACAGAATCAAGTCTGTCATAGTTTTTGAAATAAAATTTCAGAAGAAATTTATTGTGAATGTGAAATTCAAAAAAGAAAGCTAAATGAGACATTTCTTTATGGGTTGATTAAAATACCAAGTTTCATGTGAAGAATATTTTTTAATGTTTTCATTCCAGATCCACGAAAAATGATATTTTTTATTAATTTTTCTTTTATTAAAAATACCTCATTTATTAATTCATTTTATATACAGCATTATTATGCACTATGCTTAAGTTTTAGATTACTGCATTGCCAGGACATGTGACTTTGTTAATCTTTTATACTTCCACCTTGTCAAAAATGCAATTGTTTTCTTCATGCATTTCTTTTCTTCCTTGTCCCTTGTTCCCTATTTGTCACTGGCTGAAGCTGTTCCCTGTGTTTCTCTGATGACCTTGATGATCTCTTGCTTGTTTTTTAGTGTTTTGCAGAGTAGATTGTATGAATAATAGGATTAGAATTGTCTCTATCATAACCCTAGTGCACCTGAGAGATCTTCTGTCTTTACTTCATTACTCCTTGTGTTCCAGTTCTCCCTTTGTCCAAGTCTTCCTTGTCTACGGAAGGAAACAGTACCTACTCTGATTTTTTCACTGGGTAATGAAAACACAATTAACTTGCTATTTAAATAATATATCTATGTGGATACTGTAATACCTCTATATAAGTCCAGCTCTAAAATATTGTTAAATGTAGAGGGAAATCAACAAAGATAATTTAGGAGGCATCTAAGTTGAGATCTTGGAGGTGAGATGATTTGTTATATCATGGTTTGTCAAGAAAAAAATCCAGAGTGATTTTGTATTTTTGTGTAATGCATTTTCTTACATTCTTAACAGTAGGATTTACCCTTTTTGCCTAGGGAATAATATCAATGTTATCACAACTCTGATAGATTTATTTGGACTGACTGACAGCTATCTATATATTTTTACCCATTAGATTTAACAGAAAAGGTCACTCTTTATTGATATTTCTGCTACTGGTAGCTAAGACTCTAAAAGTCTTTCAAGAATTTTAGGACCTCATCAGCCACAAATCAACAGTTTTGGGGAACTAATTCACAGCCTGTTGTATCCACAAAAGCATTTGGATTACTGTTGCCTGCAACCGTAACTACTATATATATATACTGATATACATACCTATATATTATATATATATATAAATACATACACAGTAAATATATCATCTATTTATGAAACAGATACACTCACCTGACAGCTAAATTCTTTATAAAATATGTCATTAACATTCTCTGCTATTGCAGGTTTAGTAACAAAAGCCTTGCAATTTAATTAAATAGTAATGTAATTTCCTGACTAGTTTAATTTATATTTATAATCTTCAGATATTTACATGCTGCAAATCATTCTTATACCTAGCTCTAGCTAGGTATGTCAGGCAGATAAAGAAACACACCTAAAATGTGGTAGCTGACTTCTGTGCTCTTTCACAATAGACCCACTGCAATTCTGGCCTTATGCAACAGATGTAGTATTATGTTGGTCTTCCTTCTAATTCTCTTCTTTTTTATGCCTGTGCATTTCTGTCTACAAGCAACTGACTCACTAAAAGAAAAGTACTGTTATGTGCTCTGGTTAAATCCAACTTTATTCAGCATCTGATATTTTAAGTAAAGACACGTATCTTGAGCATCATTGAGAGAAAACCAGATCTTCTCACTTGTTAACTTACATTTACTTCTCCAGTGCACTTTAATTAAGTCCTTTCTTTAAGATAACTTCTTGTTATCTTAAAGGCACATTTTGTGCCTTTACTGCAGATATGTTCTGTGTAATTGTGTATTAAGAACTCTAATCCTTTAAATTCAGACCCATAGGACAACTGAACAGATTTTATTAAATATTTAATTTTCAGAGATTGGGTAAGAGTCTATTTTCAAGGTCTTTTAATTTTTATTTAGTAGAAGATGTTGTTGACTTTGAGTAAATTCTAAGTTTAATGACATATTTATTTTTAGTTGGGAATAAAAAAAGGAAAGGAAGAAGGACTTACGGCATTGGAAACAGCTGTAGCTTAGCTCATGGAATAATTGATTTAGAAATGTATATACCCTCAATATACCCTTAAAGTAATACCCTTAAAATTAAATGCTTTCAGTGACTGAATGTATTTTGCATTTGTGAACACTGAGTGATGCATACTGAGCACTAATTTGGAAAGTCAGTTGTTTTTGTAAGTCTAAGTAATCAAACAAGAAATTATAAAAGAATCTTCTCAAATTAATTGTTAGATGTGTGCATCCAGGTAAGTTCAAGTCTTTCACGTTAAGTTAGCGCTATGATTGCACAGTTCCATTCATGCATCATTTTTCTCTGCACTGTTTTGTCTATTTCTAGATGACACAAACAGTAGAAGACAACAATTTAAAATTCCTCCCTTAGCTTTATTTCTTATGCATTTTGCCCTGAGAATTAGGTTAGCTGACATCCGGTTTGGATCTAGTTTGTTGAAGTAGTTACATTCTGAACCCCAAAACATCTGTCATCAGTTAGCAAACATAGTTTGCACTTGACTTTCAGGAAGTGTTTCTTGTGAGAGGGCTGTCACAGCTTTTGTTATATGGCTTGAAAAAGTGTTTATACCCTTCTATAGCTTTATAAAGCACCAAACTCATTTAAATAATCATACAGTCATTTAGTTAACTTGTTCTTTTTTAAACTTGCCTAACTATGGTGAACGTAGTTTTGATGGTAAAAGAAGCTCTTTTATGTAACAGTATTTTTCTTCTCCCTTCTCCACCTCCACCTCACAAAATAAATGCAACAAAATTATTGTACTGCTGAGAAATTAGCTCATTTGCAAATGCCTCCTTGGAACACAAGAAGAAAGGCATTTACTGAAGCACTAATAAAAGCACCATGTTAGAATAATTTTATGCTGACGGGCCTACAATCGCTCAATATTTTAAGAGCTGTCATCACACCAGCATGAGCTGCATGCAAAAGTACAAATTTATGCTGTGACATCATGGTACTAAAAGTGTAATTGGAATAAAATTACAATGCTTCACTCTAACATTCAGCAGCAAGACAGAGCACTTCAGATGCCCACCCCAGGCTGATCCTTTGCTACGCATCACTGTGCCATGTATTCTGTTAACACATGAAGTATTATGACACAGATTTCTGAAGAGTTCAATGTGTCCTTCAGGTATTTCCAGAGTGAGCTTTCAGTGTGTACACAATGACCTGTGTTGTTAATACACAATACGCTGCACACCAGCAGAAAGCTCGTAGAATATTAAATCAGCAAAAGCCACCATTTTAACTCTTTAGATATGGGTAATTAAGCAAGCAGTCACTACACAATGTCTGAGGACCTAATACTATAATTTTTTAGTGAGTTAATAAATTCCAGTCATGGTCTGTGGTTAAATGTTAAGCTTCAACAAATGAGCACATTTGCATAAGAACTGTAACTGTAAAATTCAACCTTTTGACTTCTACCACATCTCCATTCCTTGTTGTAACTAGGAAAAAAAGGAAAAAAAAGAGCTGACAATAGATGTAGGTGAGATATAGGAGAGTGTAATGAATTACATGTCATGTTTAGATACAATATTCTGCTTGCAATCTAGCATTTCCTACCTAAGATACAAGCTCTTTCAGCATAATCAGGTATGCTTTTCACCACAGTGCAAGCAGAGGTGCTGATTCTGATTTTTCTTGGATTGCTTTACACCACAGACTTCTACCAGAGTCAATGAGACAAGAACAGCATCTGTGTAATTAAACCTACTTAACCAGATCCTGAGTTTATTAAAATGAGTTTATGGAAAGAAGTAACTCTCTCAAAGGCCATTCACTTGTGCTGTTGTAAAACTAATGCAAGGGAAATTAAGGTAGGGCTAGTCTGAGGGAGCTAGTGACCTTCAGAAATATGAAAACCGTGGGATGCAATTTTTCAAGAGCAATTTAGATGGGATTACTCTGGCTGCAGTCATGGTTATTGGTGAAAGAAGTTTCCCATAGCACTTTATATATCTTGTTTAATATACCTAATTTTGTTTTTAATAGGTTTGAAATGAGATTGTCTCTCTTGTTAATTCTCTCATTAATGAAAAACAGATTTATTGCCGAACTTAAAATTGCAATGAGAGAATCTTGCTAGGGGGCTGGTAGTACTGTGGTCTCCTAAACTGAAGGTGTGCTGGTAAGGCTGCTCACTACAGGATGATACTCAGGCAAGGCTTGGCCAAACTCTTGGCTCAGCCAAGTATCTGCATTTCACCAGCCCAAAATCTGCCCTGGTGACTGATCTAAAACGTACTTCAGCTGCCATGGTTCTTGGAATGGGACCATAGTGCTGGGAACTTCTCAGCCTGTGGAGGGAGCAGGAAGGGAAGAGGGTTGTCCCCACCTTTCCAGCATATCTCACATCGCCACTATAAACCCTTCCTCTTTTTTATACTTAGACCACCACAGCTATAACAAGTCCTTTTATTAATATTAAATGCTACATTTTTTTATTTAAATCAGACACAAGCCATATCTGTGAATTTGTGGCATTTAGTGTGCCCAGTCACCAAGAAAATTGCCAAATAATTATTTTTCTAATCAGATTAATTACAGCCAATTCAAGATCCATGAAAATTCAGCTATTTATTTATTTGTGATTCAAACTGGACCAAATATAAGTACAATGAGAAATTTAATCACCCAATAGGAATGTTTTATTTAATCTGAAATAAATTAAGGCATTGTATTTCTGCAATTTTAATACTTCTTGACAATAAATCTAAGCTGACTTTGAAAAATGGTTTCATATTTAAGAAATGGAAATGTTTTGCTTAGAAAATATAATAATGGTGATCCAACCCACAGTATTTTCTTCATTTTTTCTCTCTTTTTTCTTTTTTTTCTGAAGCTATTTAAACTCAAACCAAAATTCAATATAAATTCCTTTTGTCTAAAAGATCAATTCAAATTACAGCTGATTTCTTCTACAGAAATAAAAATAACTGGATATATGCAAAAGGGTATATCCAAGAAAACTGTTGGGTATGGTGTGACCAGAAAGGGAATGTGCAGGTCTCCCAGAATGAATTTTTTACCTCACCATCACCTCCTGCACCATCGGGCATGGGCAGACATCGTACTTTCCCACTACCTTGGAAGGTAAAGCTCTCTTGGAGTGACTCCTGATCTCTAGGGTTCCTGATCTTCTGATCTGGATCTCTAGATCAAGTCTCTCTGCTTGTTCTATAACATCTGGCAGCTGCTGTGTATCTTATGAAGGGAGAGACAGTAATGGTAGGAGTCACATCCTCCCTGATCCTCCTCCAAAGCGGTTTTCCGTAATCTATCCCAGATGTGCAGAACATCCCCAGACACATCTGCTGCACAGCTGCAGCTGCTCCCAGTCCCTTTACACAGAGCTATAAGTGAACCTCCAAATGGCACCAGGAAAGAAAGGGAGAGATTCATAGCATTGCTTCCTACAGTTGATTTACCTGGAAATGACTTAAAGTAGGGAACCCGATTGGAAACAAAAGGACTAGAGATGCTTTTTTTCTTTTTTTGATGGGCTCAGCATACATGTGATTCTCAATATCATCTTCCTGGTTTTGGATGACTTACTGCTCTCAAAAGAGTATATGTTAAAGTATCTTCTTTAGACAATATGCAGTGGGGGCAGAAAAGGGAAACTCCCCAGACTTGAGAAGCAGGCAAACATAATGAGGTAGACTTTACAATAACTCCTATTTTACATATTTTTGCTTTATTTTCTCCATCGCATTTCAATCCAAACACATATATTCATAATTTTCGAAGTGCGTATGCCTGGATATTTACTGTAGAAATAAACAGGCTGAATGAAATCAAGGATATTTTCAAGACAAGGAAAAAGATAAACACTGCAAAAGAGAGAAAATTTTTAATTCCTTTAGCCTAAATCTTGATCTCTCTTTCCACTCTTTTTTCACCCAGGAATTCTGTGGAGATAAGTAGGAGCTAATACTCTTGTTGAAAAGTTTTGGGAGCCCTGTAGGTGGGACTTCAAACTTTGGTGAAAGTTCCTTCTAGATGGAGTTGTTTCAAGGGACTGTTTTGTAGCTGTTTCTTCTGTACAATTCCTAAAGACACTGTTCTGTCTCTTCCTGCAACACCAATTCTTACATATAGGGGATCTCATAGTAATAGCTTTGCAGCAAGTAGATCTTGCAGGCACCCAAAAATAAGAACAGTCATTTTGAAACTGTAAAATACTTTATTCTTCTAAGATGACTGAACTTCACTTTGGCTCTGTATCTTTATTATTCATGAAAGCAGTTGCATTGGCCCAAAAAAAAAAAAAAATCTCGTTGGAACAAAATGTTTGCCTTTATCTTGATTCTGTTGCCAGAAGGTGGGTAATCTGAAGGTGGTAGCTCTTCGTCTTTTACAGGAGTGAAACATCTAGTATATGTACCCTGAGGCCACACTTTTCAGGAGGGTTGTCTGTAGCAGCAAGATTCTTGGAAAAGGCCCCTTAACTCTACAAACAGGATGTCAGTCAGCACAAAAGGCCTGTGATTTCTGTGAATAATAGCCGCTATAAGACTAGGGACACCTACAGTCCTGAAATTTAGATTTATAATTTCCATTAACTTGAAAATTGAAATTAAAATATTAGTTGATTTACTTAAAAGCACAGTTGATTCAGTATACTCTTTTGCAAGTGACTTTGTACACATATTTTTTACCAAAAAGAACACAATCTGCCCTCATCTGCTCCATGTTACAATCTCTCCATTATAAAACATTACTTATTTGAAATCTGTCTAGAATTGTGCCTATAATTGCTTTCTTCCCATTTTTACTTCTGTAAGACCTCAAATTTGAAGACCTCACCACAGTCTGACTAGAGGAGAAGCACTATTGGACCTGTTGCTCACCAACACAGAAGAACAAGGGATAACAAGTGGTGGCAGGTCGTAGTCTGCAAAGACTGTGCGCTGATGAATTCATAGTCTTGACGGAAATGGGCCTGTTGACGAGTAGAGTCAGAGTGCTAAATTTTAGGAGAGACAACTTTCAGTTTTGTAAGAAATAAGTGGATAGGATTTACGGGAAACTGCCTTCAGGACCATAGGAAACAAATGGATTTGTCAGCTCTTTAAGGTCATTCTTCTTTAAGCACGAGAGCTCTTGATTCCTACATCAGAGAAACTGAGCAAAGAGACTGACTTGGGTCAGTAAGGACCTCCTAGACAAACTAAAGTGTAAGAAGGAAATGCACAGGCAGTGCAGTACCATGTATCATGGAAAGAATATAGGGGTGATGCCTGCATAAGAAGGGATGGGATTAGGAAATCTAAGGCATAATCGGAGCTGACTGTGGTGAGGGTGATACAACAATGATAATTTTAATTATAATTATAATAATTAACAACAACCATCACCACCAATAATAATTAATATTTAATAATACTGATGATGACGACGACGACGATGATGATGATGAAGGGTTTTTGTGAATGTTTGCTACAGGACACCTGACCAGACGGAGGAAGTGGATGAGGCCTTCTACAGGCAGCTTGAAGCAGCCTCAAAGTCACAGGCATTGGTTCTTGTGGGGAACTTTAACCTCCCTGGCTTCGGCTGGAGAAGCAGCACAGTAAAGCATAAACAGCCCAAGAGGTTCCTGGAAAGCAATGATGACAACTGCCTGTCACAGGTAATGGAGGATCCCACAAAGAATGTTGTGTTGCTTGACCTCATACTAACAGGGAAGGCCTTGTTGGAGATGTGAAGGCTGGGGGCAGCCTAGGTTGTAGTGACCATGAGATTGTGGAGTTCAGCATCAGGAGAGGAGGAAGCAAGGCAGTAATAAGATTGGAGCCGTGGACTTCTGGAAAGTTAATTTTAGCCTCTGCAGGGATCTTCTTGGAAGAATCCCATGGGGACAGACCCTGCAAGAAAGAGGGGTTGATATTCCACGACAGCCTCTTCCAGGCTCAAGAACGGTGCATCCTGATGAACAAGAAATCAGGCCAAGGGGGCAAGAGACATCCGTGGACAAAGAACTCCTGTCATTACTCAAGTGTGAGCAGAAAACACACAGGAGATGGAAGTAGGGTCAAGCCACTTGGAATGAATACAGAGATCATCAGGATAAGTAGAAAAGAGACAAGCAGAAATGGGCCAAGGCCCATCTGGAATTAAATATGGACAAGGATGTCAAGGACAGCAAAAAGGGCTTTTTCAAATAGATTAGTAACAAAAAGGAAATAAAAGATAATGTGGGCCTGTTATTAAATGGAGGGTGCAACCCTGGTGACAGAGGATGCAGAGTTATTAAATGCTTTCTTTCCATTGGTCGTCACCAACAAGACCAGTTCTCAGGAATCTCTGACACAGGAGAACAGGGTGAAAGAATTTTGGAAGAAAGACTTTCCCTTGGTCATTGGGGGATTGGATTAGAGAACACCTAAGAAGACTTGACATCCACAAGTCCACAGGCCCCAATGAGATGTATCCACAAGTGCTGAGAGAACTGGTGGATGCCATAGCTGGGCCACTCCTGATCATCTTTGAAAGGTCATAGAGATGAGGAGAGGTGCCTGAAGACTGGAAGAAAGCAAAATGCCACTCCAGTATTCAAAAAGGGCAAAAAAGAGCACCCAGGGAACTACTGGCCACTCAGCTTCACCTCAGTCCTTGGAAAGGTGATGGAGCACCTCATTCTGGAGACCACCTCTGTCAGCATGAATGACAGGAAATTCATCAGGAGTAGTCAACATGGATTCACTAAAGGTAAATCGTGTTTGAGCAACCTGATTGTCTTCTATGGTGGAACAACTACCTTGATGGATGAGGGGAGAGCAGTGGATATTGTCCACCTCAACTGCAGCAAGGCTTTTGACACTGTTTCTCGCAACATTCTCATAGGTTCCCCTTTATAGATGAGAGGAGTGGCCGACACCCCAGAGAGCTGTGCAGCCCTTCAGAAGAACCTCAACAGACTGGAGAGATGGGCAGAGAGGAACATTCTCAAATTCAGCAAAGGCAAGAGCAGGGTCCTGCTCCTGGGAAGGAATAACCCAGGCGCCAGCACAAGCTGGGGCCTGATCTGATGGAAAGCAGCTCTGCAGAGAAGGATGTGGGGGTCCTGATGGACAACAAGCTGTCCATGAGCCGGCAGTGTGTCCTTGTGGCCAAGAAGACCAATGATACCCTGGGGTGCATTGCCAGCAGGTCACTGGAGGTGATTGTGCCTCTCTATTCAGCCCTGGTGAGGCCACATCTGGGGTGCTGTGTCCAGTTCTGGGATCCTCAGTACAAGAGTAACATGGAGCTCCTGGAGGAAGTCTAGCAGAGGGCAACAAAGGTGATTTAGGGACTGGATCATCTCTCTTTTAAAGAAAGGCTGAGAGAGTTGGGTCTATTCAACCCTGAGAAGAGACAACTGAGACGTCATCAACATACACAAGTATCTGAAGGGAGCGTATGAAAAGCATGGAGCCAGGCTTTTCTCAGTGGTGCCAAGCCATAGGACAAGAGGCAATGGGCAGAAATTAATGCACAGGAAGTTCCTTCTGCATATGAGGAAGAAATTCTTAAAGGTGCAGGTGAACAAGCACTGGAACAGATTGCCCAGAGAAATTTTTGTGTCTCCTTCACTGGAGATGCTCAAGAATCACTTAGTCACAATTCTGTACAATGTGCTCTAGGATGACCCTGCTTGAGTGGGGAGGTTGGACCAGATGACCCACTGTGGTCCCTTGTAACCTTACCTTACAGAATTCTGTGATTCTGTGATTCTGCTTTACGGGTATGTAGGCCAGAAAAAGAGATTGAAGAAATAAGACAGGAGAGCTGATGACAAGAGTAATGGAGAAAGCTGAAGTTCCAACAATATTTCTGGCCTTGATTTTTAATGATGAAGTTCTCTCTATCAGACTACCTATGTACCCATGGTGACTGCCAGAGAAATGGAATGTGCAGTGTGGCACATGTGCTATCAGATCAACATTAGAGAATTTCTTCTCAGCATACAGTTTAATTGAAAACTCTGATACTATTGTCCAACTGATTTAGCAGCCATTTTAGCACTGCATGTGTGTTTTCCCCTGTATTTGTATGAATTAAAAATGTTGTGTTTGTTCTCTTTGATGATGCTAGTATTCCTATTTTTTTATGTGTGGTTTTTCTGTGTTTTTCACCAGCGAGCTGCTTATTCCTTGAAACTTGTCTTTCCTGAACATTTCTTTGTTTTAATTCTGCATATTCTAGATACCTCAGGGATATCTTAATATTCCTGGGAATGTTGTTTGCTCAAGGAAAGCCAGTGTGTACCACATTTGCCAATGTGTAATGGTTTAACTTCAGCTGACAACCATACCACACTCAGCTGCTCACTCACTGATCCACCCGCCAGTGGGATGGGGCAGAGAACTGAGAGAATAGCAGTGAGAAAACTAGTGGATTGAGATAAAGACTGTTCAATAGGTAAGGCAAAATCCACACATGCAAGCAAAGCAAAACAAGGGATTAATTGAACAATTCACATAGGTAGGTGGGAGTTCAGCCATCCCTAGGAAACCAGGTCTCTGTCACATATAATGATGACTTGGGAAGACAAACTCCATCACTCCAAATGTCACCCCTTCTTTCTTCTCCCTTCTGCCTCCAGCTTTATATGTTGAACACAATGCCATATGGTCTGGTATATCCTTTTGTTCAGTTGGGGTCATCTGTCCTGGCCACATCCCCTCCCAGCTGCTGTGCACTCCCAGCCTGGGATCACCACTTTCGTGAGGTGGTTTGAGGAGCAAAAAAGGCCTTAATGCCCTGTAAGTGCCACTCAGCAGTAACAAAAACATCTCTGTATTACCAACACTATTTCCAGTGTTGATCCAAAACTCAGCCCCATACTAGCTACTGTGAAGAAAATTAATTCTACTCTAGGCAAAATGAGTGCACCATGTGTACACAAATCTTTGTTTCTGGTTTCTAGTTATGTAATAAAATGGCAAAATTCTTATTGTGCTTATGTTTTAATTAGTAAAATCTGTTTCAAAATAATCCCTAATAGGAGTAAATACAGTTGAGTTACCAACAATGAGGACTTTGTCGTGTTTGGCAGTGGTTGCAGAGGAACTGTGTATATGAGAGGTAAGCCGAAAACATTGGAGTTTTGGAAGGGGAAGAGACCAAAAAAACTGCACTTTGTGCAAACCGGGCATACAGAGTAGCTGATTGTGAGAGATCATGTTTATGCAAGAACCACTAAAGTGCTTCTCTGAGTTCCTGGTCCTGACCTTGCATCAACACTCCCCCAGGAGCTGTTCTGAAGCCTTCTCTCACCTACCAATAACTACAGTCAGCCCTACTGTCCCTTACAGTTATTGTGTTTTGTGTGATTACATCAGATAATTTCTGGGCTGACCATGAGCTTTATAAGTATTCCTGTACATTCACACATCTATGGTTGATGCTATAGGTCTTTCCTCACGCATCTGCTGTGCTATTTAAAATGCTACCTCCCTGAATTTTCTATTAAGTAGCAAGTAATCATTCTCTTTTAGATTTGAATGTCATCTCTAGTAAATCACATGTGATCCTGGCATGCTTCACACTCAATTGAAATTGAAAAAAAATTCCAAAACTGACTTGGATCTTGCTACTTAAAAAAAGGTAGTCACAAATTCCTGAAGCTCAAGTCCCCAGTTAGTCTGAGAGACCATGTGTAGAGCTTGAACAGAAACTCCTTTCACATCCTCCTTTCAATATCATACAGAGCAGTGTAAAAGATTGTACTAGGGGTAAAGTTCTTGTCTGACAGTCTCATAGTCAGACACAAGCTGCTACGGTCATGTTTCTGACTGGCAAAATGCAAATTGCCTTAAATGGTATATCAGGGGTTAATTACGCTGATACTTTTGGTCCGCATTTGGCCCAGTCACCTGTAAAAGTTTTGTTCTTTCCCTACCAAGTTAGGAGAAAACAAGTACTGATAAAATGGGAACTTCGTCCTTGGAGAGAGTTCTTGTATAAACTATATTTAATTGCTGTTTTATGATTGGCTGATCATCCTCCAAGGTTGCTTGAAAGACAGACTGAAGACTATGAGTATGAAGTAAACCCCTAGACTCATTTGGAAAAGACCCCCCCAGGTGCAGTGCGCAGGTACGGGGAAAGCCACGCATGCGCAGAAGAGATATTACTTGCATAATGGAGGGTGGGACTGAGGAACTTCTGGCTGGGTGGTGCTGGTCACACCTGCCTAGGTTGAGGTCACTCAGTTAATTGTATAAAAGGAGATAACGCTTTCTTGGAGTGTAGCAAGCTTCACATCAAGGACAATGTTGCCTTTTGGCGGGGATGCCTGCCAATTTGTGAACTTACTGACTCTCCAAGGGTGCAGCTTCTGCTATTGGTAGTTATAGGCATTCTAGGCCGGTAAGATAACTTTATGGGCAACAGCTGGGTGACTGGAGAGATTGTGCTGGGGGTTTGTTTCTCTCCTCCTTTCTCTCTTTTGGGTTTGTTCGTTTTGTTGGCCACCTCTTGGTAATAAATATTAATGTTGTTGAGCTTTCAATGGTGTCATGGTTTCAGATTTCAGTATGCTACGAACTCTCCCTGATACAAATGGAAATTCATTTCAATAAGGACTGCAGGAGCTTTGTTTATGAAGGAGTGAAAGGGTTTGCAGGCATTTCGTCAATTATATTATATTCCATGCATGCTGATACTTGTCCCTGCTCACTTTCCATGGGGAAAGTTGTCAGTGGCTCTGGAATTGTTGTGGAGGAACAGTTAAGAGGAAATTGTGCTAAAGCCTAGTGTTTATACAATAAGAATTCATACTTACACAAATATCCCCTTGGATGACATAAGGCCACTCTGCAATATTTAAGTGCAAATGGGAAGGAGGGGACAGGTTTTTTTAGGAGTGATAGGTTCATGCTCTGTGAGCTTTTACAAATTGCGTTACTGAGCACTGTGTTTCCCAGGATGGCAATGGAAATAAAAAATAAAAAATAAAAAATGAAATGTACTCGATTTCAGATTTAAGAGTACTTGCCTTTTTTTTTTTCTTCCTGTTCTTTCTGATGATTTAAAAAATAACTTGGTGTTATACTTTAAATGTTGAAGTTTGCCTCCTCTATAATTAACACAAATATAGGAAAATCTCATTGTGAGGTCTGAAAAACAGTTACTTCTTTTATCCATAGATAGTTTTCCTGTTACTCTAATTTTAACCATTAATCCAAAATCATATATTGGATTGTATAAAAGCTGTATACATGTTAATAAATATTTATTATGTTTTCTAAAACTCCTTTTGCAGATATGAGTTTTAAAGAACTTGATGAAGACATCAAGTCCTGCCAGCCAAAGGTAAAGCACAATAAACATTATAGATCAAAGTTGTGGTTGAATCTCCTATCCAGCTGCAAAACAAACAACCCAGACGGTACATAGGCTTCTAAGAATTTAAGATTTTGTGTTAGATGAAGGCTTGAGTCTGACAACCTTTTTGTTTCCATTTAAACAGAAGCACTGGATTGGATGAGAAAGAGTTCTTTTTAGTCCTAAAAAATACATCAAGCATTAACTTCTCTCTGTAGGATATCCTCTCTGTAAAGGATAAATAAGGATGGAAATCTGTGCTGGTAAACCTCAAGGACTGAAATCCTAAGTCTATGGCACTTAAGTCAAGAAAGGTTTAAAATGCTGGAATGCCTTTAGAGAAATATTAAAAAAATATAATTTAACTCCTGAACGTAATCTTGCAGAAAAAAAAAAGGAAACAACTACAGTGTAATTTTTACTTCAATTAACTTCATGGATTCAATGCAGCAGTTATATTACACTGCTTGTGAAATCTATTGACTCAGTGGGAGAGCTCTGTGCAATATATGCCACAAGACAAATCTTTTGGCTCACAGGTGTGATGGGTACTAGAATGATGGCCAGCCTGGAATGCAGTCTTTTTTTTTGAGGGGCTGACCTGTGAGAACAGGGGGAAGCAATTTTTAAGAGGCAGAATACTTTTTCTTATAAACTGTGAGAACTGTGGCTGGGCTTGGGATCATCACTGTCTGCAAATATTTCTTTCCTTATGTTGTGTGCGCTATATATCTTGACCTATTAACCATGAAAAAAGCTCCCAGCTTTCAGCTACAAGAATTCCTACTTATTACTGATTTGTCTCGTAGTCTGAGACATATTCTAGAGGCTACTGTGTCTTCACTTTATTTCACTCAATTTTCAGGTTTGTGAGTATAATTTTATTCTCTTCAAATTGTTTGCATTTTAGATTTTTTTCTTTTCTGAATGCTGATATGCTCTATTGCCCCTAAGCCAGGCACTATTTAATTCATTATCATTTCCCCTTTCATTTTAAATACATAGATAAAAGAAAGTTACTTGGGCATATAATGCAATTAATGCATTTTTTGTAACTCTTGAGGAAAAAGATGTTTGATTCCCTGCCCCTTTTGCACCCTCAAAGATACCATGCTCATGTTCATTGTGCTTTGAATATGCTTTTTTTAGTTAAGAGCACAAAACTGCTTCCTTTTTCAGTCTAATAAAGAATCTGCTGTCTATTTAAGTGAATCTAGGAGTTCTTTTCCTCTCACTTTGTTTATTTTGTCTTGTTTCAAGCAAAATAATAGTGATGGGTACATGCCCATTGGTTCTGTAGGATAGGTTTTAACACCATATGAATACCCTGAGGGCTATACAAATTTCAGACATAGAGGGTTTCTGGCCTGATGAGCTTGTAGACATAATATGCTGTTTCTGGTGCAACAGTGTTATGGCTCACAGTTAATCGAAGTCCACGGATATACTTAGTAATACAGATTGAATTCAGTCAAATGATGCAATGTCTGTTATTATTCTACTCTGGTGATAGTTTGCAGATTTTTCCATCTTTGATAGTTTGCAGATTTTTCCTTCTTTGAAAGACACTTCACACAGATATAAGAAGTCAGACCAAATTTCTTATTGTCTCTTAGGAAGAAAGTCAATTTTATATGACAGTAATAGATTAAGCTCAAGTGTTTACTTTTCAATTAATTCATACTGATTCAGAAAATACAGCTATTTAATTGCATATTCAGTCTTCCTGGCCATTTATAGAAGATATTTGTTATGCTAACTGTATAGCAGCCTAAAGGGCTACATTTTCAAAGCAGCCTACATAAATCCCATTAGGCGTAACTGGGATTGGTTGTTAATATGTAACCCTCCACGTGCCTGCTTTTGAGAGAGATTTTACCTTAGATGTGGAAGTCTGAAATGTTACATCTCTATCTAAACGGCAACCTCTTCTAGAGCACCCAGTGAAAGATTTAAGACTGTGGTCCTTACATGCACTGGTGCAGTTTAAGCGCATTGACTGTGTGCTTCCTGCTGCACAACACAGTGACAAAAAAGCCACTTGTGATTTTAGCAGAAGCCAGTTGAACTTGAATGGACCTTTGAGGACCATTTTGTTCTGTCTTTCTCTGGAGCAAATGCCAAGATTGTTGTGGTCTAGAAACTTGCTGTTCCATTGTAATAGGATATGGATTTAAATTAGAGCTCTGTAAAATGAAGAATACTTATGTTTAACATCATTTTCAGTAATTCAGTGGAAAACCTGCAAACTCTGCCTGAATGGCTGGGCCCGAAAGGGCATAGTGGCTGGATGAAGGCTGAAAAAGAACACCATGTATTTAATACAGATATTTTGTTTCTGATACACCACTAACAGTAAAACATAGCAAATAAATCCTATTAGTTTTCCTTCCATTCTAACATATTATTTCCACATGTTTTCAGGAAGATGTTGTTTCCAAAGTTTGGATTTAAAGCTTAACATTTCTTGGACAACACCTATCTCAGTGCTGTTTTATTGTTGTTGCTGTTGTTGTTGTTAATTGTTTTTGTTGGTTTGTTTGCTGTTGCTGTTTGTTAATATTTTATCATGTATGAAAAGGTGGATTTTGAATGACAGTTTAGGTCTTGAAATACTGCTTCATTTATCTTTGGATTCAGAACCTAACTCTGAATTTTTCAAGAGACTTTTTCTACATTTTTATTCATCACTAAAATGCTTTTATTAAAAAAAAAACAAAAAAAGAAATAAAGTAAATCTCCATAATGTAACTAAAGCCATACATGCTCAGAATGCTTCACAGATTTTTGTAAGCTAGTGAAATAATTTGGTTTTTCTCTTTTGTTTTGTTTTTTCTGTTTTGGGGAAGAAGAGAAATAGAAGAAAATAGGAGTGAGAGCTCAAAATTCACCACTTGCTGAACAGGTGAACTGCGTACGTATATGAATATACTTCTCCTATCCGTGTAATGCTCCCAAATCAGACTTCCAGTGCAGAAGTCCCACTTGGTCCCACTTGGTCCCAGTTGGACCACCTCTTTTCAAGTGTTATAATTTCATTATTTGGATTTTGACAATGCCCATAAAGATATATGTTGACAATTTGAAAAGGGTCTAAGAACAGCCTTGATGAAAAGTATTGTGAGTGTTGACCACGGCAAATACTTCAAAAGAATGCTATAAAGCAAAGGAAAACAAAACAAAGAAAAAATCAAACAGTGAGACATGAGAGGCTTCAAACGAACTTTGTCATTAAAAACAAAAAAATTGTTTTTTCTAACTGTTAAAATATCATAACTGAGATTAAGTGTGGCTGCAAATAAGTTTGCTTAAGATTGTATGTTACAAATAATTTTCTGGATTTCAGGAGACAGCAATATTATGATCAACTCCTGTGGGGAACGTGTTTCAGGGATGCTGGGTGATGCATCCTGGGAGAAGTAGTTCCCAAAATACACTCTAACACACATGGGCAGTGGTAAGTCCCATGGTGGTTGGCTAGATGAATCACATGTTGTCCGAAGACATATAAAAGGCGATGTTCACTTCTTATAAATGGATTTGGTTGTTGGAAATCCAAGCAACGGGGTCATGTGGTTTATTTATTATATTAATAAAGCCATAATTGGCGCCCTGAACGTGGGGGCTTTTCCCTGTATCAGGGATAAATAGACTGTCTTGCAGCAAGGAACATCATGGTTGTGTTCATACTAGCTTGTTCTTAAAGCTCAGGAACACATTCTGAGAAAAACAGACGTCTTTAAAAGCATTGAGACTTCAGCGCAGAACGCGGCTGGAGGATGCAAAACTGAACAGAGCTCGAAAAAATTGAAGGTGCACGTGCCAGGAGAAGCGTAGTGGAGAACAAAAGCCTAGAAGATGTGGAGAAGAAAAACCAAGAAGATGTGGAGAAGAAAAGCTGAGAGAAGCAGCTGAGAACATGAGCCGAAAGCAGTGTGAAACGAAACCGCCGAAAGCTGAGGCGGCAAAAAGCTGAAGGTAGTGGAGACTGAAGGTGCCAAAAGCTGAAGTGGTGAAAAAACAGCAAGTGACAAGAAAACGCATTTGACAGGAAAGCAGTAAAGAAAACAGGTAAAATATGGGGAATTTGGTTTCCTGGGACATAGAAAGGGATACAGAAGCAGTGTGTCTCTTACTAAGACAATATCCTATCAAGATCACACACGTAGAAATAACAGATCTCTTGCAATGGATAAAAATCATTGCACCAGGACTGCTGCTTGTAGAAGCTTTAAATATAACCACCTGGCAAAGAATTGTCAGAACCATGAGAGACAGAGCTAGGTTAGGCAATACAGAAGCCTCTAGATGCCTTCTTGCCTGGACGCAAGTCATGGACACTGTGCAGATCACTCAAAGAAGGCAAAACCCCTCCAGAGACACTAACACACATTTTCCTGCACCCCCTAGCCATACTGCTAGGCGCAGCCATTCCCCAGAGACCGGGAACAGATACAGGAGGGTGAGGGGCGGCGTGCGACCCAGGAGAATCTAATAATGGACTTGGGTTGGGATTTGCACAGACAGGAACGGGGGGAGCACGATGTAAGTTATGGTGAAGGTCCCGGTTTCAGCACACGTGCGAGCTGCGGAGAAAGGACGGGAATTATAATTCGCGAATCCGGTATACAGGGGCAAATTGTAGGTTCCCGCCGTGGCACTGGGGAGGGGCACCCAGCAAACTCACCCCCTCAAGTTGCCGATGACTCACAGCCACGTGCTGAAAGGAATGTGACCTGGGCACAGCCATCTTGTGCGTGAAATGGACCGTAACTTGAGCTGTCTCTTCCAGCCCCGCAGCCATCTTGTCTTGGCTGTGTGCGCAGGGGGTGAGGTGCTTCCCCGCCATGGTGGCCGTCTTCTGCCATGCCGTTGCCAGGAGCCAAGTATATTGGAGCCGTGGATAGTGAGGCATCAGGAGATGCTGAGGAGGAACCAGAGGTGGTTCCTCCAGGTGAAGGCGAGAGAGCAGGCGTGGGAAAGATGCTGCAAGGAGGTAATGTGGACGCCAAAACCCTCAGTTACAAAGCTTGCCCTATGAGGTGACAAAGGAACTGAGGCAACTTGTTAAAGAAAGTGACGTTTCCTTGTCTCACACGTTTTCATATTGAAGCCAGACAAGGCCCAGAAAGCAAATATAACTATATGAAAAGTAGAGAGTTAAATTCAGAATAAAGGTATAAGCAAGAACAGAAAAGCTTAGTCTTAGAAACAGTAGAGGCAATGATTCATTAAGGTATGCAGAACATACTGACACAGGAGAACCAGAACACATGTACTCAGAAGAACAACCTGATAAAGAAGGAAGATGAGCCAAAATCTAGGTATCCTTGTAAAATCATCAGAAACCTCTGCCAGATGCACCAAGATGTCAGCTAAAGTAAGAAAATTCACAAAGTTCACGATGACTATGGGAGGCAGGCAGGGGGTTGTCCGAGACCGAAGGCTGGAACGACCCTCCCAGATTCTCCCCAAATTGAAGACCACACCTCTAACTCCGCCTAAACTCCACCTGTTATGAATATTGAAAATGTATGTTGCAATTCTATGAATATACATGTAGAAATGTTGTAATCACTTGTAGAAATTATATCTAATCCTGTCTTTTACTGAAAAGGCGGAGCAGTTTTTCCAGGATGACCTGACTGTTCCCCGGGCGCTCCGGAGGCCCGCGAAATAAAGAACCTCCTGCTTAAAGGCTACAAACTTTGTCTCTAAGCAGTTTCTTTTTGTTCGTGCCTTTTTGGGGGGGCAAAATCTTGGCATCAATATCTGGAGACATTGAATACCACTTACGTATTTACTCCACGTGATTGGAGACGTTGTTGAAAATGGTTTTAACTACCACTCAGTACAGTGGCTGGTTAACAGACTATCGAGAGAACTGTGCAGCATATGCAAATGATCCAGGCAGTTCACAAATAGGCATGACTTGCAACCATTTGGCAGGAGAGGGGGATTATGCAGCAGCAGATTCAGAAGCAGGCTACCCCCAGGAGATATATGAAGTGACAGCAAAATTGGCTTTGAGGGCAATAAGAAAGCTCCCTAGCACAGACAGGGACAGCAATCTGCCCTTCACAAAGGTCCTGCAGGGATCAACTGAATCCTACTCCCAGTTTCTTGATCGGCTGCAGGTGGCTTTAAACAGGCAAATAGAACATGAAGAGGCTAGAGAGATGCTTTTTAGGCAGCTTGCTTATGAGAATTCGAACCTGGATTGCAAGCGAGCTCTGCAGGCTATCCTTAAAAGGGAAACCTGCACGATAGCCAAGATGGTCCAAGCACGTCAGGGTGTCAGATTGGTTGAACATCACACAGCCTCTCTAGCAACAGCCTTAAGCTCTCAGCTGAGGTTGCAGGATGGGGCAAGAGGGAGAAATGGCTGCTACTGATGTGGCACTGCTGATCGTTTTTATAAGGACTGCCCAAGAAACCACCCTTGGCAGTATGCCAAAAATGCCACCATGGGAAGCGGGGGTCTAAAAACCCTTCCCACCAGGGAAACTGGAGATGGGGCACGAGGCTGTGTGCCCCAGTTTAACAAATAAATACGGTCCAAGAAAACAGGTTAGCGATCTGCTCGCTGCCACCTCAGACAGCACTGGAGTAGATCTGGCCTCCAGAGAGCCAGCAACTATAACATCTACTGCTGTAGTGTTGATACCTACAGGGGTTTGGGGACCTTTAAGCCTAGGAGTCCATGCCCTTCTAATAGGACGATCGTCAACCACCAGGATGGGTTTGTTTGTCTTACCTGGAGTAATTGACTCTGACTCTCACAGCAAGATACAAATAATGGCATGGACTCCAGTGCCTCCCTGTTACATACCTGAGGAAAATGGCTTGCCCAGCTAATCCCATTTTATAGCATGTCACTGGCTGGGGAGGGGGAAAGGGGCTTGCGAGCTTTTGGGAGCAGAGGTGAGCCACATATATTCTGGGCGAAAACCATTTCTGCAGCACAGCTGATGATGATGATGTGTCAGATAGATGGACACAGATTCAAAGGCTTGGTGGACACAGGAGTAGACGTTACAATTGTTAAGGACACTGAGTGGCCAGCTGACTGGCCCACTGTTTATCCTGCTTCAACTATCCAGGGGGTTGGAGGCACGCAAAGGCCTAGGTAGAGTGCACAACTATGCACAGTGCTGGGACCAGAGGGGCAGGTTGCCAAGGTAGCTCCTTTTGTTGTTCCTATTCCATGCACTTTGTGGAGAAGAGATGTGCTGGGCCAATTTGGCACTGTCATGCAATTGCAACTGGAGATGCTCAGAATTTTCAGTGAGGGCCATTGACCAGCCATTCCAAGGACAAATTAAGTTGACATGGAAAACTCATGATCCTATATGGGTAAATCAATGGCCCACGAAAAAGGAATGTCTTGCTCACTTAAGAGAATTAGTTCAAGAGCAACTTGATGCAGGATATATAGTGCCAACCTCCAGTCCATGGAACACTACGGTGTTCTGCATACCCAAGAAAAGTGGCAAGTGGAGGATGCTGAATGACCTAAGAGCAGTTAACTCAGTGATAGAACCTCTAGGGGCATTACAGCCAGGACTTCCCTCATCTGCTATGCTTCCAGTACGATGGCCGTTAGTGGTAATTGACTTAAAAAACTGTTTCTTCACCATTTTTCTACACCCCGACAATGCACCACGATTTGCTTTCTCCATCCCCACTCTAAACCATGCACAGCTCATTCAGAGGTACTACTGGGTTGCTTTGCCTCAGGGGATGAGAAACAGCCCGATGATTTGTCACATTGCTATGGCAAAGGTTATCCACCCTATCAGAAGGCTTCACCTCTCAGCAATCATTTACCTCTACCTGGACGACATCTTGGTTGCCACGGCCAAAGAGTTACAAACTGTTATAACTGCTCTGACTAATGCTGTCCAAGAAGCAGGGTTGCAGGTCGCTCCAGAGAAGATCCAATGATCTCAGCCCTGGACCTACCTTGGATGGAGGATCATGCAGCAGGAGATCTCACCCCAGCCACTGACAACTAAGGTAAAGGACACTTTAAACTTGAATGAATTGCAGAAACCTTTAGGAGCCATCAACTGGTTAAGGCCTATCTTAGGCTTGACCACAGAGGAGATGCACCCCCTGTTTGAACTGATGAAAGGCAATCCAAACTTGACATCTAGTCGGTCTCTGATCACAGAGGCAAAGCAGACGTTAAAAACATGTTCTCAGGCAATCAAGAGCAACAATGTAGAAAGAGAAATTCTGAATTTCAAATCTACCTTACCCTTGTTCCTAGCAGGTTCCAGCCATTTGCAGTTTTGTTTCAGTGGGACCAAACTTAATTGGATCCACTCGGGATCCTGGAGTGGCTGTTTCTACCCCACTCACCACCTAAAACTCTGTGGACAACTAACAAAATGTTTGTCAAGCTTGTCATTAAAGGCAGAGGATGTCTAAGGAGCTGGATGGACAGGATCCTGCGACCATCTACATCTCAGTGACGAAGGACAACCTCGACTGGCTGCTGGCCAAAGACACTCGATTCCAGGCTGCCTTGGCAGGCTATGACGGTGACATTTCCATTCACTATCCTAAACACAGACTTTGGGCAGAAATGGGTAACCTACCTTTAAAAGCCACAAGCAAATGCCAACACCAGCCAGTAAAAGGCCTCATGGTCTTTACTGATACATCAGGACGGTCCAAAAAGACTGCAGTGACGTGGGTAAACCCTGCCACAGGACAGTGGAAACAGGAGGTACAGACCATAAACCATGGTTCTGTACAGGTCCTAGAACTTGCAGCTATTCGCATTGCCTTTGAACTGTTTTCAGATCAACCCGTTAATATTGTTACTGACTCTTGTTATGCAGCAGGTTTAGTTTCACATCTTGAAGCTTCTTTCCTTCGAGATGTTGCAAATCCACATTTACTTGCTGAAATATGTGCTGTATGGGTTCTTGTTAATCACAGGTTTGATTTCTACATAATGCATATTAGGTCACACACAGAGATGCTGGGGCCTGTAGCAGAAGGGAACCAAAGGGCTGATGCAGCAGCTATGTTCACAACAGTGCCTAGAACTCTCAAGCAGGCTAAATTGTCTCATTCCTTTTCCCACCAGAACTCACGTTCTCTGAAGAGACAATTTCAAATCATCCTCAATCAGGCCCGAGATGTCATGTCATGTCCAGACGCCAATGCCATCCCAGGAAGGAGTTAACCCCAGGGGACTCATATCTAATGAGGTGTGGCAGACAGATATCACACACACAGCTGAGTTTGGTCGGCTGAAATATGTTCACGTTACAGTCAACACGCACTCCAGATGCATAACTGCCACCACACACACTGGGGAGAAGGCAAGGGATGTCATAAGGCACTGGCTTAACTGCTTTGCAACACTAAGGACCCCAAAAAAGATCAAAACTGACAACGGCCTGACATACGTTTCAGCAAAAGTCAAAACTTTCCTAACAGACTGGGGAATCTCTCATTCCACAGTCATACCGCATTCACCCATGGGACTGGCCATGGTAGAGAGAGAACACCGTACCCCAAAGCTCAAAAAACAAAGAAAGGGAGAGTCCATCTGTAGCCCACAGGAGTGTCTGTGGAAAGCAACATATGTAATAAATTTTTTATAATTTGACAGTGCAGGGAAAAGCAAGTATGAGAGACAACATAGATCTCAAACATTGTCCTCTCCCAAACCACCGATCATGGTAAAAGACTTAATCCCAGGGCAATGGGTGGGACCGGTGTATCTTGTGACAGGGGGGAGGGGGCATGCATTCATATCTACAGGTAAAGAAACAAAATGGATTCCCTCCAGATTGTCAGACCCTACATAGGTACATCCTCACAACAGCAGCAAGAACCAGAGTAATAAATGAAGAAACTGCAGACAGAGACAAACAACTGATGTTTACCACTTGATGTTTACTACTGAAAATGACCAATGTGGCAAAAATACAGTCTTGCTAAAAGCCCCAAGTGTGCATGTGAAGAATGAATAAGGTGGCCATTGGTATGAATGCATATGAGTGAACAAAAGAGAATTGTGTGAGTGTACAAGCACTTTAAACACTAAGCCTTAAAAAGGTAATATTACCTCAGCCACACAGTCACAGTAGAAGAATTCAGCTCATGACATTTATCCTACTGTTGAAATAAAGTTGAATTTCCCCTGTTCTACACAAACCCTTAGGCAAATAAAGGTTAATGTTCCTTGCTTCTTCTAGTTGCATGAGTACCACCCAGTTTTATAAAAAAACCCTCAGAAAATTAAAGTTGGTGCTTCTACCAATTACATGCAAACCCTTAGAAAAGTCTACCCAGTTATGCCAAAACCTGTTGGAGGTGCCCCAATGGAGACTTACGAGTGGTGGAGGGAAATCAGTGAAAAGAAATCAGAAGAAGAAGAAGAAATAACAGCAGAATGCACTTGCGTCACGGTGTGCTGATTGTGCCTGTCAGGACTGCGAGAGTGTTTCTTTCACAGTGCCCGTACTCCGTTGTGCAATTGTTTTATTATTAGTATAATATATTTTATTATAAAATGTGTTATTCCCTGTACTGTAAGCCTGTTACCCTTTTTCCTATAGGTTCAATGTAAGCCCTCTCCTAATTCGTCCCATCTGCTTCACCTGTTCTCCCCGGAGACAGTTTTCCATTTTTCCAGGTTCAGACAGTTCCACCCCTTGTTACTGTGATTTACCACTGTTTGAATACTCCTCCCAGTCTCCACCCTGTATTCCAGAAAAGTCCCTCCTCTCCCTATAAAAGCCGGCGTCCATGTTTAACAAATGTTCATTCTGTGTCACACTGTGACTCCATGCAGTGATCCTTTCTGGGTCTTGCATAAGGGGGGTTACGGCTCTCCCCCCATCAAAAACTCTCAGATCAATAAAGTTGTTTATCCCAGTTACACTATACCCCTTAGGAAAATAAAGTTTCAAGTTTATATTGAGCAGGTTCAAAGGTTGAAGAGAAAAATTCTAATAAATAAGTAAGTTTGTTGAAGAACCAAAGTAAGCAGTGAGCTGGGTCACTGTGATACTGTGGTAATTGTTAAAGGTTTTACAAGGTTTAAAATGTACTGTTTTATTATTTGCACTGTTGTATGATTCATCTTAATAATAAAGTCAGGGGAGATGTGGAGAATGTGTTTCAGGGATGCTGGGTGATGCAACCTGGGAGAAGTAGTTCCCAAAATACCCTCTAACACACGTGAGCAGTGGTAAGTCCCATGGTGGTTGGTTAGATGAATCACATATTGTCTGAAGGCATATAAAAGGCGATGCTCTCTCCTAATAAATGGATTTGGTTGTTGGAAATCCAAGCAACGGGGTCATGTGGT